>NW_026622886.1:41087893-41390924 GCF_023065955.2 Ursus arctos | reverse complement strand
TTGGAGGCAATTTTGAAAAAGTTGCTTCCTTTAGCACCTACAAAGTAGAAAAAACAGGCCAAAGTTATGGCCATGACCATTCTGTCATAATACATGTCACAAATGATCACATTTACGTGAAAATATACTATGTCTCGTAAGCTTTTTTTCTCAGTGGCCTTATGTTGTATTTCAAATAAAAGAACAGATAAAAATGGCCAAAAAATAAACATCTTTCAAAAACATAAAATTTCTAAAAAAAAAAAAGAAAAAGCCAGGGTCGAGGATCCTACTTAAAAAATAATAATAATAAAAAGAAATAAAAAATAAAAACACAACACGTCTCTCTTCTAGTTAAAGGTAGATTATTGAAGCCATGTTTAATAAAAATAAAAATATCAAGTAGCTATAATCTTACCCAAATTCATGTTTGATTGTCTATTTCAGTTCAAAATACTTCTGTATTCATGCAAAATCCTGGACTCAATATTAATATTTTGCAGGTTGGCTCGGAACTGATTCTAAAAGGGAAATCAAGTAGGCAATCTGCAATTTCATAAAATATGAGAATACCTCTTGCAAAAAAATGTACTATAGTTGTGAGTTATGTTTGTTTTTCCTTTTACTTTTTATTATTAAAACTCTTTCATAAAGCTGTTATTTCTTCTATGCCCGGAAGGCAAGAGCTTGGCCCTCTGTTGAATTAGTTCATCTAAATGTCAACTGTTTTTTTAATAGAATGAGGTTTTGTCTTAATATTCTCATTTAGGACTACAACTATCTGACCTTTAAGATCCTTGCCTACACTATGATTTCTGATGATTTTATTATAACTTTCCTTAAAATTAATGGTAAAATTTTTCTATCATAATTGTTAAGTAGAATTCACTGTTCTATTAGCTTAAGGCAGAATATGAAGATATTTATGTCAACTATGGCTTTCTTTTGGGATTAATATAGATCCTAAGCAATGTCTAAAGAATTTTCCTAGTGTCTTTGGGCTGCTGCCTGAGAAAAAAGAAGCACTGAAAAATTTCTCTTCCAAAGATTGTTTTCTTGAACCCAAGCCCTTTCCCTTTCCCTTTCCTCCTCTTTGCTTTGCCCACCCACCCCCCTTAACATCACTGACACATGCCCAGCAGGACCGCGTAACAACAGCAGTGAATACATCTTCGCTCACACACTACATGTGGTTGGTCAACGTACAGATGCACAGTTGCTTTTACTTAAATTGGTTTAACCCCTTGTTCTCATTCAAAAGCTCCCTCTCTAGGTTCCCTGCGGGGTTTGCTGGCTCACATTCTTCCCTTTGATCCCACATTTATTCAAGACTTTCTCCCTGGCTCCCAGCCCTACCTGTTTAGTTCCACTTTCAAAGTAGTCTTCCGGCAGTCACCCCAAGGCTGACTCAGTGGCTCTCCATTCTCTTTAGTTGGCCCCTCACCCATCAGACTTCCCCTCCCCGTGAACCTGTCTCCCTGCTTCCTGGGATTGTAGCCTCAGCTAACTCTGCACACTCCTGTCTGTTCTGCCTCAGTTATTTCAGGGTTTTTGTTGCCGTTGACCACTTTCCATAGTTTGATTCCATTTCTGCCAGCAGTCCTTCATAAACTTTCAGAGTTTCCCATTTTAGATTAGCATATAGCCCTTGTCTTTCCATGGTCTGTAATGAAAAAAGTTGATGAGGGAAAGTTTGTTTGTTTTGTTTTAACACATTGCAGCTAATCAATGAAGAAAGGACAATAGCATTCAAATAGTACCATTTTGCAATCTCTAATAAAATAAAGAAAATGAGCAATGACCATTGATACCTTCTAAACCATTAAGTGAGAAACTAATGGGGAACTTTATAAAGATTGGATCAAGGTGACAATACCAGAACCCACTGATGGAGGTTAACATTACAAAAAGGGAAACAAACCACACACTCTGTGTGTCCTCAGATGACACAGAAGTATATACATACAGCTCTCTTCCTCCCTGGCTGCTTGAAACTTGGCCCCCATCGTGAATGACATGTACCTATCCAGACCCAGAAGTTCATGACCAGCTGACTACTTCAGCAGAAACAAATGATCATTGATGTTCTGCAAAGGCAACAGTACCTAAGACAGATTTGGGAAAAACTAGCCAAAATGGGCAAGACCACACCAGATGTCATCTTTGTATTTGGATTCAGAACCCATTTTGGTGGTGGCAAGACAACTGGCTTCGGCACGATTCATGATTCCCTGGACAATGTAAAGGAAAACGAACCCAAACATAGACTTGCAAAACATAGCCTGTATAAGAAGAAAAAGACCTCAAGAAAACAGTGAAAGGAACATAAGAACAAATGAAGAAAGTCAGAGGGACTGCAAAAGCCAATGTTAGTGCTGGCAAAAAGTGAGCTGGACATTGGAGAACAGGAGTGAAGATCCGCAGTGACTTGACCTGTGGTGATTGTGCAGATTTTTCACGAGAGGATTAGTAAACTAAGAACATTTACGTGTAAAAAAAAAATTTTATATATATATACCCACAACACTGACTATAAAGTATTCTTGTAAAAAATTGGAAGAGTCTTACCAAGAGCTCTAGATCTAACTGCCAATTTTATAGGAAACACAAGAGACAGGGTATCACACAAAGGCAAACAGCAAAATCCAGAATGCGAAAAATTCTACAGGAAAAATTATCGGCTTTCTTCAATAAATTGCAAGAAAAATTTAAAAAAGGAAAGGAGACACATATATTACAAAAAACTTGAGAGACATGTTAACATGTATCCATTTTGGCTCCTGATTTGAACAAAGCAAAGCAATTGTAAACAAATGATCTCTTAGGAAACAATCAGGGAAATAAATTCAAAGACTGGGTATTCGATAATATTAGGGAACTATTATTAACTTTTAGGTATAATAATAGTATTATGGTTATTTTTTTCAGAAGAATCCTTATCTTTAAAAGATATATTA
Source organism: Ursus arctos (assembly GCF_023065955.2). Taxonomy (NCBI): domain Eukaryota; kingdom Metazoa; phylum Chordata; class Mammalia; order Carnivora; family Ursidae; genus Ursus; species Ursus arctos. The sequence continues at coordinate 41,387,988 of NW_026622886.1, read as the reverse complement.
TAAAACGTTCATAGATATAGTGATATAAACTCTTGGATTTGTATAAAAATAATCCAGGAGACAGAAGATGTGGCTAGGGTAAAGATGAAAGGAGATGGGCCATGAATTGACAAGTATTGAAACTGGTGATGGTAGTTCATCATACTATTTTTATACACTTCGGTATATGCTTAAAATTTTTTGCAATAAAAAAGTTTTAAAAGATTCAGCAAATAAGACATTTCTCTGCAGATGCAATAGGAACTCTAGTGTCAAGAGAGAAGCTTATTCTAGAAATTACAGCCTATCAAATGGAATCTATTCTGTAGGTGTGTAGTGATACTCTCAACCCACTTTCTTCTCCTTTTCCTCCAAAAAGCTTCAGAAAATATGATACTGTCTGTTAAAATGTAGACATTGAGTGACTGGTGGGTGGGAAGAAAGGTGTTCACTAGGGAAGTAGCAGGTTTATCTGTTAATTTTGGAGAATCTCTGCTTTGTCCTCACCACGGTAGAAAGGAATCCAGGCTGAAGGCAAATTGTGCAAATCCCAGGTGAGTGCAAGTCCCTTTAAATGCCCAGTGCAACCCCGTGTGTGTTCCTGGGCTGCCTCAGAAGTGATCTGGGGAGCCACAGCCATATAGCTGGTAGTTCCTTGCTGGAACTGGGAGGAGAGAAAAAGCTACATGTGAGAACAAAGGGACTGGAATAGTCCTAGGGAGGGATCTACAATCCAAATCAAGAAGTTCAAGCCACGACAAGTCCAATTCTAATTCTGGCTAAAAATTAAAGGCTGAAAACTAGGGAAGTTGGGTGTAAGATGCCACCACAAAGATTTCTCAGGCCTGGAAGGACGAGGAAAGAGGCGACGGAGCCCACCAGTAACCAACCTAGTAAGCAGGAGAGACTCAGCCTTAAGGTTGAATTGGAGTGGAGACCAGGAGTCAGGTACACAGCCTTGGGAGGGATAGATGGATGCAGTAGATTTAGTGGAGAGGCTGTGGTCCATTGATTATGTGGTCTCCCAGGAGTCTAGTGTCACATGTAACTGATTCCAGGTAGAAGATGTCATTCAGTAATAGCGGAGAAGGAATTTGAACGCTGGTCTGAGTTCAAGACCAGTTGTTTCCCCTTGTACACTCTGCCTCTAAGCTCTTTGACCAGCCTGAGCATACAGGGAGGCCTCCAACGAGCAGCTCTGTTCTATCCACTAGGTGTTGTTCTTGTCTTGGCATCCCTCCCAACCCCTTGTTAGATGCCAACCCCAGCGTAGGCAACAGTAGAGGAGACAGCCAACAGGACACAAAAGGAGGAAGGTGGAAGAGTCAGTGGGAAAGCTTGAGATGCTAGAGGCAAACCCACCTGGATCGAATCCTGGTTTTATTTCTTTCCAGCTCACTAGCCTCTGGCAAGTTTCTTGCCCTTTAGTGCTTGTTTTATCACCTGGAAGATGAGCAGAGTATTATCTGTTTTGAAGGATTGTTGTGAAAATGAAATTTAAAATGGACCATAAAATAGCATATTAAAGTAGCCAAGAGCCCCTTTTTTCCCTTTTAAAACTGTTGTTTGACCATTCGGGGTCCTGGAATAAATGGAAACCAGGCCGACTGTGGGATAGCAGAACCTTGGGAAGTTTTATTAGCATGTGGCAGCCCCACACCAAGAAAGTCACATACTCAACCTGTCCAAACTTGTTTGGGAAAGAGTTGTTTTTGTGAAAATTTTATGAGTCAAAATATTATAATACCTTGCCCAGTGTCTTTCCAGTAACGGCCCATCCCACCACCACAGAAGTAAAGGAGCTGGGAGTTTCCTGCCAGTGTCATCTTGTCCAAAAGATTTATGTCTTTCCCTATTTCATGATTTTCAACACTACCAATCGATTGGGCATGAGACCTCCACAAATCAAGTTACCCAAGTGATACGTATCAGAAGGTTGATTCCTTTGGGCAAGGTAAGGATATCATTCTAAAGCAATTAGCTAGAGCATTGCATCAGGTAAAGTCTCAGATGCTTTTTCAGAGAGATCCAAAAATACAGAGGATTAGGGGCACCTGGCTGGCTCAGTCGGTGGAACGCACAACTCTTGATCTCAGGGTTGTGAGTTCAAGCCCCATGTTGGGTATAGACCTCACTTAATGAAATCTTAAAAAAAAAAAAATGCAGCATATTAGAGAAAGGTAATGTGTGAGGAGTTTCTTTCCTTCATACATTGTATTCCTCAAATGAGAAGTCCAGGTTGAGGAATGGCTCTGCTCTGCCTGAGCTAGGGTATGTGAAGATAGTGGCAGGTAATGGGGGAAGAGAATAGACTGCAAAATTTTTTGCTTATGTATCATAAAGATCTTTATCCTTTTTAATATTCTTCCTCAATATACAGCTATTGCTCACTGAATGGTAACTCCTTTCTTCTTTCCATATCATTCATATCAAGTATGTTGGAGATGGCCAAATCCTTCACAGATAATTTTAATGAAATTTTTAAAAAAGATTTATTTATTTATTTTGAGACAGGGACAGAGATAGAGACAGAGTGTGTGGTGGGGAGGGGCAGAGGCGGAGGGAGAGAGAGAATCTCAAGCAGACTCCCACTGAGCATGGACCCAGACATGGGGCTCAATCTCATGACCTTGAGTTAATGACCTGAGCCGAAACCAAGAGTCGGATGCTTAACCGACTGAGCCACCCAGGTGCCCCTTAATTAAATTTTAATTAAATTTGCAAATAACGTTCCACTTTGACAGTAAAGAAATAGCCCTATTTTTCACAAGAACAGTCTCCAGAATTGTTATTGACTTTGAGTCATGAGCTTTTATGCTTATTTTTAAAAAGATCATTTGACTAATGTTTAATAGAATAGAACTTCATTATTGTACTTAATTTTAAATGTCTTACTAGGTTAGCTGTTGACAATTCTAAATTTTGGCTGTTTTTTTTTTTTTTTAAACGGCATCAATTGTAAAGATACAGAATTTAAGGAACAGGGAAGATAAATGTTTAACTCAGGAGCCCCTTTAACACTTTTTCAAGATCCTCTTTGATCAATAGCCATCCAATCAAGACCAAGTCTCCAGGAGAATGCTGTAATTTTGTTCATTTCAAGCTAAGTCGCCAAAGACATTTCTACTGTATTTGTTGTCTTTATTTTATAAAACCTTTTGGGTTACCAGAAGACCATTATAGAACCTTCCCTAACATTGATCTTCTGAAGCCCTTCTCTGGCTCAAATAATTAAAACTTTTCTTTTTCTTAGACTCATGGGACTTATTTTAGATCTGCTGAACAACTTCTATTCTGATTAGATTGGGAGGGTTTATACTACTATTCTTTAACTAGTGATAAAACCTTAAGGAACACATTTTTCCATTGTTTACATGACCCCAAAATATCCAAATGAATAAAGAAATTTATCAATTATCTGGGCTTCTTGTTTTCCTGACACACACACACACAAAAAAAACCAGGTAAAACCAGGTAAATACTATCATCTGGAACACTGAAATTTTTATCCCACCTCTAACCTAGCAGTTTATGCCTGTAGACAGAGTTTTAGACAATAGGTGGAATGAAAAGCCAGACTGGAAGGATCATGCTCGTTTTCTTGAATTCCGGACAATATCCCAACATTAAAATGAACTGTTCTCAGAGCTACGGGGAGTGGATATCTGAAATCAGTCCTTTACAAGCTGCAGGAGGCTTGGGAACTATGAAATGGTAAAATGTCAGCTGGAAGGAGATGAAAGGTTTCAAATCCTGAACTTGACCTTAGAGAAAAGGTTGATTCTTGAGTAACCGCAGGGGGGAAACATAGCCACAATGGATCTCAGTGCCCATTATCTAGAGCGCAAACCTCAGAGGCCCCCAAACCAGTGCAATGCTGGAATAGGAAAGAAAGCAGTGCAAATAAGTCTCGGTTCCAGTGTTGCTGCTTCCTGGTCACTTATGTTCTCTTAAAGCCAATGGCCGATGGTGCAAGTGGTTTAGCATCTGCGCCTTGGAGCCGGACTGTCTAGCTTCACAGAGCTGATCTTTCACTTACCAAAGGTGAACTTGGGAATTTCAACCTCTCTAAGCCTCATCTGTAATATGGGAGTAACGATAGAACCAAACTCTGAGGAGTGTCGTCAAGAGTCCATGAGTGAGGGGCACCTGGGTAGCTCAATCGTTAAGCGTCTGCCTTCGGCTCAGGGCGTGATCCTGGCGTTCCGGGATCGAGTCCCACATCGGGCTCCTGGGCTGGGAGCCTGCTTCTTCCTCTCCCTCTCCCCTGCTGTGTTCCCTCTCTCGCTGGCTGTCTGTCACATAAATAAATAAAATCTTTAAAAAAAAAAAAAAGAGTCCATGAGTGAGGATATATACAGTTGGCACACAGTAAATGCTCAGTTATAGAGCTCCATTTGTTATTCTTCCCGTGAGCTGCTAAAAGGAGCATCTGCGATAAAAGATGTGAAATGTTGTGAAGACTGCAATGGCCATGCTAATTCAAGGTACTGTTACTTTGTCAGTTCTCCATCGGACTGGCCCTGGTAATTCACCAGGGCTCGATGAAATCGCAAACCCTAATGGGAATGAGTACTCCTTCTACATCCTGCTAAGGACCTACAACTTGCATTTGCAGGAACTTGGAAGAGAAAGCCACTTCTTTTTCGCATGTGTCAGGTCAAGTAGAGACCTAACACTGCTGGCAGCCATATCCTCACCTGGATGATTGCCTATTATTTTAATAAAGTCCAGCTCTATCCCTTGCCTTTAGAATTGAGAAATGCTGGGAAAAAGACGGGAATAGGAGTCAGACTCCTTCCTTCTACTTCATCTTGCCCTAGACAGCCCCCTCCTTACGTTTTCTGGCCAGTAGATTTACCATACTTTGAGTTATCCCATAGGTTCATGATCTCCCTTCATATATGAGACTGCCTGAGTCAGGAATTCCGAGGTCCAGCTTTCTGCCTCTGCACAGATTGAATTTAGTGCATGGAGAATTGGACCATTAATTGGGATGAGTTAACTTGAAATGAAATGGATTCTGCTGCTTGAGAAATATTCTTGAAAGAAAAAAAAAAAGACTAAATGTTGCTATGTACATGTTGCTACAGGGGTGCCTGGGTGGCTCAGTCAGTTAAATGTCTACCTTTGACTCAGGTCATGATCCTGGGGTCCTAGGATCGAGCCCCACTTTGGCACCCGGCTCAGGAGGAAGTCTGTTTTTCCCTCTCCCTCTGACCCTCACCCTTGCTCGTGCTCTCACTCTCTCTCTCTCAAAGAAATAAATAAAAAAGATTTTTTAAAAAATGTTGCTAATACCTAAATGGCCAGTTTCCTGTGGAAGCATAGAACAGAATAAGAGAAGGGGGTTATCATTTGGGGAGTTGCTTTGAGTTCCTTTATACAAGATGTTATCAGAATCCTAGAACTTTTGCTAGCTGATAACAATCCTATCAGAAAACAGACCTTTCCTCAAGCACCTGTGGTATCATCACTTTAGAGCCCAGGGAGAAAAGCATTAGAAACAAGTTTTTGGATGAAATAACACACGGAGCTATATACGGTTAGCAAAATACACGGTATTTTGACAAATAACTCTGAAACCAAGCTCCAGCTTCAGAAAAGAGGAGATCAAGCATTAATAAGATTCTGCAATAGGAATTCTGAAATCTGTGAGACAATTTCTTCTTTCCTTTAAAATGGATGACATTGGTATATATACTATGACTGATATCATTAACATTTATTGGGTGACTATCCAGTCAACCAAATAAAATTTACTCTCTCCGTATCCCTGCAAAACACGCATCCTCTTGCATTCCCTGGGGGAGTCTCAGGAAAGGGGTATTTTGCTTAGCCTAATCCTCAAAGAAAATCTGAAGCTGCCTTCATGGTCTTTCTTGCCACAAGCAGTACACGCCCTCTTAGCCTGTTGACCAAATCACAGCAAAATGGCCCAGATCTTGTGTAATTCCTCTTCCTATAATCCTCTAAAGGGGGAAGAGATGAGGGGCAGGCAAATGCCAGGCTATAGCAGGGGGCTATCTGCATGCTGCTCTTTAATCACCACCCCCACAGCACCAGGTCACAGATGAGGATGGGTAGTAGATAAAGCCTATTGATTGGAACATGTCTGTTTCAGTTTGCAATGCACCAAGAAAAGTACATTTGGTTATAAATTGCTACAATGAGAGGTGAGCAGCGCAGTCATTGTTAATGTTTGTGCTGCTGCTATTCCAGGCAGAGGTCAACATTGCCACATGAATGAGTGACTCAGCATTACAAAACTGGGAGGTATCTCCTCTGCAATCAAATCTAGCTCTCTCTGAAGTAATCAAAACAAAGTGCCCAGCAGGAGCAAGGCTGGAGAGGAATTTGGCAGTATATTGTAGTGACGGCTATTATTTTATCATATTCATGGTGGAAACTATTCACTGCTGACCAAAATCCACTCTCCTCTTCTTCTGGGCATAGGCCCATCCAACCCCGAGATTGCGTTTTCTGATCTCCCTTGAGACAAGGTGTGGCCGCAGGACTAAATTCTCAAAAACAGAGTGGGAGCGTGAGTGATGCGTATGGCACCCGCATCATTTGCTTAAAACGAAATCGATGCTTGCAACCCGGTCTCTCGTACACTTCCCCATGTGCCCAGGACTTACCTCGACCCTGCTGATGAGGACAAGGCTCCTTCTGGGGGATTTCTAGGGGGACAGGATGAGAGAAACATGAGCACCCGAAGGCAGGTGCAGAGCAGAACCGCCCAGGACCTGCACTGCTCACTCAGGACTGCCGTGGGTGAGGGCAACAAACTTCTATGTTCTCGAGTCCTCTGTCTTTTTGGATCTCTTAAAAAGGACTCTGACACTTTATCCTGATGCAATATATTATGCAATACATCCTTCTAGAAAATACATGTATATTTATGTTGGTTTTCTATAGCTACGTAACACATTGCCATAAACTTTGTGCCATAAAACAAGAGAAATGTGTTATGTCACCGGTCACGGTTAGGTAGGGTCTCTGCTCAGGATGTCTCCAGGCTGAAATGAGGGTGTTGGCTGGGGTTGCGTTCTCATTGAAGCTTCAGGGTCCTCTTCCAAGCTTGTGTGTTGTTGAAGAATGCATTTCCTTGCTGCTATAGACCGAGGTCCCTGTTTTCTTGCTGGCTGTAGGCCAGCGACCCCTCTCAGTTTCTGGAGGCTGGCTGCAGCTCTTTGCCACATGGGCCCCATAGGTAGTTTACAGCATAATTGTCACTGCTGCTTTCAGGCCATCGGGAGCACATTCTCTGAGTTCTTGCTCGGACGTTTGCAATGTGGAGAAAACTCGGCTACAGGAAGGCTTGCCTGATTAGGTCAGGCCCACCCTGATAACCTTCAGTTATCAAAACCGTATTAGATAATATAATCATAAGAATGATACATCATCAAATTCACAAGTTCTGCCCAAACTCGGGAGGGGACTATATAGGGCTTGTACATCAAGGAGTAGGAATCTTGGGGGCATTTTAAAATTCTGCCTACCACAATTATATTTAATATACATATGTAATTTCAACATTCAAATTATATATAATAACATAATTTTCTTACTATGTGTCAGGAGCTTACAAACGAGCTTGTGTGCATTTTATCATTTCAATCTCACAACAACCCTGTGAGAGAGAACATTATAGTCACCATTTCACAGATTACCAAAGTAACTGTGGTTCAGTAATTCGCCCAAAGTTACATAGCTAGCAAGTGGTAGAATCTGCAGTGTACCCAGTTCTGTTCCCAGACGACATAGACCCCAGAGATGGACAGACCTGTTATACATGCTCCCAGGGCCCTGTAACTCTCCTTCATAGCATTTGTCACAATGCCGTTAAATAATTGTTGTGATATAGATTGCTCGTATCTGTCTCTCCAGACAGAGCGTAAACCTCATCAAGGAAGTTCTACCTGTTTTGGAGTACATTCAGGGACAAGTAACAGAAACCTAACAGTGGCTTAAACAAATAGGGATTGACCTTCTTCATCTAAAAAGAAGTACAGAGGTAGTGGCTGCTGGTAATGTCCCAGAGGCATAACAGTATCAGCACATCTCTGACTTTTTTGGTCTTCACTCCATGGGTTCAAGATGGCTGTTGCAGCTCCAACCATCCCATTCAAATGAAGGCTGGAAGGAAGGAAAAGAGATGAAGACAATCACACCTGTCTCATTTTAGTGGGAAAGCAAACCTTCCATTCTGGAGCTTGGTCGTAACTGGGTGCTTAGAATTCTAAACTGCAAGGGAGGCTGGGAGAGCGAGAGTGTATATTTGGTAAGTAAAAAGTAGTGTCTGCCATAGACCGGGATTGTATCTGCCTTGTTCATCATTGTATCTCCTGCACCCAGTTTAATGATTGGCACATAGTAGTCTCTTAGTCACTGTCGAATGAATGTTTGCTAAATAATGCATGCAAAATGCTTAGCACAGTCTTGCGTACCCTAGGTAATTGATAAGCAATGACTACTAGTAACTAAGTTGTTTAGAGATTCCAAGTGTGTGTGTGTGTGTGTGTGTGTGTGTGTGTGTGTGCGCGCGCGCGCATGTGCAACGTGGCAGATGGATGCTTTCCAACACTACTTTGGTTGATTAAGAATAAGCACCAACAGCTGACGATTCTGCCAGGCGTATTAGCCCCACAAGGGCCCTGAATAGGGTGGGGGGAGGTGGGGGGATGTTGAATCTCCTTCTAGCCTTCCTGGCTCTTTAGAGGCTAAGACCGGCCTATAAGGGATTGCCCTGCAGCGATCCTTCAGCTGCTGCTGGGGCAGCTCAGCTTACACAGTTTACAAAGGGTGAACGCTTAAAGCCTCCTTTCTTTTGGTAGGGAGAAAAAAAAAAATCCCCGCCTTCATGGTGGCGAGATTTCTCTTCCTGAAGCTGAGGCCAGGAAAAACCTTCAAGACCGCTGTGCCTCTACCCTCTTCTTGGCAACTTTACAACAAACTTGCTGGTCTTCAACCTAACTTCTTTTCCTCTCCAGCCGGAAGCCAGGCAACGAGGTAAATGTAGATTGCCAGATGAAATACACACCCGGTTCTCCGCTCACCGCCCCGGAACTAGCAGGTGAGCACCTGCGCCGCCACAATGCGGAGAATAGCCCACCGCCCCTTCCCTCTTCCCTCCACAGCTACTGTGTGATTTGGGGGATGGTATTAGCTCGCTGGGACTGCTGTTACAAAGTACCACAGCCATGTGGCTTCAAAACAGAAATTTAGTATCTCATGGTTCTGGAGGCCAGACGTCAGAGAACCGTGTGTCCGCAGAGTTGTTCCCTTCTGGGCTGTGAAAGAAACACTGTTGCAGGCCTCTCCCCTGGCTTCCGGCATTTTGTTGGTAATGTCTGGTATTCCTTGGCTTGTCTTCCTTGGCTTGTAGAAGCATCGCCCTGATCTCTGCCTTCATTTTCAGATGGTGTTCTCCCTGTGGGCCTCTGCCCCTGTGTCCAAATTTCCCCTTTCTATAAGGACACAGTCATTCTGAATCAGGCCTATCCTAATGACCTCATCTTCACCTGATGGTCTGCAAAGGCTCTGTTTCCAAATACGGTCGCATTGACTGGGATTTAGAACTCACACATCTCTGGGGAGACATCATTGAATGCATAAGGAACTGGTACATATGTATGTCCCTTCGCTTAAACAAAGACAAATAGTGATCTCTGGTCCTCCTAAAACATTGAAATCACTTCCAGGGGTCAGGCAAGAATCAGGACCTATAAAGACAGTGATTCTACGACCTGGATTTTTAGGATAACGCTGACTCTGTGTAATGTTTTCAATGAAAACAGTTGGTTAAATATACTTAAAAGAGAGTTATCTTTTGTGCCTTTGTAAAATTTCTCAAATAATTGTCCTGATGGTCAAGTCGGACAAATTCATGATTATGATTATAATTCATAGCACGTAGCCTCCACGTGCCAGGCACTACTGGAAGGTTAACCTTAGTAATACTGCAAACTGGGTGTGAATAGACTCATTTTATGGATGAAGAAAGTGAGTCTCCTGATAGAGAGAGCACATGCCTAGGGTCAGGCCCAGCCTGGGAGGGGTAAATCCAAAATATGAATCAGTGTGTGTTTGGTTCCCCCAAGTGCTACAGCATGTTTTTGTTTCAGAAAATATGGTCTTCGTACATTTGTGGCTCAAATCATCTGTACAAGTTATAATGGCTGAACATGAAAAAATGAGAGTTGAGACAAACTCAACTTTTAATAAAAAGAGAAAATTGTGACCAGCAGTGCTGAAATGGCACTTCATTGACTTACTGATTTAATTCCATCAGATAGATCATGGTTAGACTCAAAGTGAGCAGACAGTGGTATGTTTCTAATGTTGTTAAGAAAAATGTGGAATGGTGTTTAAGTAACTCTTCAAATCTTTAGAGATATTTGTACCCTTTGGGGGCACGGGCAGGTGAAAATTGAGGCAAACATTCAAGTCTTGCCCATGTCACTACTAAAAACACTTCAGAAAGAGACAGGCATGGTTGAGAGTTTCATAACAGCAGAGTTTAAGAGGTGCCGTTCGTTTAATTTTTTTGGTTTCAAGTTTTTATTTAAATTCCAGTTAGTTAACATACAGTATATTAGTTTCAGGTGTGCAATATGGTGATTCATCACTTCCATACAACACCTGGTGCTCATCACAAGTGCCCCCTTCATCCCTATCCACTATTTCACCCGTCCCCCTACCCCCCTCCCTCCCTCAACCCTCAGTTTGTTCTCTTTGGTTAAGAGTCTCTGGTTTGCCTCCCTCTCGTACTGCCATTTGTTTTTAAATTACTCTTATGGTCTATAAAACGTAGATTCCTCATCAAACTATTTAATTGAAGTCTTCTTAATACCCAGGTTAAGTTACATCAAAGAGAAGATGAAGAATCTCTTTAAATCACTTTACTGTAATAGGATTTTGTGGATAAGAACCTAATTTAAAATAAATGGGCCACTGGCTAGATTTAGACATTTCTGTCATATAAATTTCTGTTCCAAATATATTTGCAGTAATGGATTTTGATCTATTATAAAAATGGTCAGTTGTTTTGGACGTTACCTCGCTTCCCATGCACATAGTACCTGATGAACAACTTCTGGAAATTTTGCTAATTACCAGTGGCCTGTTTTTATGGTGACAAAGTGAAAGAATTTAGCAGAGCACAGATGTAAGACCTGCGTTAAGCCAATAACTACCCCCCCCGCCAACTATTTCTGCCCAGGGAATTCAGAGGTAGAACCCTCACACATTCATTCAGCATATTGATTAAACACTGTGGGCCAGGCGCTGTTCTACGTGATTGAGATGCGTCAGTGGACAGACTGAGAAAGATCCCCGCCTTATGGAGTTTGCTCCTGGTGGTGGGGGTGGTGGGGGGAGTGGGGAGGCAGGCACCAAACAGAGAGTCAGGGCATCCGAATAAAAGTCGGAATAAAATAGCCAGAATAAAAAGGTGAGAAGGTGACAGTGCCATGAGGAGAAAGGAAAAAGGACAGTAAGGCAAGAGACACTGGGAATGTGGACAGGTGACATCCCCATTTCACTTTTTTTAAAAGATTTTATTTATTTGAGAGAGACAGAGGAAGAGTGCATGAGTGGGGCGGGGAGGCAGAGGGAGAAGCAGATTCCCCGCTGAGCAGGGAGATGTGGGGCTCGATCCCAGGACCCTGGGATCATGACCCAAGCCAAAGGCAGCCGCTTAACTGGCTGAGCCACCCAGGCACCCCAACATTCCCATTTTAAATAGTTTGCTGAGGGTAGGCCTCACAGCAAAAGTGACATCAGAGTCTCAGACTGGAGAAGTTGGAATCAGAGTTTCCATTAGATGAAATTGAGCAGGTCCACGAAGAATATAATGCATAGATGTAATCCATGGCCAGGTTTGGATGGCATTGCCAAACCAAGGCCTGGCTGAGAAGAGTTCTGGAGACAAATCACATTCCACTTCCTCCCTCACTCCCTCCAACTTAGCCTCATAATTTAAAACAAGTGTATGTAGAACAGAGAAGAGGAATCACAGGTTTTCCCTTAGAAGTGATGGGACCAGGGATGGAGGTAGATGGGAATGGGACGATTGTACGATGGAATAGTGAATTACTCAGAGGTGGCATTCTGAAATCAGCTCAAGACCTAATGGAAATGTGGAAAATTATCCTTGAAAATTCCTCTGCTAAGCGCCCACTGGAGACCAGCAGACAATCTCTCATGAACTCGGCATGGCCAGGTTTTCTTCTGGTATTCGAGTAGATTTCTGTTTCTTTAGTTGAGCCACAGATAAAATGATTGATTTGCATCATGGGGCCGCCTGAAATATTTTTTTTTTAAAGATTTTATTTATTTATGTGACAGAGAGACAGCCAGCGAGAGAGGTAACACAGCAGGGGGAGTGGGAGAGGAAGAAGCAGGCTCCCAGCAGAGGAGCCCGATGTGGGGCTCGATCCTAGAACGCTGGGATCACGCCCTGAGCCAAAGGCAGACGCTTAAGGACTGAGCCACCCAGGCGCCCCTCACGTCTCTCTCTTCTAAGCAAGCATGGTTGAATTTGCATAAATTATTTAAAAATAATTATTTAATGTAGTGACAGTCTACCTACCAGCCTCAGATCTGGTGTCGATCAGCCGTTATCAGCATGCCTATATCTTTCTCTGCCTCTCTGAGAGAATGACCTTCATTTGCCCATTTTCCACGGGTTTACCGAGTCAACAAAGTTTACAGCCGTGTGGCATTTACCCTTTTTTACTGTTCCACAGGATTATCTTTACTGAGCTACTGAAACAAACACATCACTTGTACATTCTTCTCTTTGTTTCATTTAGTTCAATAACAATGAGCGAGAGAAAAAACTTATGCAAAATACCACAATTCACTTCTATGCAGTTACTTCATTCAGACAGGATCCAAATTAAGAGAACTGCTGGAGACAGTGAAATAATTTCGGACAAGTTCACAATATCATGAAGCTTGAAGACCCTTAGTTTAATTATTAGTCAGGATTATTCTGATTACATATGCATAAACTTTTCCTTGGGGATAAGAAATAAGAAGATTAAGTTGTCTTTTTCTAAGCAACACATTACAAGCTTAAACAAGATTAGCCACATTAAAACAACTAAGATTATACATTCAAGATTCCAGTTACATAATTTAAATATTTCAAAAATTGAACTTAACTCCTCAAAATGCCCAAAAGAAGAAGAAGAAGAAGAAGAAGAAGAAGAAGAAGAAGAAGAAGAAGAAGTTGTTTCTCTCTGTGTGTGTGTTTGTGATTATTTTATGTATTGTTAATTGTGGTTTAATCAATTACACACAATTCTAAAGTAGTTTTCTCTTTTTGTGGGGGGAGGTGTGGGAAGGAATATCACAGTTATAGGAGAAACAATTGAAATTTAGTTTTCCTTTTGGTAGTGTTCCTAATGTGGAGACTTTTTCAAAATTCTCAAAGGTAATTATGCTTCTCCGATTTTCATCTTGGCCTCAATGGGAATACAATTAATCCCTTTTAGTCGACTTTTGAGAACTGCCAAGTTTAGACCCTATTCCAAAAGAAGAAAATAAAGTCTTGAAGAGCACTGCTCCCTCCTGGGTGACTGCCAAGTTTCCAGTTTTCAGGAACTTTTTTCATAGATGACACAACCCTTACTAATATCTAATTTCACATGTATTTAGGATAAACTACTTAAGTCCAGTGAATTTAATATCAAGAATTAGTTGCTTAAATCATTTAAGGATGACTTTTTAAAATAGAAATTTAGGAATGAAATCATTTTCTAAACAGGAGTCCTATGATAGAACCTGAAAAAATTCCAAACCCATTTATAATTCTCACATGGGCAAAGGGAATGAGGAGTGATTTTTGAGAGAGCAGCACCCCTGGGCACACAGAAACCGTTAGAATTCATCCCTCAGAACGGCCAAAGGAAGCCAATGTCTAGCAGAGTTCCAGAGTGAGACCTAGGGTCTGGGCAGCCCCTGCCAATCCTGCTGTTCCACAAACATGCCTGAAGGATCGGCAGGGAGATATTTACAAGAGGAACCACGGAGCCTTGTGGGAAGGATTTCGCCCAAAGAAGGTAGAGGTGTGCAAGCTCGGTCCAAGGGCAATGGGTCATTGTCAGAGGGGAGGAGCAGTCTGAGGTTTACAAGGTCTATGTGGCTCTTATTTCCCTTGGGCCCTCATTGCACCCAGAGATCAGGGCCCACATCCCAGGAGGAAGAGTGTCTGCTAAGCATCATTGTAAAATACAGGTCGGGCAGCATGGCTCTGTGACCTGTAACAGCGGATAACCCAGGCGAAGGGTGCGGTGAATTCCTCGCTTTAGCTGGAAGGCAGTTGGCACGTGTTCAGCACTTACGTGCTAGGAATACCATTCGGATCGGCCACCTGGGATCCCCCTGGCCATGTTGTCACCTGGGATCCCCCTGGCCACGTTGTCTGAGTGAAAGGCAAGGACCTCTGCCACCTGGTTGCTGGATAGGGGAACGACAACCAGACAGCTAAGCGGGGAAGAGGAGGGCAAAGTCTCCTGTGTCCCAGCCAGGAGGAGTAAACCTGGGAGTCACGAAGTGACACAACCTCTAAGGATTTCCTTGGCCGCTCCAGCAGGCCTGAGACGAGGCTGGAGTTTCCTAAGAGTCGTCTGGACAGACCAGACAGATACCCTCTTTGATCCTGTCACCTTACTAGACTCCCCAAGGCTGCTGGGACCTGGGGAGATACAGGTCATGTATGTAAGTGGCTTTTATTCAAAAAATCCCAGCTCCTCTCCCTGCTTGCTCCCCTCCGTCCCCCACCGCCACCCTCGACACACGCACAGGGCTTCGAAAGTGCTGGTATTTAATGAGCACCTACGGAATTCAGTGTGGATACCAACAAACCTGAAGAACGACTTTTACTTTTAGAGCTGTTGAATCTAGTTCGGGAGTCACCATATGTTTCAAACTATGCAGCAGAATGAAACAAGGGGGACCCATGGAGATAAAGCATTCCGTAGAGCCATCACAATGAACGGCCCGGGGGCTTCACCCAGGAAAAGCAGCTTGGGAGAAGCGAGTGATAAAGACATTGGAGAGAAATAGTGCCGTTTCTACTTATGATTGTGAAATCTCAGTCCCCGCTGTGCAGTGTTAGTTCAGGCAGTAGCACACACACGCACACACACACACACGCACACACACACGCACGCACAAGGAGGACTTACCTGAAGTGGAGCGAGGTCACGGAGCAGTACTTGGAGCAATTCTCCACGGTACAATCCACGGTTCCGTGGCCCCCCTCAGGAGATGATGAAGTAAGGAATAGCCATGAAAACTTTAAGTGCTCATATCTGAATCTCTTGGGCACTGTGAAGAGGGAGGTAGGCCCAAGATTCATTCAAAATTCATGCCATAAAAGCCGAGCCCCTACGAAGTGGGAGCTAGAAGCAGCCTGGCTGTGGGAGTCAGACTCCCAGGTAGAAACCCGACTTCTCCCACGTGTGATCAGGGAAAAGGTACTTACCTTCTCTCTGCACTTGAGTTTCTCATCTGTAAAATGGGCCTAACACTCACCTTAAAGAGTTGTGAAGATGGATGATATGTATAAAATCTAGCGGGGTGTCTGGCGTGTAGAAAGCTGTCAATACGCAGGCGTCTCCCCAGCCACAGCACTGGGGAGACACGGCGGTGTGTGGTCACGGGAAATGTAAGAATTTAATGCCGTGAAGGGTTCCTGACAATGCCCAAAGAATCCTTCTGGCCTCCTGTCCCCTAATCCTAGACCCCTTTATTTCCTTCTGAATCGAGAAGTAGGTCATTGGCTCCACCCGCCGCAGCCAAGAGCTGACATCAAGGTCATGCTCATGCTCACTGCCCTGAGCGCTGGGAGTTGGGATCTGAGGAACACTGCTCTATCTTCAGAATCTTCACTTCTTGGGTCTTGTCAGCACTGCTGGTGCTGCGGGCCGCTCCTTTGTCTTTGATGCTTTTCCCAGTCACGGTCACTGTCAAGTGCTAGCCACTGCTGCTAGCTCTGGGCCTGGGGTCTGATGTGGGCAAGGATGTGGAAGGAATAGGACTGATTTCCTCCCATGCTGGGCTGGGGTCCGGCGTTGGGACCACTTCTCTTGTCTTGGGCGCTGCTCAGTAGCTGCTTTTCATTTCCTTGAAAGGGAAAAGGTGTGTTTCTAACTGAAACAGAGGAAACCCTGGGGTGTTGGCATGCCCTCACCTTCCCTTCCCTAATCCTCCATTCAATGATGCTTTGAAAATTGTATCATTCAATCCAAACAATAACACTAGAACATAGGTTTTGTTTCCCCATTTTACATATGAAAAAAAAACCGTAAAGAACTTCAGGTAAAACCCTGCACAGCTGGTTGGAGAGAGAGCCAGGATACAAACCCAAGTTTTCTGGCTCAAAGCTCCTCTGCTTTCTGTAACTCTATAATTCATACAGAACTGTTGGTCAGGAAAGACCCAAGCCAATACATTGTTCCTCCAGGACGTTAATAGTCCCTAATACCTATGAGGTACTCCATTATAAATAAGTGAATGCATAAATGAATATTGAATGCGAACACAAGGCAATAATCAAACAGCTCACTCGGTGATAATAGGCTGCTCTCATTTCAATAAACCGTGTTCAGAGATATGTAACATGGAGAGCATGTTGCTTATGAATGATGAGGGCTCCCACTAATTTTGCAGTGCACAGCAGAAGGTGATGGACAGGCAATTTCTGGGCATAGTAGTGCATGCATTCTGGAACACAATATACATCAAAGGCCTGAGCAGAGACAGGTATGGCTTTGTGCAAGTCTGCTTGGAACTAAGGATGCGCTCACATAGGAATAACAGCAGCAGGCAGGCTTGAAAAGTGACATCTGCACTTAAGCACATTGATACTAAGCAGTGCAAGAGAGTTGAAACTTCGAGAAAGCACTGGTGCTAAATATGAGAAAGGAAATGAAATAGGTCGTGGAGGGAGGGCAAAAAAGCAGGAAAAAAGCTCACTGTGTATGAAGGAAAGGACATTAATAGATTGCTGAAAAGATCAGGAAATGAAAATTTTTTCCAGAGGCTCTGTTCCATTGTCCACAATACAAAGAAATGATAAGTTCCCCCTGAGCATTGTGGACCCGACATTCTCTTCCTCTTTTTTTCTTCTCTAATAAGTTACTTGTTCGTAAAAGATACCTTAACAACAGTTTAAGAAGATAAAAGTGTTTCTCCGCCAAAAGAAGACCTGCCATCCAAACTGGATTACAGGCACAAAAGAGCTCAGGGAAAGGCCCAGAAATCTAAGTAACAAGAAAAAAGATAAAAGAGAGGAAGTACCATGCTCTCTCTGGTTATCGGCAACTATACGTCTTAAAATTTTACCATATTGTGTGACATTGCAACTCATTCATAAAGTCATCGGTCACCCAATATTTATGAAACCTTCCTGAGTAACAGGTGTAAGGCTGGGAGCTGGGGACAAGTTACACTGTCTTGCCTTCAAAGGGCTCATTTCTGTTAGCGGATATACTTACCTGTCTTATTACAAATGAGATATAGAAATATTCTCTGAAAGCACTCTGCCTGGGAGACAGCTAGGAGTGGAGGCTGAAGGGTTTCACAGGGTGGGCTACGTGTGAGTTACATCTTGAATATTAAGTAACAAAAGGGGGTGGTGGCAGGCCCAGGCACAAGCAACAGCATGAGCAAGCCTGCTTGAATACTATAAATTCTATAAGGGGCCTAGAGATTATATATTTGGGAAATTCTCTTTAATAAAAATAATAAAACTTATGGATATGAAATAAAATATTAAAATAAAGATTTATTTAGAATGAGAAGGTAGATGACGACAACTTACAAAGATAAGAGCTGGCAAACATCACTAACCTCACAAAATCTGCAAAAATAAAGTAATACTGAATCAATTCACATAACTCTGTAATACTTTCCACTATCATTTGGTGAGGGGTGGGGTGCTAATAATCTTTGACAGGCTCTTCATATAGCAACAATTTTACAATTTAGTATATATGGAAAAAGGAAAGATAATTCATTAATTTTTCTAGGGTGATTGATAAAGTTGAATTTTATTGTTACAGTTTAGAAAAAATGTTTCAATTTCATAACTCTTTGTTGTTAAAACCGTGTTAACTTTCTAGGGCTGCTATCGAATTTGGGGAAACACTATCCAGTTTCTTTTATACACGAGCTGTAAGATTGTAGGGTGTTTCCATTTCTTTTTCACAATGACTTGTCTTTACTTCTTCTTGAATTAATGACATTATTATCCTGTCGTCATTAATGTTTTCATTATGGTGGTATATCATGGGTTTTATTGTATCTTCCTTGATGTCAGCTATTTTATGTCAAATCAGCAAGAAATTTAACATTTTTTTTTCACTGTATTCACATGCTTCATTCCACTTCATTAATTGGATTATCAAACAATTATCCATGAGCTTTTTTATTACTTTTATTCAAAATTTATCTCTCCCTATGAATGACTTTTCGGTGTCAAAGCAATTTCTATAGATTTTATCACTCATCTTTATCACATTTCATAATCATATCACATCATAATCAGGAATCTATAAATTCTTACTTGTTCTATTGAGATGTTCATAAAATGACTACCAAATTACAGTTGTCGTATTTTTGAGTTTTACTTTTATTTTATTTATTTTTTAAAGATTTTACTTTTTATTTAGAGAGAGAGAGTGCGCATCCGAGCCTAGGGGAGGGGCAGAGGGAGAGAGAGAGTCCCGAGCTGAGTCCCCGCTGAGTGCAGAGCCTGACATGGAGCTCGGTCCCAGGATCCCAGGTTCCCAGGACCCCGAGTTCATGATCTGAGCTGAAATTGAGTCAAAGCTCAACCAGCTGAGCTACTTGGGCTTCCCGAGTTTTTCTAACTTTTAAATAAACTTTTTGCATCTTATTTGTGTCCATGTTGCAAGTCTTGAAGAGCTTTATAAGGCGCAGGTCACATTGTTACATCTGGACTAAAGAAAAGAAAAAGCCAAATTGGTAGTGAGTTTAAATACTCTATCTAGGAGATGAACCAGAAAGCATAGAACTTTTTTTTTTTCTTAAAGATTTTATTTATTTATTCGGCAGAGATAGAGACAGCCAGCAAGAGAGGGAACACAAGCAGGAGGAGTGGGAGAGGAAGAAGCAGGCTCACAGCGGAGGAGCCTGATGTGGGGCTCGATCCCAGAACGCCGGGATCACGCCCTGAGCCGAAGGCAGACGCTTAACCGCTGTGCCACCCAGGCGCCCCCGAAAACATAGAACTTTTACCAAATATCAGAGCAATCACCAATCTTGGGAACTGTGGGGCCTGTTTTGTTTTTGTTTTGTTTTTTGTATTTTATTCCAGCAAGACTAAAGTGTGAGCTCCTAGGGCATATATTCTGCGAACTTGTTAATGACCAACAATGAGATCTTTTCACTCACTGTTTATCGCAGCTGTGCTGTCACGGCTGATTGTAAATGTTGCCTAATGGAAGGTCATAATCAGATTTGTTTCACTTTGTTAAAGTCACACATAAATGCTTTTCAGGTAGCAAAATAAAGCTAGATATAAATATATAATATGTACTCCACGCAAATATATTCTACTATATCCAAACTGAATATAACTCCAGGCCACGTTCTCCTTCACTAAATCCCAAAAATGCTTATGTCTGCTCCAGTGCCACGCAACACTGGGGGTCACGTGACAGGAAGGCTGCAGCAGGAAGAGACGGTGTTCCTAACTGTAGTGCTTAAAAATATCTTTTCCAAATTTATGAAAGCCCATTTATAAAATATCCTTATTTTATAAAAACATTAAAATCCTCCTCCCTCCGCCCTTATTTTCTGAACAATTTAGTCCCAAAAGCATTAATTGGGACCAAAGTCGGTATCTGTCAGGAGCAGTAGGGGCAGGGGTGGCAGCATGAGGTATCGGAGCCCGCATGGAGGGGGTAGGAAGGCGGCATCTTCTGCGGGGAAGGAATGGGTAGATGTGGGCTGTCAGAGCCCCAGAAGACTGAGGAGGTGGTCCAAGAAGCCAGTGGAGGACTTTGAAGTTCGATAGTGGTAAAGAGGAAATCTGAACTCAGGGTGAGGTAGGATGGGGGTAGAGGAGTAGAGGCAGCCCAGAGAAGGGCTTATTTAGGTGAGGAGAAAGCCAGTGCACAGTCTGGTGGTGTGTGGCATGGGGTAGGATTGGGGGGCATCCTTGTGGCAGGTACTGGGGAGAAGCTTGGTTATAGAAAAGGGAAATTGATCTAATAGGTAAATACATTGAAATTTTGGTAGCCAGGCTTCTCACTGTCAGAGAACAGAGTTCTAAATATGCTAAGGAGACAGCTAAAATGAACCTTGTGTTGGATTGCAAGAGGAGGTATCAGTGTGAACTCATATATAGAAAGATATAAAAACAGGCGTGCCTGGGTGGCTCAGATCATGACCCCAGGTTCCTGGAATCTCAAGCCCCACATCGGGCTCCCTGCTCAGTGGGGAGTCTACTTCTCCCTCTCCCTCTGCCGCTCCCCTCATGCTTTCTCACTCTTGCTCTCTCTCTCACGAATACATAAAAATAAATTTTAAAAAATCTAAAAGAAAGATATTAAAATAAATATAGATGTAAACGTACATATATATGTTCTTTAGCTTCTCCACTGAGAAGGTTTGGGAATAGCAACACCCCAAAGCAGTGAGCACCCCTAGGGCTCAGATCTTGGTTTGTCAATACTATTGCAGGTTTGGACCAGGGAAATTGTAAGATAAGCTCGGAAACATTGCTCTTTTAGAACGCAAGAGAGACTCAAAGAATGATGGCAGTGTGTCAAAATTCACAGAAGCCAGCTTAAAGGGGTTCCCGCTGGCCAGATCAGGGACAACTTGAGGTCAAAATAAAGGATGCTAATAATAGATTATTGCTCATTGAATAAAACAGCAATCATGAATCCACGCCACTATAAGTCAATTCGTGAATAATAGATGCGGAAAAGAAAAAGCTTTTACTTACAACAGAAAGCCAACTAATAAATGTAGGAGGAATGAGGGAATTAGGAAATCATCTTTTGGCAACCCCTATAGTAATAATTCAAGTCATTAATGAATGCTCAAACTAGCGAGTGAAATTCACAAAGTCTCCAAACCCCTCCCCCAAATACATTCATTACAAAGGGAAAAGGTAACTTTAGAGACACCCAGCAAACACCACCTCAATCATGACGAAGTTAACATCACCACTAACTGGACAAATGGAAACCCCGTACCCCCTGAAGGGCTGCAAAGAGAAGAACAGAGAATTACTTCTGTAATGTTCTTGCTAGAGATGGATAAGCTGGATCTAACTTTGAGGAAACATCAGATGAACCTGATCTGAGAGACATTTTACAAAGTATCTGGCCTATAATTTTCAAAAACATCAAGGTCATGAATGTCAAGGAAAAGCTAAGGAAGAGCTCCAGACTGAAGGCGTCTAATGCACTATGTAATCATAAAGGGAATCACTTTGCCATAAGGCACATTACCGGGACAACTGGCAAAACTAAATTGGGTCTCTGGATAGTAGTGATGCATCTATTTTTGCAATTTTCCTGTCACTTTAAAATTATTTTTAAAAATACCGATACAACCACGTGAACATATAGCTATGGTCCTGTCACGGCACCTCAGAAAAGACCTGTGCTGGTGAAGGTCCTTATACTTAAGATTCATTGGCTTCAGAATAAATCTTCTTTTGCCTATAAGTATCTGAAGATGGGATGCAGTCCTAGAAATAAAATCATGTTGTTATTGCATAAATTTGGGAAAATGTTTTCCCAGTATCATCCACCAGCTATTTCTCTTCATTTGTCTTCAAATCCCTGGAGTCATGATGTGTCTCCAACCTAAGCATCTTTGAACTTAAATAATAGATGGTATGGTTAGTCCTTCTGGTCTGCAGTAATATTGTGGTGCTTCTGAGATGTCAAAGAACTTTCACTCATCCCTAGTTATCTGATGATTGCTACTTTTTTTTTTTCATTGTCTCTTTCTTCAAACTGTGTCTTGACCCTCCTTGGAATCTGCATGTATACATATGATGTCACATATTGAAACTAAAATAAATGAATGAACTCATCGAAAGATAGTGGACTCTGCCATGGCAACCTCATCCGGAAAACCAGAAAACTTAGGAGCCTAGATCCCTCATCCTTTCATGGAGCTAAGACGAGTGTCATGGATTTTCTTGCTCCAGATTCCTTTAAATATGCAAGACACTGTTGAGTTGAGTGTTTGTCAATAGCAATCAAACCTAATTATAATTGGGGCACCTGGGCGGCGCAGTCGGTTGAACATCTGACTCTTGGTCTCAGCTCAGGTCTGATCTCAGGGTTGTCAGCCGGGCTCTGTGCTGGAGTCGGCTTGAGTTCCTCTCTCCCTTGTCCTCTGCCCCTCCCCCCTGCGCACTCTCTCTCTCTCTCTCACTGAAACAAATATTTTTTTAAAAACACCTAACTATAATTGATTCAACTATCTTCTCTCTTTTCTAACAGACCCCTGACTATTCACATACCCACCATCCTCAGGGCAACATGATGGCGCAAGAGAGGTGGGCCTACCACAGTGGCCCCCCTCTGTCCATTTTATAGTAGATGATTTTGGAAAGTGCATGTAGCACAATGCTGGCCAATAGGAAGAGGAGAAGTCTTCTAAAGGGCTTCTGGTAAAGGTTTTCTTTGTTGATTTGAAGACCCACAGGAAAAGAAATAGTCCCTGTCTTCTTCCAACAGACACTGCTTGTCTTTTTTTAAAGATTTTATTTATTTGTTTGACAGAGAGACAGCCAGCGAGAGAGGGAACACAAGCAGGGGGAGTGGGAGAGGAAGAAGCAGGCTCCCAGCGGAGGAGCCTGATGTGGGACTCGATCCCACAACGCCGGGATCACGCCCTGAGCTGAAGGCAGACGCTTAACCGCTGCGCCACCCAGGCGCCCCGATACTGCTTTTCTTGATACGGTGTCTGACGCTGCTGCCGTGATCTCAATGAGAGACCAGCCTGAGGATAAGCCAATGGGCTGAAAGTGGCAGGAAGTAAAAATAGAAGGGATTGGGTCTCGTTTGATGTCATTTAGCCCCTGAGTTAATCAATCAAGGGACTGACCTATCTTTAGAATTCTCATTATGTGAAACAATACATTTTCCTTATTATTCAAACCAACTGAGTCTGAGTTTTCTGTTACTTAAAGTTGAAAGCATCCTTACTGATACTAAATCAGAAATGGAGAAATGGGCTGGAGGGGACTACTTTTTAAATGGTGACTTTGATGATTCACCATGACTACTAGGAGGGTTGAAATAAAGGTGGAGCAGAATATGGGTATCGGAGATCATGTACAGATGATCTCCAAATCCTTGGAGCCGTGATTTAGAAGAATTCCTCAGGGAGTATATGTACAGTGAGAAAAGGGTCATGGATGAACGTCTGAGAAACAGTTTCATTTAAGCACGAACAAATAGAGTCTGGGGAAAAGACAGAGAAAGAGGAGACGAAAGTAAAGAGGGAACTCACTAAAGGGTGGTGATTTCAGAAAACAGGAGGCTAGAACTTTAAGAAGGGAAATTGCTGCAGAGAGCATTGAGAATTTTAGTAATGAAGTAGCGGGGGGTGGGGAGCTTGCTTCCAGTGGACTGAGGAGACTGGGAGTATTGGCTACTTTGGTGGTTCTCTAATGTTAGAGCAGCTTTAATTTTAAAAGAAAAAGAAAAGGTTGCTGCACAAATTTTGATTCAGTACTTCTGGAGGCAGAGCCCAGGAGGCTGCATTTTAAACAAGGACTTGGGTGACAACAAGGACTTGGGTGACTCTGGTGTGAGTTGTTCATGAATCACACCTTAAGGAACATTGGGCTACTCTCACTATAAATTACCTGGGAGGAAGAAGAATGGTAGAAGCTTGAAGCTAGGCAAGGTCGATGGAGGGCATTTCCATTGGGGAAGACTCGAACATTATTTTTTTAAAAGATTTTATTTATTTATTTGTTAGAGAGAGAGAGAGAGTGCACACAAGCAAGGGGAGCAGCAGGCAGATGGAGAAGCAGACTCTCCGAGGAGCAGGAGCCTGACGTGGGGCTCAATCCCAGGACCCTGGGATCATGACATGAGCTCAAGGCAGACGCGTAACCAGCTGAGCCACCCAGGCACCCCTCAAACATTATTAAAAGGATATAGGAGAGACAAAAATACCAAAGAAAAAGAGATGATATCTGGTCGTACAAGGTCCTGGAGAGAGATGTAGTTGGTAAAGGATGAAACAGTCTTCAAGACCTAAAAGAAATAGATAAAGAGATGGTGAAGTTGGCCATGCCATCTACCCCCAAACTGCTTGCAGCTTGGCTTTCTGTGCTTTTTCACATACTGCTCTTTCCGCTTTCTCTGTCCACCTGGAGGTATGGAACCCCTCTTCTTCTGGAAACCCTTAGAGTTACCCGTAAGGATTTTGCCCAGTTGTCCCCTCCTCAATATATAAATGAATGAATAAAATGCTGCAAGTAGAAACTAACAGGATTTTTGGTTCAATGGGAAACTCGTTTTTAATCAATTAGATTAAAAGTTAATCTTTTACAATGAGAGGGGCTATTCCCTTCTCATTTTAGGAGATCTTAAGCAGAGGCTGGAAAATATGCTGGCAAATGTTATAGGCAGGATTGATGCCTTGGATAGAGGTTTGAACCACAGAAGTTTGTCTTCTTTTCTATCACTGAGATTCTAAGATTCTAGGTGATATTGGAATAGAAGAGCCTCCTTGGGGGAAGAGGAAAAAGCAAGTGGGGCATGGAGCTGAGAAGAAATCAGGAACTACGGACAGCATGAGAATATTGAGATAGAAAAAAAACAGAAGGTAGGAAGACAGCGTTCAAAGGTTTTGTCTTCGTATGGTTTTTGGCTCCATCTTTCCCTCGCCCCCAGTGAAGTGGTGATGCCAACGTTTGATGTAAATTCTAAGTTCAGTCTTGCACTGAAGAGTATTTTCAGTCCATCCCTGAGGCCGACCTTAATGTTTTCAGGGCGAATGTGCTGTTGCAGAAAGCATGAAACAGGTGACTGAATGCTGTTGGCTTTCAGATCGCAGCTTTTTATGAGCAGAAATGGCAAGAACAATGATCAACATCCGTGGTACTGAAGCACGGCAGAGAGTAGAGATTGTTTTGCGGGGGGGGGGGGGGTTCTCCAAAATGAAGGAATTTATTTAATGACTGGTGATGACTAATGTGTTGCTTTTTCTGTGAGTGAAATATATATGGTTGATTACTGCCAAGTAAAAGGCTAAATGCAAATAATGAAAAAAAAAAAAGAATAAGGACAAAAGAGGTGCTGTGCTCATTGTGAAAGACAAAGTTGAGTCCTACTAATTATATTAATTAATTGACATGAATAATGCATCAAGAATAGAGGCTGATTAATATCAGTAGTGATGAACTTTAATTATGTAACAGTCTCTTCGAAGCAGTCCATGGATTTCATTGACACTCTTACAGGCACATACCTCCCTCAAGCCATCAATTTCTAGATCATTGAGGTGTGGGTGGTCACGTGTCTTGTGATAGGCACACAGCAAATGGCTGGCAGAACCCAAGCGAAGCACAGAGTTCAACCACTGTCCTGTCTAATCCTTCAAATGCCAATTTGTATCTTAAACTCTTTTCCGAAAGGCTTGGAAGAATTTCAAACATTTGGCTGAAATGGGAGCGGTGGAAATACTTGAAACGACTTCACCGTGCCTGACTGAAGGAAACGATTTCCGGGTGGAAGGGCTTGTTGAGGTAGTGCTGAAAATGCTCGGTTTGACTTCTTGCCCGTCATTGACAGTGTGAAGCACGAGTACACAATGGGCACAGCTGGACTCAATCTATTTTACGCACCCATGCCTGACATCACAACAAGGGACCTAGATGCTATTATTAGAATATGTTTCTAAGTCTCCAGGATACTTCTCTCTCCCTCTCTCTCATTGGATTTCAAATATCGCCAGAATCCTTGAGGGGGCCGTTGATGAACTTCCTTGGACCAAATGATTGTACGCTAGAACACCAGTCCAGGAAGTTGTTGTGTAGACTATAGACTGCTGTGCGGGGGTAGCTTAACAGCAGAGTCTGAAATGAGTTTTAAAAAGACAAACCAGTTGTAAAATCTGGCCAGGAAAATATGGCCCCCAAACTTTGTTGCTAGGCTAGAAGGAAAAGCTCCCTCTGTCTGAAATATTGCTTGGAAATATCGATGGCTCAGTAATAGGAAGGAGAAAGGGATTCCCAGATATGTACTGTTCTAATCTAGAAGAAGAGAGAGGTTTTATAACCATATCAGAATGGGTAATCCATTCCGGTTAGAGAGTTGGGTATGCAAGGGGGAGTAGCAAATATACAGTAAAATACAACAAAACAAAAACAAACGTGGGTGCGATTTGAACATGGGGAGTTTGGGAGAAAAGAAGTTTGGACTTTATCTCCTCTGGTAATTTTTCTCTGATCTTTCCAGACCAGGTTAAATGCCCCTAATTAAGTGTGATGCTGGGCAGCTCCCAGTCAGCCAGCCATTCTGTTCTTCTCTTTCAGTATAGTATTCAATTGATTACATGAGCTATTTGACACTTTATTATAAAATAGGCTTTGTGTTAGATGATTTTGCCCAACTATAGGCTAATGTCAGTGTTCCGAGCATGTTTCAGGTTGGCTAGGCTAAACTGTGATGTTTACCTGGGCATAACCCCATCGTAAGTCGAGGAAAATTTGTATATGTGGCCACGTTTCGTTTAATGCAGTTTTGTGGTTGGCAGCTTTTAAAATGGTTCCCAATGATCCCTTCTGCAATTGCTTCCTCTCAAGAATGAGCTAGGCCTTCTAATGAATGGAGTATGACAAAAGTTAGGTCTAAGATTAGGTTACAAAGAGACTATGGCTTCCATCTTGTGGTATCCTCTCACACTCTTTTCCTCTGAGGGAAGCCAGTTGCCATATTGTAATCTGCTCTACAGAGAGACTCAGGGCAAGAAACTGATGTCCCCAGCCAACAGGTAGCTAGCACTTGAGGCCAGTCAACAGCTTCATGAGAGATCTCAGAAGCATATCCTTCCGAGATAAGCCTTCAGATGACTTAGACCCAGCTAACACTTTGATTGCAGCCTGGTGAGAACTCCTGAGCCAGAAGTACTCGGCTCAATTGCACATGGATTCCCAACCCACAGAAACTGAGACAATACATGTTTAAAGCTGCAAAGTTTTGGCATAATCCACTACACAGCAACAGATAACTAACACAGGTTTTAAGGAAGTGCCATGAGGTATGCATAGAAATTCTCCTAAAAGGAAGAAGCAAAACCATCATGTGTCGTGCTGTTTGGAATATGACTGTGCTGGTTGGATCTCCAGCAGCTATCTTGGGTCATGAGTCAAGGACATTCAAGGAGTGCTGATAATATTGACTCCAACTTTGGTGCCCCATCTTGCTCACACCCATGCAATGACCCCCCTTGGGGCTCCCTGCAAGGCTCCTTGGAGGTTAATGTATGCCCTAACTGGGATGCAGGAAAGCTTGATCTGAGTTTCCCTAAAGTGGTGCACAGAAGATGCTGCTTGAGGTAACTAGTCGAGATGACTGGTACACAGATGGTGCTACTTAGGTAACTACCCTTTGACCTCACCACGACGCCTCCCCCTGTAAAGGCTGGGGATGAAGGTCTGGATGTGATGCAGGATAGCTGCGTGGCACCTGGGTCTTTTACTCGCCCTCTGCCTCCTGTCAGTAAGTTACCCTGAGTGAAACTGTGTAAATGTATGGAGTGGCTTGCTTCATTTTTCTGTCTCAGGTGCCTTCCCAGTCTGGAGGATACTTTACTGTCCCTCCTCCACCTTCTAATAGACACTGTCCAGGGACGGCAGAAAGTTGAGTTGGAAGAACCCTGTGAAAGTTTCTGAAGGCACTATGGGACTCCCTTACTGGTCGGAGACTGCAGACCTCTTGTTTCCTTAACTTAAACTTCCCTAGAACAGCCAGTGCTAGTTTGTGCTATGTTTCCTGTTACACTGGACCAAACCTAATCCTGCCTGATACAGGTGCATAGTGATAAGAACAGGTGTTATATCAGCGGTAAGAAGTATGAGCCACGCCTAAGAGAATGAGCAGTGGAGACAGGGACTTTTGTAGGATGAGCAGAAAATGCAGGGGTATTTATTATAAAGGGGAGTAAAAGTGTCACTAACTGCTGTTGTCAAGGATGCCCTAACACTAGCCCAGTGACAGTGTTAACACATAGGTCCCCAAGTCCCTTAGGCAAGTTTCACGGACTCTTCTCTCAAAAAAATAGTGAAATACACATCATCTCTAAAACTTAAGAACAGTTTAATACGTTCAGTATGAATAGTTTGTACACACGGCTGGTACCTATTTTAGTTCTATTTTATTAAACAAATATTTGTTGATCACGTATTATGTGCTCTACTTAAAATATTATCATTTTATTATTATCAACACTATTTTATATTTGTTATTTAGGCAACTTAGTTAATATTAAAATGTGCAAGTAGATGCTGTGTTGGCTTTTTTTCTAACAAAGGAAAAAAATGTCTTCTGAGGATCGGCAAATCAACAGTGTCTTTATACCCTTAAACCTACCAAGGTACAAAGGGGAAAAGAATTAAAACACCACTTTAAATGTGACACTGGCATTAAACCAGCTATTACCAGGAATATACATTCTTGACATGCCTTCCTGATAATTCTATCTGCCAAATGACAAGGAAAGCAGTGAAAGGAAAATGCTGCTTCGGATCTAATCATAGCCTACAAGAAAGAATTTGTTGTTCAAGTATGAGTGCTAGAACTTGGGAAGAGTGAAATGATGTTGCATGATACTTTGTGACAGTCGAGGAGAGGAAAGCTGGACATAGTGAACAATGTATCAGATGACAAGTTTATTTACGATTATTTTTATTACAAAATAGGTGTTCATTGCAGAGAAATGCAGAAAATGTAGAAAATTACCAAGGAAAAAATAATGTAGTAACCTAGAGATAACACTGTTAACATTTTTTTTTTTTTTAAGATTTTATTTATTTATTCGACAGAGAGAGAGACAGCCAGCGAGAGAGGGAACACAAGCAGGGGGAGTGGGAGAGGAAGAAGCAGGCTCATAGCGGAAGAGCCTGATGTGGGGCTCGATCCCATAACGCCGGGATCACGCCCTGAGCTGAAGGCAGACGCTTAACCGCTGTGCCACCCAGGTGCCCCAACACTGTTAACATTTTGATGTACATTCCCAGCTTTTTAATACCTGTATTATGCTTCTATTGTTATACAATTTGTATTAGAGTTTATATAAACGTTTATACTCTTCTTTCTCCCATTAACAATACATCATAAACACTTTCCCATTTTATTACAAGGCCAACTGCGACATTATTCTTATGTCTACGTGATCTATTAAGAGAAAATATGAAGTTAATTTTCATAGGCGTTCTGTGCGAGACACTAACTAAGGGGTGCGTTGTCGGATTATCTCATTTAATGCTCATTTCTATCATTCTGTTAAGCTCCTTTAGGATTCCGCTTTATACTGACATTTAGGGAAAATAAATAACTTGTCAAAGTCTCTAAAGATAAGAATTATAAAATTCAGATTCAAATCCCACTAATTTGAAACTAGAGTCCATGTCCTTAACTATTACATTATGGTATTTCTTTTATTGTAGGAATTTATCAAAATTGGTTTAACCCCATCTTCTATTGTTAGATTTCTGAAGAATTTACATTTTTAGCCTATTACGAATACTGCTGTCATTAACAACTTTAGCCAGACACATTTATGAATATCTAGGTTTACTGCCTTAAGATAAAGTTATAGAAATGAAATTGCTGAATAAAAGAGTATACAATAATTCTAAGACATTACATAATTAAAAATATTTGCCAATTTGACAAAAAAATCATTTTTTCTTTAAATTTATATTTCTTAGATTACTAATGAGGTAATACATTTGTTGGCTACTTAGATTGATTTTTTAAATACCCGATAATATTTTTAACATAATTTCTTCTGGCTTTAAAATTTTTCTTATTGATTTGTAAGAATTCTCTATATATTAGTGATAGTCAAAATTTATCATGAATTTTTCAAAATTTTCTTCTGAAATTTGGCCTTAAAATTGTCTTCTTGGTGTCTTTATGAGATTTAAAATTTTAGGTAATAAATCAATATTTTCTTTGTTTTTTTTTATTTGCTGTTATGTTAAGACACTGTGTTCTCTGAGTTCAGACAAATATGTAGCTTTATTTTTGAGCAAATTTAAAAGACTTTCTTTTAAAAATTGAATTCATTTTTTAGCTATGTGTATCTTACATATATAAGTACTATAGACCCTTGAACAACACAAGTGTGAACTGTGTGGGTCCATTTATACATGGATTTTTTTTTTGGTAGTTTGGTAGATACAGTACTGTAAATGTATTCTCTCTTCCTTATGATTTTCTTAATAACATTTTATTTTCTCTAGCTCATTTTATTGTAAGAATACAGCAGGTAATACATATAACATACAAACTATGTGGTCATTGACTGTTTATGTTATTAGTAAGGCTTCCAGTCCATAGTAGACTATTAGTAAAGTTTGGGGCCGCTGAAAATTATACATGGATTTTTGGCTGCACAGGGGTGTTGGTGCCCCTTCCCCTGTGTTGTTCAAGGGCCAATTGTTAATGACCTGTGAATTAAATCATACACAGCAGTCTAGGCAAGAAAAGAATTGACTTGTATCTTACAAACTCACCGTACCTTTCAATTTTTAAAAAAGATTTTATTTATTTAAGAGAAAGAGAGAGTGAGCATGAGCACGGGGGGGTGGGGGGAGGGCAGTGAGGGACAGAGGCAGAGGGGCAAGCAGACTCCCCACTGAGCAGGAAGTCCAACATGGGGCTCAATCCCAGGACCCTGGGATCATGACCGGAACTGAAGGCAGACCATTAACCCACTGAGCCACCCAGGCACCCCATCCTTTGAACTTTTTATTAGTGGTTCAGGAAACATAATTAGGTTTATAATATTGTTGTGGTTTATATACGGTTATTTCATTTGTTTCTGAGAAATACTATGGAATATCCCTGGAAAGATTGTTTGTAAGACAACTCTAACTTTGTGCTATTTAGAGTAGATGTCTCAATGAGTGACACACCATTTTCTTTAGCAAAATCTCTTGCTTCACCTATTGGGACTGCCTGGAGAGGAAGGAAATAATTCCTGTTCCTAACAGGCATTATGATGTGTCTCTTATCATAATCTTTTCATTCTTTTAGCTACCATTCCACATTTTTGCATATGATATATTTAGCATTATTACAAACCACAAGGCACCTATTTCCCTGGGGTGGTATGCTGATGTCATGGACCAGCATTATTGTTACCCTCCTGCATGTTCCTATCTGTGCCTTTACTGTTTTTCCATGAACCTGGATGTGCCTCGTTGAAACTTTCTTCCACATTAAGCTCCTTCAAGGGAATTGAAAGAGGACTCTCTTCTCCATCAGAGTCCTACTTGTTGTCATAGAGGCTAGCAAGTGGGGTGGCACTGGGGGCTGTGCTGCATTGGTGACACCAGGAAGAACTGATGCAGTAATAAATAAAGGAGCAAGCTCCCCTAACTTTAATTTTTCAATACCCCTGAAATTTATTTTTGTGTCTGGTGTGAAACAGAAATCTAACCTTATGTTAATTCCATTAATGCTAATTTTCCCCAATGATCTGAAATGCTGCCTCTTTCATACATTAAATTTATATGTTTATGTATATGCACATACCTGTTTCTGAGCTTTTTACTCTTAGTCTCTTCCATTAGTCAGTTTCTTAGACTGGTGCGACTCTCATATTGTTTGCATTATTACAGTTTTAAAGCGTATTTTAATATAAAATAGTGGTAATCCAGGTCACCTTCTGCCAGTAATCAGTTTACTGCTTCTCACCTCCAAATTCACCCTTCATTGGATGCTCTGGGAAAATAGAGTTGAGTCCTTCCCCTCTTTTCCTTTGCCAGCTGGCATGACGTTCATCTCCTGTCAGTAGAGGGCGGTAAAGAGACATTGCAAGAGGAAGAGCCTGCCCTCCGTTCTGGAGAGCTGCTGAGTGGTCTGCGGCAGGCAGGGGCTCTCTAGGGCCCACCTCCTGCAATGCACAGTATCTGGAGGACCCAGCGACCGGTAAATGCCTCCAGCGCTCCCCTTGGGCAGGTTTATGGTAAAATGCTTTCAGCAGGACATTCGCTGAGCAGCTTTCCCCAGCACCCTAGAAAGCAAATTTCAAGCAAGTTCCATGGGTAGGACCATTGTGACTTCTTTGCTGTTCAGTGAGCCACAGCCGGGCCTTCGACAAGGTGTAGATCTCAGTCCTTGGGAAAGGTCCTTTCTTCTGCAGCCCTGGAATTAGTGGCTCTACGCTATGACATTCTTTAGCTCTCTTTACTTCTTACGAGCTAAACCCTCATTACTCCAATCCTCTTTCATAGTTAATACTCATTAATATTAAATGTTTCCTGTTTGAATTATTGTTTTGCTTCTCTCTCCTGATTGAACCCTCAATGATACCATACCTTTTCAAAAGTTTCATAAATCCTCTTTTTATTTTTCCAGATGAATTTTTGAATTAATATGTAAAATTTAGGAAAAACTCTTTTAGATTTTCCATTATAATTACATTAATCCTATACATTAATTTGTGAAAATTAACATATTTTCAACATTGCATGTTTCCTTCTTGATAAACCAGTCTCTTCTATGTTCTTTAGAAGAAAATTTGTTTTCTTTATTTAGGCCCTACAAGTATCTTGCTATTTTCTAGATATTTTGTTGCTGTTAGGATGAATGTAGATCTTTTCCCATTATATTTTCTACATGGCTCAGAGGTAATGGTTATCCTGACTGATACCCTGAAATTTGGCTCCCAGGAAATTGGCCTTCTACAGAACTCCATGGAACCTGGATAAAGCCAAATGTTAAAGCAATCGATTCTGGGATAACATCAAGGCAGTGGATCAGGCCACTGGTCAAGTAAGCTACATATATAAGACTTCACTTTTGTGGCTGTTCTATGTTTGCACGACAAATCACCCCAACATTTAGTGGCACAAAACAACCATTTATTACACTCATGGGTCAGAAATTTGATCAGGACACAGTGAGTACAGCTTCTCTTTCCTCTTAATGTCTGAGGCTCAGCTAGACTACTTGAAGGTTGGACCTGAAATCCTCTGAAGGCTTGTTAACATGTGTCTGGCAGTTAATGCTTCTGCTGGTTGGTGCGGGGGCCTCCATTCTTCTCCACATTGGCCTCGCCATGTGGTCTCTCCATAAAGCCTAGTTTGGGCTTTCTCATAGCATAGTGGCTGGTCTCCCAGTGCAAGCCTCTCAGAAAGAAAGTACCAGTTAGAAGCTGTGTCCTATTGTTGCACCAGCCTTGAAAGTCACATAGTATCACTTCCTCCTTATTCTATTGGTCAGAGGAGTCACATGTATACTCTAGCTCAAGGGGTTGCTAGATAGACCCTACAACTTGACGGAGTGTGGCAAATTTCTAGAAGAGCATCTACAGTCAGAAATATTGCTGTGGCTATTTTTGGATAACAGAATCTGCCACAATCCCCAAACAATATTTTAGGAAGGACTGGTGTTTCCCAAACAGTGACTGCTAAAGTGGCAGCGTGGTGATGGGAATAAGCTTCTGTCAGATTCTTGGCCATGCTTGGCAAGGGGCTGGTGTTTCCCCAATTGAGCAGTTTATCAGCCTCATATCCCTAGGGCCAGGATTCATCTCCTAGTATCTGACACCTGACCCTGTTGGATCTCTTGGTGCTTTCTCAGAATGTGAAGAACGATGTTAAACTCACAGACCAAGCTACTGCTGCCATCTTTATGAGTTTCCTCAATAAATGTTGTTGCAGGGGTCCGTTGGTGTGCTCTCTGGCAATCTGCCTTTGTTCACAGTTGGATTTTGCTGGCATATAAAAATCCAATTTTTATTCATTGTCATATTGCTAAACTTTTTTCATTGCTTCTAAAATCTTTTCAGTTGATTCTCTTGAGTTTTCTAGGTAACAGATTCTGACAGTTTCGTTTTCTTGCTTTTATTGTCTTATAATGGCTAACATTTGCAGAAAAATGGTAAACAAGAGTCCTGATAGAGGAAGCTTTTGTCTTTCATAATTTCAAAAGAAGAAATGTCTGTGTTTAGTCATTAAGCATGATCTTGGTAGTTGGTTTGGGATAGATTTTTCATTATAGTTTTATTTTATTTTTTTTAAAGATTTTTATTTATTTATTTGGCAGAGAGAGAGACAGCCAGTGAGAGAGGGAACACAAGCAGAGGGAGTGGGAGAGGAAGAAGCAGGCTCACAGCAGAGGAGCCTGACATGGGGCTCAATCCCAGAATGCCAGGATCATGCCCTGAGCTGAAGGCAGACGCTTAACGACTGAGCCACCCAGGCGCCCTGAGATTTTTCATTATAATTTTAAAGAACCACTTTCCTAATCCTCATTTGCTAGCAGTTTTTTTTAATCGAATTAGAGTTTTCTGTTCAGCATTTTTGAGATTATTTTTCTTCTTTAACCTTTAGGTATGGATGTTTAATATTTTCTAGCATTAATCATGCTTGGAATACACTTATTTGGTCATGGTGCATTTTTTTTTTTAAGATTTTATTTATTTATTTGACAGAGAGAGATAGCAAGAGAAGGAACACAAGCAAGGGGAGTGGGAGAGGGAGAAGCAGGCTTCCTGTTGAGCAGGGAGCCCGATGCGGGGCTTGATCCCAGGACCCTGGGATCATGACCTGAGCTGAAGGCAGATGCTTAACCAACTGAGCCACCCAGGCGCCCCATGGTGCATTTTTTAATATCAAATTCAATCACCTATTAATAATAATTCTTTGCATATACATCTTATTAGATGTTCTCACTGTCATTATTTCCTAAACAGTTTGAAATAACATTTTCTTTGCTCCAAAATTATTTTGGAGGGGCTTAAAATATATTGTTGCTATTGCCAAGTAGTTGAGATTTGTCTGAAATTCTGTTATGACAGCATAGATATTGAGAAAATATATTTGTTTGTAGAAAAGATGTGTATTATTTTAGAATATGTTATTCATATTAGGCCGTATTTACTGTGTTAACAAATTAACTCCCAGATCCTAGTGGTTTTACACAACAAACATTCATTCTAAGTCATGCTACATGTTGAATGGAAGTTTGGTAGGGAGCTCTACTCCAAGCACTCAGACTGATGGAATGTCTACCATCTCTTGGTACTGCTATCTCAGCTTGTGATTTCAGCCTTCCTTACCATTGAAGAGAGTGAATGGAGAACTCACTCTCTCTTTTGAAATCTTTGACCTAAAATGCACCTGCCACTTTCAGTCATCACCCATTCATTAGAAGTAGTCTCATGGCCCACCCTAACTACGAAGATATGTGGCCCAGCAAATGGAAATTCAGAGGACAGTAAATGTCTGTCAACATATTTATGACTTTATTTTTTTTTTTAAGATTTTATTTATTTATTTGACAGAGATAGAGACAGCCAGCGAGAGAGGGAACACAAGCAGGGGGAGTGGGAGAGGAAGAAGCAGGCTCCCAGCGGAGGAGCCCGATGTGGGACTCGATCCCAGATCGCCGGGATCACGCCCTGAGCCGAAGGCAGACGCCTAACGACTGCGCCACCCAGGCGCCCAACATATTTATGACTTTAAATGGAAGATAGTCGCAGGGTATTTTACTGAAATTATAATGAAGTTACATTAAATGTTAGAGTGAGTAGTCGCAGAGATATTTTACTGTAAATGAGGAAGACAAGTGGGAGGTGTCTAAAAGACCAAAGTGACTACAAAGTGACTACAAAGAAAGG
The DNA here is from genome assembly GCF_023065955.2 of Ursus arctos. Lineage (NCBI taxonomy): Eukaryota > Metazoa > Chordata > Mammalia > Carnivora > Ursidae > Ursus > Ursus arctos. Next base: position 41,352,114 of record NW_026622886.1, on the reverse strand, counting down.
TCCCTGATGAGTTACCAGAGAACATTTTTAAAATATAAAGGAAAGGATGGAATAACAAGGACTAGAGTTATTCTCTCACCCGAAACAACCAAATGGACACAATATATGAAAAAGCTGTCTTTAAGAAACGGGGCATCAGGCAACTAAGGATAATGATCCCTAAGAGATGGGTAAAATATGAGCCAGGCCCTACATTTGCCCCAGATTGCTGCCTTCAGAGTATTTCCAGGTTGCAGTTCAAGAAAGGGAAGCCAGGGGCACCTGCGTGGCTCAGTCGTTAAGTGTCTGCCTTCGGCTCAGGTCATGATCCCGGCTTCTGGGATTGAGCTCCTCATTGGGCTCCGTGCTCAGCGGGAAGTCTGCTACGCCCTCTCCCACTCCCCCTGCTTGTGTACCCTCTCTCACTGCCTCTCTGTCTGTCAAATAAATAAATAAAATCTTAAAAAAAAAAAAAAAAAAAAGGAAGCCAGGAAAAGTCTGAATTGGCCAAGGTAAGGATTTGGTAGACTTCGGGTGGCTGGAATTCACAAGACAGAGTAACAGGGAAGAGAAATCAGCACAGAGATTAAACTTTGGAGGCCTGCAGAGAGTTCCCTCTCTCTGGAGAGTACTAATCAGCCCACCCATGTAAGGAAACTGTCTGAGGATGGGAAAAAACCACCCACAAGGTTAGAGGGAATGGTACCTATTATCAACACAAGGCTGAGAATAGTACCTGGCACCATCAGCTGGACTGGAGAACTTCATCATTATGGGGCATTGGTAGACACTCAGAAGAGTTTGCTTAATAGTGAGGAATAACTAGCCCTAGACTAAATGCTGTTCAGTGCTGCCTAACATATTTCAACAACAAGAACCAAAGGATCAAACTCTTTCCAAGTAACTTAGTTGCATCTGAGAATAAGGCTCAAGAATATTTATAGGGATACACACATATCCAGTGCCCAAAAAGATAGAGTTCATAATATCAGGCATCTGATAAATAATTACCAGGCATGAAAAAGCAGGAAAATACTGCCCATGATCGGAAGAAAAATCAATACACTGAAATTGACCCAGAACTGATGCAGATATTAGAATTAGCAGACAGGACATTTAAAGAGTTATAACTATATTTCATGAGTTCAAAAATTAAGTAGAGACATGGAAGGTATATAAAAAAAGAAGGCCCAAATAAAATTTCTAGTGATGAAAACTATGGTGTCTGAGATGAAAAATATACTGAATGGGACTGAGAATAGATCAGACACCGTAGAAGGAAAGTCTAATGACTTTTAAACATAAAGCAATAGAAACTGTCCAAAATGAAACACAGAAAACTTTTTAAAATGTCAAGCACCAATAAGCCGTGGGACAACTTCAAGCAACCTAATGTGCATATCACTAGGGTTTCCAAAGAAGAGGAAAGAGACGGGGGAACAGAAAAATACCTGGAAAAACAATGATCAAAAGATTTTCAAACTGATGAAAACTATAAACCCACAAATATAAGAAGCAAAATGAACTTCAAGCACAAGAAACATGAAGATAACCACACCCTGGCACATCATAATTAATTTGCTCAAAACCAGTGATAAAGAGAAACCAGTGATCAAGAGAAAATCTTAAAAGCAACCTGAGGGAAAAGACACATTATCTATGGAGACACGAAGATTAGGAAAACAGTAGATTTCTTGTTGGAAACAACGTATATGAAAAGACAGTGGAGAAAAATCTTTAAAGCAAAGAGAAAAACTTTCGATGTAGAATTCTATACGCAGCAAAAATATATATCAGTAAATAAAGACTTTTTCAAATACAGAAAAGCTGAAAAGTCTCATCTCCAGCAGACCTGAACTATAAGAAATGTTAAAGAAAATCCTTTGGGCAGAAGAAAAGTATGGACAGAAACATGAATTTACACAAAAGAATGACCAGTGCTGAAAACTGTTAATTATTCTCATGGACACAAATGGCTGGAACAGCTTCTTGTATCATATTCAGAAAAGATAAAATCCAGCCAGCCAAAGTAAAGGATCTTTATTTTTTCGTCTTTTCCAGTGTGATTCTTTAAAGAACAGGAATCTTGTCTCAGAAGCAACCCCCATACATACCCACGGACTTTTACTTAAGTCACACTGGCCAGAAGTATGAGAAGAGAAATACCATGATTGGCTTAAATTTAGGATTTACTCCAGAGTCAGGTGGGAGAGGAGTGGAGGAAGGAACAACTGAAGTAAACTGGGAGTCCGCTATAAGAAAAAGAGGAAACTGTTTGTCAGGTAGGCAAACAGCATTGTCCGCTACTGAGACCATATTTTATATATGTATAAAATGTCTAGCTCAGGGTCTCATGAATGAATAAACAATTTAATTATATATATATATACACACACACACACACAAATATTTGTTGTAATTAGATCATAGTATAAATACAGGTTTGAAATCTGGGTTTGTGTTATACACAACTAATGAATCATCGAGCCTTACATCGGAAACCGGGGATGTACTGTATGGTGACTAACATAATATAATAAAAAATCACTAAAATAAAAAAAAAAAAGAAATCTGGGTTTGTAATATGTTGTGAACATTTCCTCCATCATTAATTTTTTTCCACAACGACATTTAAAATTTAGTAGGTTTATAGAATTCCATAGAATGAATGTACCACAACTCATTTAACCCAACTCATAATCCTTGCTGTTGGACATTGAGATTGCTTTGAATTGTGAACAGCCCTGTAATAAAAAATCCTTCTGGGCATGATCTTGTGCACATTACTGATTGTTTCCTTAAGATAAATTATTTGAAAGGAAAGAGCCAGATCGAAAGTACACATGAAATGCTGCCTTCTGATAAAGTTATATAAGTTTATTTTCCCCCCGCCAGAATAGGATAGTTTCCATATCTCCTGACCCTTACCTACACTAGCTGTTAAACTTCTCCAATTTGATCAGCAAAATGTGTCCTTTCATTGTTTAAACTCGTATTACTTTGACTACTAGTGAGCTACATCTTGTATTCGCATGTTTCATCCACATTCATATTTCTCCTTTTGTGAATTATCTATGTGATAACATTTCCCTCCCAAAGAAAACGACATTTTAATGCAAACAAAACATGAAAGGAAGGACAAATAATTTTAGACGCATTAAGGGATGGCATGTACCAAGTTATGATATTATCAGAAAGATCAATGTCTAGAAAGAATTGAAATTTACAAAAAGTAATAAAGGGTATTCTTAATGGATCTAGTTTGAAGAGAAAAATAAGAATATATTGATTTTACCTCATATTCTTTGTGATGGTGATTGATGGCCTGACCACAAATGTAGATTAAATATTGGTAGGAAAGAATTGAAATCCTATTGAGATTATCAGAGTTTACTTTCAAATGAGTTTAACCTTGTGGGACTCATTGAATTAATTGCCAAAATACTAGTACTATGGATTAGTACTGATCTTTAAGAAATCTTGCAGAATAGGAGGGTTTCTAGATATCTGGAAACTGGTAAATGTTGCCTTGAGTTTTACAAAAGGAAAAAAAAGGTAAAATTTGCATGAATTATAAGCTAGCATAATGAAATTTAATGAGAATATATGTGCTAATGGAAAGAAATCATCTAAATAATACAAGCTACTTATGTACAGGACTCGGGATAGAAGTATAAACTACAAAATGCTTTAGAAAAATTAGTGTTTCTTCTTCAAATTTAAGTAGGGCAGAGATTATTTAAATAGCAAGAAAAGTCATTTTAGAAATCTATCTTAAAGTTACAAATAAACAATTCCAACTTAGAACGGGAAAGGGACTTCAAGAATATCTTGTCTAAGCCTTCATTGTACAGTTGTCAAAACAGACATCAAGAGAGGTATAGTGCCTTCCCAGCCTCCCAACAAGTGAGCTGGATGATTTAATTCTGCATCATCTGTCATTGGCCTCTCTCTCTCTCTCACCATCTCTCATAATCTACCCTTCAGGGAAAGGCTGAGGTTTCCTCCGCTAAACATAATGGATTCTTCAGAGGGAAAATATAGTGAATGTCTTAGATTGAAACATGGATTTTTAGCTTTAGACTTCCAACTGAATTTAGGACTTCTGTAAAAGAGACGTAAATCAATGATTGGCCCTGTTGGTCTGACAGTTGGTGTTTCTTGATCCCACATTTGATACTTTTGACTCTTCCCAAGGAGAAAGACCACTGCCCTGTAAGCGGCATTCCTTCCTCATGCAGAAAAGGTGTTCTCCTTTCCAGATAGACTCTTCCTCTGCCCAACTCACCTCTCTTACCTCAGGTCCAATAAGTCTCCCATGAGTCATTACACTGCAATGACTCCGGCATTCAGTCTCTTCCTCCAACATGCTAAGCCTTCTTGGAAAACCTTTCTTTACACATGCTACTCCCTTTGCCTGGAAGCACTGCAGCCAGATCTTTGTATGACTGGCCAGAGGGCTTAGTTTAGTTGTGACCTCCCCAGAGGAGCCTTGTTCGATCATTCATTTTAAAATACCTGCTCATTTTCCTGGCTACTTTCCATCCCATTTTTCTGGGTTTTTTTTTCTTCATTGTATTTGTCACCATTTGAAGTGGTGTTTTTCCTTTAATATCTTTATGTGTTTGCTGTTTGTCTCTCTACACATACTAAAATGGAAGCTTTTGTAGAACAGAAGAACAGGGTAGAACAGGGTAGAATAGGGTCCCTGAACATTCTTGTTCGCTGTTGGATCTGCAATGCCTAGAATAGCTGACTCGTGGAGATATCTCAAAAAATATTTGATGAATGAGTGAATGAAGTTCCCACTTGGACTCCTTGTCCCACTTCCTAAATGGGAATCATCATATTCAGCTTTATTTGGGTGCCATATTTATGTGTATACAGATGTATATCATTATCAGGCAGAATGGACTGATTGCTCATATTAAACTGGTTACTATTAAACTAGTATGTACCTTTATACTACAGAAACCAGAATTTCAGAGCTTGAATAACTTTAAGGATGATGATGATGATGATGGTGGTGGTGGTGGTGGTAGTGGTGGTAGTGGTGGTGGTGGTGGAGGAAGACTGAAACCCAGAGAAGTGACTGACACAAAGTGACAGAGATATTTCTAGATAAAGCGGAAACACAATCCAGGTTTTCTGTCTCCGAATACTGTTTTTTCCTATTGAACTGCACTCCTTCTATAAACTCTGAGACCGCATATGAACTAACTGTGGAGAGGGAGTGTGTTTGGAAAGGATGATGAATAGTGGGAAAAAGTCAGAAAAAACAATCAATGAACAATGGTTGCCGCAGAATCAGGAAGTAGTGATACACACTACCTGTAGTCTAAATGAGGGAAATAATAGCCAACCGCTCATAATACTATAAACCAGGAAATCCTAAAAGAGCACAGCTATTTCAGTTATAAGGCTATGAGGTGGGTTTTTTTTTCCTCAGAGGAGGGCCATAAGTCTCCTGTAAGCTACTCCATGTAAGAAGCTCTGAGGGGTTTTGTAGTTGCCCCTTTATTTAAGTAAATCAAATCAATTTTCCACACTCATGGGAGATCGCCAATTAGGAGAAATGTCCTGCAGGTATAAGAAGTAACGATTTTTCACAACTGTCACATAAAATTCTATCTTTCATATACATATCAAATTTATAAACTAGAAGTAAACATGGATATAGGACCAAATTAATTCAACCTGACTTGTGTAGCGATAATATAATTAGATAAGTGGTACATGTTCTCTCTGTAATAACATGATGCTCTGAAGTTATGATTTCCAAGTGTCTGGGACTATTCTTAAAAAGTAACGTTTTCATAAGTTGGATTTTTGGCTGGGATTCCTTAAGTTCATAAACAACTCAGCATGGAATCTTTCCGATAAGATTTTGTAAAGATGTAGACTGTCTGCTTTTCCATCTATGCTATATTTTCATTAGCTCTGGAGTGGTTTAGTTGTTTTCAGAATGATGGATTTAGGCACGTTACTTGTTTACCACATTATTTTGGACAAAAACTAAGGAGGAGAAACTATATTATTCAAGCTTAGGGATAAACAGCTGGTTTCTCACACATCATATGTGCAGGTGTGGGTTAAGCTAGGAATTGAGTAGTCAGATGGATGTGAAGGAAACTCCTGACTTTCTTGTATGTTACCTATACTGAAGAAGTGTCTAGCCATGTTCAGGGACCAGTGAACTTTCCTGTGTGGAAAGAGATGTGCAAAGTAAACAACATTAGACTCGGGATTCTAGCCCTTATTAACAACGTGATGTGAAGCAGTCACTTAACTTTCACGAGATTTAATTTTCTCACTATAAATTGATGATGATGATATTTCCTTGGCTCTATCACAGGGTAGTTATGAGGATCAAGGGAGATAATGTCCGTGAAAGTGTCTCATAAAGTACAAAGAGCTATATAATTGCATTTGTGTATGATGCGAAGACCTGGCTGGGTATACTAGGGGCAAGGTTAGGAATTCAGGAAGCCCTGTTTGTTTACTCAGTTATGCTCTCTCACCGCCAGATGTGAATGTGTGTGTACACACAGGTGGGTGTAGACGTCTTCATCTGTTCCTCAAACGGGTCGGAAGTAAGGCCCCCTCGTAACAATGACCACACCTGGGACCCAAATTTTGGTTTCTCATACCATTTTTTCACTGAAAGCAACCAAAGAACTTTGGAGAAAGGGTGATTTCAGGGCTGGGGCAGGGAAAATAAAATATGAGCCTAGTACATCTTGTGTGAGAAGTTAAGGAAGTGATCAAAATTATGGATTGCGGAAAAAGACACAAAGGCAGTTTGAAAGGACTTCCATTGGCCAAATTTGGGGAAACTGAGCATCACAATAATTAAGGATAACGATGAATTATTAGTCATTGAAAACTCATGAGTTCATACTGATAATAAGTAAATAGATAAATGGAGAAGAAGGAGGGAAAATGGTGTAAAGCCCTTTATTTAGAAAATTGATAAAATATAGAGTGTGGCTAAATAAAATTCTTGTATTCATGTTGAATTTCTAGAATTTGGTAACTGTACTGTGGGTTTATATAAGAATCTATTTTCTTAGAAAAAACACATGGGAGTAGGGAGGGATAGAAGCGCATGCTGTGTAAAATCTATTCTCTAATAGTCCAGAAATATATGTATAACAGCCTGAAGTCTTGTATTAGACAAATACGGGACATGGATCTGCTTCCTGGATTTAGCACTGACTATCTGTTTTCATTTTTTCCCTACCACTTTCTTCTTTTATACCACAAGTACAAAAGGACAGGTGAGTTGGATCTAACCACAAAAGGTTTAGAGAGGTTATATAGAGGAAATATTATCTATAAGCAAACCTTTTAGTTAAAGTATACCATTTACACAGAAAAAAAGGACACGTATAATGTTAACTCAATGAATTACCACAAGGTGAACACAGTCCTGTATCACAGCATCCATATCAAGGAACAGAATATTGCTGGCTCCAGGAAGCACATCTCCTGTTCCCTTCTAGTCGCTACCCCCACCAGAATAATCACTATACTGATTTCTAATAGTGTAGCTTAGTGTCGCCTGTGCTTGAACTTTATATAGACCATCAGCTTTTTTTTCTCTCCACATCATGTTTGCAATTTCCGTGTTGTGTGTATTTGTAGTTCATTTATTTTCATTGCTATACCGTGTTCTATTTAAGAATAAACCACAATTTATTCTTTCCTTTGCCTGACCATGGGTATTTGGATTGTTTCCAATTTGAGACTGTTACAGATAATGTGACTAAAGACATTATTGCGCATGTCTTTTGGTCAACATGCACACATTTATTTCAGTTATATAGCTAGAAATGGAATTGCTGAGTCACAGGATACATATATATATTCCGTTTTAGGAGATGCTGTCAAACAGTTTTCTAAAGTAGCTGAACCAATTTACACTCTCTCCAGTAGGATATGAAAATTCCAATTGTTCCAAATCCTTGTCAATGCTTGGTATTTTCTATATTATGTTTTTGCCATTTTGGTGGGTTTATTGCTTTTCTATAACTGCATAACAAATTATCACAAACTTAGTAACTTTAAACAATACAAATTTTTTATGTCACAGTTTCTGTGCATTAGGAGCACAATTTAACAGAGTCCTCTGCTCAGAGTGTCACAAGGTGGCATTCAAGACATCAGCCAAGCTGCATTCTCATCTGGAGGCTTGACTGGACCAGAATCTGCTTCCAAGCTTATTCAACTTGTTGGCAGAATTCATTTCCTTCCTGCAGTATGACTGAGAGGCCCAGTTTTTTGTTGGCTGTTATCTGGAGGCTGCTTTCAGGTCCTAGAAGTTGTTCACGATAACCAGACGCCCCCCTTAGTTCCTTGCTACATGGAGTTCTCTAACTCAGCTAATTACTTTATCAAGCTCACAACATTACTTCCAGTATTGTAATACAGGCATACTTTGAAGATATTGCAGGTTCAGTTTCAGACCACTGCAATAAAACAAATATTGCAATAAAGTGAGTCAAAGGAATTTTTGGTTTCCCAGTGCATATAAAACTTACGTTACACTATGGTGTAGTCGATTAAATATGCAATAGCATTAGGTCTAAAAAAAATGTACAAATCTTAATTAGAAAATATCTTGTCACTAAAAAATGCTAACCATCATCTGAGCTTTCAGCGAGTCATAATCTTTTTGCTGGTGGAGGGTCTTCCCTTAATGTTGATGGCTGCTGATTGGTCAGGATGCTGAAAGTTGGGGGCTATGGTGATTTCTTAGAATAAGACAATGGATCTTGCTGCATTGATTGACTCTTTCACAATTTCTCTGTAGCATGCCATGCTGTTTGATAGCATTTTACCCACTGTAGAACTTCTTTGAAAATTGGAGTCAATCTTCTCAAACCCTGCCCCTGCTTTATCAACTAAGTTTATGTGGTATCCTAAATCGTTTGTTAGCATTTTGACAGTCTTCACAGCATTTCACCAGGAATAGATTCCATCTCAGGAAATCACTTTCTTTGGTCATCCATGAGAAACAACTCCTCCTCCATTCAAGTTTTATCATGAGATTGTAGAAATTCAGTCACATCTCCAGGCTCCACTTCTTTTTTTTAAGGATTTTATTTATTTATTTGACAGAGAGAGACAGCCAGTGAGAGAGGGAACACAAGCAGGGGGAGTGGGAGAGGAAGAAGCACGCTGCCAGTGGAGGAGCCTGATGTGGGGCTCAGTCCCAGAACTCTGGGATCACACCCTGAGCCGAAGGCAGACGCTTAACGACTGCGCTACCCAGGCGCCCCTAGGCTCCACTTCTAATTCTAGTTCTCTTGTTATTTCCACCAAATCTGCAGTTATTTCCTCCACTGAAGTCTTAAACCTGTCAAAGTCATCCAACTTTTTCAAAACTCCTATTAATGTGGATATTTTGACCTCTTCCCATAAATCAAAAACGTTCTTAGTGGCATCTAGAATGGGGAGTCTTTTCCAGAAGGTTTTCAATTTGCGCAGATCCATCGGAGGAATCGCTCTCTATGGCAGCTATAGCCTTACTAAATGTATTTCCTCAAGAACAAGACTTGCAAGTTGAATTACTCCTTGGTCCATGGGCTACAAAATGGATGTTGTGTTAGCAGCTTGAAAACAGCATTCATCTTCTTTCCATCTTCATCAGAGCTCTTAGGTGGCCAGGTACATTGTCCATGAGCAGTAACCTTTTGAAAGCAATCTTTTTTTCTGAGCGGTGGGTCTCAACAGTGGGCTTAAATTATTCCATATATCATGCTGTAAACATATGTGTTGTCTTTGAGACTTTGTTCCATTTACAGACCACGGGAAGAATAGATTTAACATAATTCATAAGAGCCCTAGGATCTTCAGAATGGGAAATGAACATTGGCTTCAACTGAAAGTCGCCAGCTGGGTTAGCCCCCAACAAGAGACTCAACCTGTCCTTTGAAGCTTTGAAGCCAGGCACTGACTTCTCCTCTCTAGCTATGAAAGTCCTGGATGGCATCTTCTTCCAATAGAAGCCTGTTGCATCTACATTGAAAATCTGTTGTTTAGTGTGGCCCCCTCGTTGATTACGTTAGCTAGAGCTTCTGGGTCACTTGTGGCAGCTTCTGCAGCAGCCCTTGCACTCTGTACTTTCATGTTATGGAGACGGCTTTTTTCCTTAAACCTCATGAACCAACCTCTGCTAGCTTCCAACTTTTCTTCTGTGTCTTCCTCACCTCTCTCAACCTTCCTAGAATTGAAGAGAGTTAGAGGCTTGCTCTGGATTAGGCTTTGCTCTAAGGGAGTGTTGTGGCTCGCTTCATCTTCTCTCCAGTGGGTCTTCTAACCACTCAAACTTTCTCCAAATCATCAATAAGGCTGCCTTGCTATCTTATCACTCATGTGTCCATTGGAGTAGTTCTTTAAATTTCCTTCAGGAACTTGTCCTTTGCAGTCACAACTTGGCTACTTCTTTACCACAAGAGGCCCACCTTTCAGCCTATCTCAGTGTTCAACATAACAAATATAATAATAATGAAAAATTTGATGTATTGTGAGAATTACCAAAGTATGACACAAAGATACAAATGGAGCAAATACGGGGTGCCTGGGGGGGCTCAGTCAGTTAAGCGTCTGTCTTCGGCTCAGGTCATGATCTCATGGTCCTGGGATTGAGAGCCACGTTGGGCTCCCTGCTCAGCGGGCAGTCTGCTTCTCCCTCTCCCTCTACCCCTCTCTCTGTGCTCTCTCTCTCGAATAAATAAATAAAATCTTTAAAAAAAAAAAACCAAATTGAGCAAATGCTGTTGGAAAAATAGTGCTGATAGACCTGCTTGACACAGGGTTGCCACAGATCTACAATTTGGAAAAAATGCAATATCTGCAAAGCACAACAAAATGAAATGATAAAATGAGGTGTGTCTATACAGGGTCTTATAAAACATGGTGTAATAACAGGAATGCTATCCCACCATCTCTGCCATATTCTATCAGAAGCATATCACAAGTCCTCTTTGCAGTCAAGGGGAAAGAGTTATACAAAGGTGTACACACCAGAGGTCAGGAGCGGGGGGGGGGGGGGAGGGGGGGGAGGGGCATCTTGGAGTCTGTCAGCCACAGTAAGTATATTGTGGTATTGCACCATAATCTCATTTTCATTGGAAGACAATTTTCTCTCTAAAACTAACAGAATAAGAAAATACTGTTTACTGAAGAAGTTTATTCTAAAATATCCAAATATTTTTTCCTGTCCATCTTATGAATTAAATTCTCCATCTGACTCTACCAGTTTAGAAACAGGCTCAAAGGGGCGCCTGGGTAGCACAGTCGTTAAAGCGTCTGCCTTCGGCTTAGGGCGTGATCCTGGCGTTCTGGGATCGAGTCCCACATCAGGCTCCTCCGCTGGGAGCCTGCTTCTTCCTCTCCCACTCCCCCTGCTGTGTTCCCTCTCTCACTGGCTGTCTCTCTGTCACATAAATAAATAAAATCTTAAAAAAAAAAGAAAGAAACAGGCTCAAAATATAGACTTCAGCTCTCATGTCCTAGGTAAAATCTAGCTTTAATATAGGTTTGAAATGCAGCCAGCTCTGATACCCATACCATTTCAGCTGGACACAAAGGACAGAAACCTGAGTCATAGCCAGAGATACTCCAGAGATTCTGGATACATTACTGAAATATAACGAATTCTTATTCAGTTGCCTGGGAATGGGACTTGGCCTCTTCTTGCTTGCTTGCTTCCTCTAAACAGCATGAACCATCACTCTGCACTATTAAGCAGTGGCAATTTCACTCTAGGGGAGACATTTCAGGAGTGAATGCTGTGATCTCTGAGATTTGTTTATCACTTCTTTTAACGTTATAGAGTGGCTGGAACCTTCCCCAGGAGGAAGATACTGATTAACCATCAAACATCATTATGGTTAATATGCTTGCTGAATCACATATAACGGAATCATCAACATTGACCACAAAGAAAAAAAAAGGGATAATTAGACCTTCAAAGTAAAGAATTTATAAATCACTTTGCTAATGAGAACTGCATTTTAAATGTTTTATTCACTGTAGAGAACACTGTCACAGATGAGTTTTTGAATGAAATTATACCAAAGAGATTTGAGAAAATAATTGGGTGAACTTAAAGATTCAATACTTTCCTCAATCCAGAAAGCGCAAAAGCTCCTCTGTCTTAGTGATTTTTTTTTTTTTTTACCCCAATGATCTTTTAATCTTTTGGAAACTTACTAACTGAAATGTATAGAAGGAAATTAACATCATTGGGAGAAATTCCCCCCAATATAGCAATATATCCATAGGAGAGCGATTGTATCTAACACAGAAAATGTTACAGAGATAATTTCACTGAGACCTGTCTTTGAGTCATCATCATAAGACTAAAGAGAAATACATTCAGATTTGAATTCCCTTGCAAGGAAATAGAAAATGTATGCCAAAATATTCAGAACTCTGAAAGAAACACCTGAAAATTATTTATAATGAATAAAATTCAACTACAATGAGCACTGAATTAGAATTTCTGCTGAATAGAGAAATTTTTATTCTTTAAATCTAATTGTATAAGTAAAAGGCAATGGTTTATCCATGCAACAAACTGGAGGAGTGGCCTGAGTGATGAAAGTTCCATTATATTTATTATAAAACTCACGTAGACAGTCCATTCTAGATTATGTATTCTTAGCATCTTACTTAAAAAAAATTTTTTTTGAGGGTCCTTGAAAATAATTTTTTAAATGCATGTATTCTATTCTGTTAGGATATGCAAAAGCTAAAATTTTCCCTTGAAATAAAACTCTTAAGACTACAGTGGTAAAGCAAACAATTTTGACTTAACCAGAAAAAGTCATATCTCTGGGGAATAAGATAAATACCAAATAACCAAATATCTAGTGAGATAAATATCTAATAAGATAAATACCAAATAACTCTTTTAAAATAATGATTTTTTTTATTAACCCTGGCATAGTATATTAAGCATTTTGCTCTGATACGGTGTCAGAAAATAGAGCCTGGGAATTTGAATCCTCTCATTTTCTAGTTGAAGGCAAACTAATGTTGTAGATGACCCAATATGCCAGGATTATATATATTCTGATCTATTTTAAAAAATCTATCTATCTATCTATAATATAAAATATATATAATTATATGCTCATCTAATCTTATTAAGAATTTTGCAAGATAACTATTATCTCCATTTGCCAGATGAAGAAACCAAAACTTGTGAAGTACCAGAGTCCCATAACCAGTCAATGCTAGAGATAGAATTCAAACCCAGCTGTGCATGATTCTAAAGCACGTTGCATTCTCCTGCTCAGAAAGGTTTTTATTTTACTGGCATGCATCAGGTGAGGTCCCTGTAGAGGTAATCCCCCGCCCCCGCCCAACCTGTGGATCATCATCCTATTACTAGAAGCCCCTGTGATTGGTTTAAACCAAGGAGTATAAATTCCAACATTGTTACCAAAGTGCACTCAGGGTGCGGTCATGTTTGCAGGGTCCCTGAGGCTGAACTGTGCCAGAAGACACGTGCCAACCTGGCTTTGAGAAGGCTCTTTCATTCTGCTCCAATTTCTCTTATCCCTATTTAAATATGGTGTGAGATAATAGAAAATATATATATTCATCTTTGCCCCAGGTTCCTGGGGCAGTGCTCCTGAAACCCTTGTAATTTCCTGGATGCTAGGTTTGTCTTTTGTTTTAAAGAGGCAATGCTGGGTGGGCTCCTGAACGTCTCCTGGATGATGACTAGTCACCAGAAAGACCAAGCCATGGTCAGAAGCTTGGAATTTTTAGTCATTCCCCACCCCCACCACCTTCAGCCACACTCTTTTTTTTTTTTTTTTTTAATATTTTATTTATTTATTTGACAGAGAGAGAGACAGCCAGCGAGAGAGGGAACACAAGCAGGGGGAGTGGGAGAGGAAGAAGCAGGCTCATAGCGGAGGAGCCTGATGTGGGGCTCGATCCCATAACGCCGGGATCACGCCCTGAGCCGAAAGCAGATGCTTAACCGCTGTGCCACCCAGGCGCCCCTGAGCCACACTCTCTTGAGAAAGGAAAAGACCTGAATGATGAAGCCTCCATAAAATCCGAGCTTCCAGGTGGGTGAGTACATGACGCACCCTGGAAGGGTGATGCACCCCAATTCCTTGGGGACAGAAGCTTCTGTGCTCAGGAACGTCCCAGACCTTACCTTGTGTATTTCTTCACCTGGCTGTTTATCTCTATCTTTAGTAAGCTGGCAAACATGTCTCCCCGAGTTCCATGAGCCACTCTAGCAAATTAATCAAACCTGAGGAGGGGGGTCATTGGACTATCCAATTTATAGTCAGCTGGTCAGAAGCACAGCTGATCACCTGGGCTTTCAACTGGCGTCTGAAGTGGGGACTGAAGGACAGTCTCGTGAGGCTGAGCCCGGACTTGTAGGATCTGACACTATCTCCAAGTGGATTGTGTCAGATTTGACTTGAATTGGAGGACAACCGGCTGGTTGTGTTGGGGAGGAAAAAGCCCCACACATTTGGAGACCAGAGTGCCAGAAGGGAAGTGTTCTGTGGGAATTGTAAAGGGGGCACGCAGGATAAAGAAACTCGGTAGAGAAGAACCAGGTTTTTCCTACATAGGAGGTGCAAAACTGCAGGTTTTCCTTTGCCCCAGGTCCTTCATCAATCATGAGAAGAACGTCATCACTTGGTCCAGCCTCTCTCAACACTTTTCTTTCTTGCTTCCACTTCTTCTAGAACCAATGTGTGAAATTCAGGTAGGAGAGATTCCAATATTTTTAAGTATTTTTTCCCTTTGGGTTTTAGCAGTTTATGATGTGCCAGATGTAATGTTGTATTTGTGTTGTTTTGGATTCGCTGACATTCTTGAGAGTAATGTATTTTTTAAAGCTTTTATTTATTTATTTATTTGATAGAGAGACCGTGTGAGAGGGAACACAAGCAGAAGGTACATCAGAGGGAGAGGGAGAAGCAGACTTCCCACTGAGCAGGGAGCCCAATGTGGGGCTCAAACCCGGGTCCCCGGGATCATGACCTGAGCCGAAGGCAGATGCTTAACCACCCAGGCGCCCCATGCAGATGAATATTTTTTAACAGTTTCACAAAATGCACAAGTATTTCTCCAAATATTGCTACTGCTACCTTCTCTTTGTTAGGTCTTCTGGCCTAGTCCTGCATATCTCTTTTACTCTCTCTGTTATTCTTTTTTAAAAATTGCTCTTTGTACTAATTTTGGACATGTTCTATTGACCAGTCTTTTTGAGTTTACGAATTTTGCCTTTTGCTGTTTATAATATGCGTTTAAAAAAAATCTTTATGGAGATATAATTCACATACTACAAAATTCACCCATTCCGATGAGGTCAGCTGGGGAGAGAATGGCATGGGAGAAGAGTGTCCAGGACCAAGCCATGCTCAGAGGCATAGCTGGAGGCCTCGATTAGCAAGTGAGTCATGTCCAGTGACGCATCTCTGTTCCCACGTACAGTGTTGACATGGTTTTTACGCCTTTCCTAGTACCTTTACCTTTCTGATCCACCAAAACTTCTCCTTTCCAGACAATGCCTGCTGTACACTCTAAATTGATCCCTATGTCTGCCTTTCACTTCAGCAAAAGGTATTTTCCCAAATCCTTTTCCACCAAGGATCTTAAATGACTAGCAAAGCTGATCATTGATGACATTAGTGTATAATGTGTTACTCTGCTCTGGAGTGTTTTAGAACTCAACAGAAAATCCTTAGAGATGGGGGCGCCTGGGTGGCGCAGTCGTTAAGCGTCTGCTTTCGGCTCAGGGCATGATCCCGGCGTTCCGGGATCGAGTCCCACATCGGGCTCCTCCGCTGGGAGCC
The DNA here is from genome assembly GCF_023065955.2 of Ursus arctos. NCBI lineage: Eukaryota > Metazoa > Chordata > Mammalia > Carnivora > Ursidae > Ursus > Ursus arctos. The sequence goes on along the minus strand of NW_026622886.1, from coordinate 41,336,284 downwards.
TGATTCTTCCTCTCCCACTCCCCTGCTGTGTTCCCTCTCTCGCTGGCTGTCTCTCTGTCACATAAATAAATAAAATCTTAAAAAAAAAAAATCCTTAGAGATGAAATAACATAACCTACATTTTCTCAAAAAGAGATTCATGGACCATTCTCACTAGGAGTGCATGTAAAAATGCAGATGCCTGGCTCTCATTCTTAACCTACTGAATTAGACCCTTTACTCTTACAAGCGCTCCAGCTGTTTCTTATGGACCCTAGAATCTGAAAATGAATGCCTTCACCCCTTAGTATGAATCTCAAATATCATGGACTTCAAGTCCAGAGCAGACTGGCACAATGTAATTGCCAAGCGTTTCCAAGTGTCTCAGCTGTGCCTTTCCAGCTATACTTGGTGCCCTCACCAATTCCAACTTTAAGCAAAACTAACCTAGTTTTAAGTAAGGGAATATTTATATAGTATGTGCACAAAATCCAGCTTTATGTGGACTCCTGAGTGAGAGATCGGGAAGCAAATGAAGATACTCATTTTTATTTTAGTGGCGGAAAGGACCTGCAACACCAGGTTTCCATTCGGGGCCAAAACAGATACGGCAAGAAGTTTGTGTCATTCTAAATTAATCATTTCCAATCCATTCCAAGCCTGAGTCAAGAGCACTGATGCAGTGGTTAGAGGACATCATGCTGTCCATGAGCAGAGTGGGAGCAAGGCTGTTGGCAGCTTTGAGCCTCCAAAGATTTTTCTATGCTGCTCCTTCATTCTGTTCTTCACCCTGCAGCCTAGAATTCCCTTAGGAGAAATTAAAATTAATCTTAGCATGACATAAGCATGATCTCCTGATTTGCTGACCTCTAGTTAGATAGATCTATCTAACACATGTGTGAGGCATGCTTGCGTGTAATTGGAAGGGCTTTTAAAAAGAGAAGGCCCTAAAAAACTAGACTCTCATCAGCTCATACGATCAGTCTTCCCTAATAGTCTGCCTCTTTGCTCCCTGTGTCTTAGTAAAATGGCTCTGCAATTTCTGAACAGACCATTCTGCAGCCCTCATTGATAAGCGAGCAGCTGAGAAATAATGGAAAATTATTATTGCTATAACCTCTTTCATAATTTATTTTTAAAAATCATGGTCATTATAGTATAAACACCGAAACATTAAAAAAAATGGTTTCAACCACTTAGAAAAAAATAGGATAATATATTTATGACCTCAGGATAGGAAAGAATTTCAATGAGTCACAAAAAAAGCCTAACTGATCAAAGAAAAGCTTAATAAATTGGATCTCATCAAGATTTACAACTTCAGCACAATGGAAGGCACTGTAGACAAAGGCAAGCGGCAGACTGGGAGAGGATATTTGCAACACATAAGGCAAGGTTTGGTATCCAGAATATATAAAGACAGCCTACAATTCAATAAGAAAAAGAAAAAGAACCCAATAAAAAATGCACAAAAACTACTAACAGGCGATTCACAGAAGATGAAATTCAAATGACCAATAAACAGGAAAAAACCAAACAGCTTAGATCCACCAGCATTGAGGAAAACGCAATAAAATCCATAAGATATGATGAGAATCATGGTTGAGAATCTACGAAATTAGAAAAAAACATCTGAATAGATCACACATGGTTTTGTAATTGCAAACTATAGAAATCAGCACAGTTTAAGCAGCAAAAATGTATTAAAGTAGCTAACAGTTACTGATTGCTCACTACGTGCCATCACAATTCTAAATGCTTATATGTATTTGCTCATTAAATCCTCGCAACAACTCTTCAAGATAGGTGCAATTATTTCTCACTTGTTATGGAACAGGAAGCAGAGACTGAGAGGTCAGTCTCCCTGAGGTTCCACAGGTCGCCAAAAAAGAAAGACTTTTACGGAGGCAGCCTGTTTCCAAGCAAGGCCTACCCTGTTATGAGATGCATTCAGTGACCTATCTGAAAACTCAGTCTAAGGGAGGGCCAGGAGCCAAGCCCCAGCTCACAGGGCTCTAGGCCGCAGAAACTCCACAACCATTCAGAAACCCTAAATACCAACCACTGTTTGTGTCACCAGTACCAGCACAGAATGTTGCTTCTGGAACCTCTGTTTCTGAGGCCTCTGAAAAATGGATGTAGCTGCTTCCAACAAGAGTGGTGTTAAAAAGAAACAGGTCCAATTTGGAATCACTTAAGCTAAGCCCCAGAAAGACGAATTCCTAACCTGATTGCGGTTTCCACTTTACCCAGAAGTGGGATTTCAGACCAACCAGTCTGGAATTTCCTGATCAGCACAGTGAGGTAATCTACATGATAAGCCTCTGGCCCTTCCTTCTAAGGGAAAGTGATCTTGCCTGAAACAATTTTTTCTTTTCGTTTGCTAATAACTTCCTTGCCCCGCCCCCACCATTTCTGCCTATAAACGCCTCCCAATTTGCACAACTCCTCAGAACACCCTTATATTTGTTAGAGGCTGCCTGACTCATGAATCATGAATAAGGCCAACTAGATCTTTACATTTACTCAGTAAATTTATTTACTTTGTTCTTTAACAGTGGTTTCTAAGGAGCACCCATTTCCGGTTAAGTCCCCGGCTTTCCATTCCTGATCTGGTGTGGATGAGTCTGAATGGCAAAGTCTAGGAAGGATGGAAAAGAGAGTGTTGATGTCTGTTGTGGGAGGTAGAGACTCATGATTGGAGATTCTCCAAATATAAAAGCATGTTCAGGGTGCTGGGTAGCCAAAAAGCACGACAAACGTTCACTACATTGACAATACCATATGCTGGAGAGTATGCAGAGAAACAGGAATTCTGGGGTGGAGCTGTAATTGGTACAACGGATATGGAGAGTATTTTGGTCATTGCACCCACCTGATAGTATATTTTTTGGAGCAACTTCACATGTGTACGAGAAGGCATGTAAAAGATGTCAGCTGCAGCAGTGCTTAAAATAGCAACATGTTAGAAATATCCTAAGTTTCCATTAGTGAATAAGTGAATTGTGTGAGGAAATGAAATGCTATACAGCATTTAAAGTGAATGACCTAGACCAAGACTAGTCAACATGAATGGTTCTCAATAACAGGATACCAAAAAAATAATAAATTCAAAGATGATAAATACCATATGAGGGCATTTATGTAAATTAAAAACAAAAAGAGTACATAAATATAGTGAGTATAAAACGTGGGCTAAAGGACACACATCACATTCTTGATCAGTGAGGTAAAGATTGCCTCTGGGAAGGAAAAGAGGAAATTAGAACTAGGGGAGGGGAGGGAGAGACAGGGAATTTTAGCTTCATTTGAAATATTTTATTTCCTTTATCAAATTTTAAAAACTGAAGCAAAAATGTTAAAATGTTAATAACAACTGTTAATTTTTCAGTGATGAATACATAGAAGTTGGTGGGTTTTTTTTTTTTTTTTTCTTGAAGATTTTATTTACTCCAGAGAGCAAACAGGTGGGGGTGGTGGGGAGGCAGAGGAAGAGGGACAAGCAGACTCCGCTCTGAGCATGGAGTCCAATGTGGGGCTCCATCCAAGGACCATGAGCTCATGACCAAGGGTTGGACACTTAACTAATTGAGCCACCCAGGTGCCCCATTTTTTCCCTATATTTTAATAACTTTCCAAAAAAGGGGAAAACCGTAGTTCTTCAACTATGTTGAGTTTTGGGGTCCTACAAATTTAATTCATTTTTCCAGACATTTTTTATTCTCTTTCATAGGCTCCTCTTTTGGACAAATAAAGGGCACAACTTTATTAGTAATGCTGAAGCTATATAATTCATTTGATTAGCATTTCACTTTGATGACTACAGAGATTTGTACATTTTCCAGGCTATTTAATATTAAAGGTTCAGATATAATCTTTCTCAAGGGTATAAACTATATTTAACTCCTTTCTTTTTGTATAACCTGCCAACAGTGATTTGTCTGCTGCCTTCTAGCTAATGAAGATAGAATCCATTTGGTAACAGAAACTAAAGCCATTTTTCTTTAATATGGAAAAAATACTTTTGGAATTAGTTTGATTTCAATTGGAACAGCGTCTAAATCAAACATTATTTCATTGAAGAGTCTATTTTAAACAGCAGAAAGCTGAGAATATTTTCTTCTAAAATATATATTCTGAATATCCTTGAAGCTAGTGTTAAAGACAGATCTTGAGCTGTTTATCACCTCCCTAGCCATTCTATTTTATTGATCAACTCCTTTGAAGAATGTGTGATTTCAGTATAATCACCAGTCCCTAAATATGGGGAAATTTAGTCAATTGCTGCTAGCTTTGGAACAGACAATATGTTATACATGCAATCCCTTAAGTTCTTTCAGGAAAGCTCACAGATATCTGCTAGATCCAGCCGGAAGATTAACTTATTGATGACTTACAGGACCACAGAGATATAGGAGAAAATCTAATCTTCCCAAGAGAGGCTCAGACTACCAAACTAATATCACCTTGATAATGGGAAGCGATTACAGTTTTCATGGCTCAAACTTTCTGAGAAGAAAACACAAAGTGGTCTTATTTAGTACCAACTCAGATTTGTTAACAGGTATTTGCACAGAAGATTTAAAACATGTCTTCAAATGATATGAAAAGATTACTTCAGAAGATGGAGAACAAGTGTTCTCCATTTCTGCTGTTGTCAGTTCTAGATTTAATCGTAACTGATAATAGTAAGAATTTAGGTTAAACATTAAAAAAATCATTGGGAGAAATGATAATGAAAAGCTGGGAACCCAGATAAAGAGCTATTGCTTATACTAACTCTCTTCTGGAAGGTTTATATAAATAAGATTGATAGTTATTAGTTTGAGATGGCATGAGCAGCAGAAAGGATAATTTATAATGATCTTTGGCATAAAAAATGCATTGGCTTGGTAAATAGTGATTATCATTCTGTTCATGATAATGGTGATATCCTCCAGTGATTACCTCTGGAGGATAAGAGGAGGTTGAAGGGAAGGTTATATAGGAGGCTTCTTCAATTCAATAACATTCTGTTTAAACTTGATGATAGGTATATAGGTGTAATATTCTTTATTCATTTTGTCTCAAATATTTCATAATCATGTTTAAAAGAAAGATGTGTTTCAAGGTCCTAGAGAATCATGTGCTATTCTAGACGCCATACTTAGGGAGAGATTTAGACAAACCAGAGAGTAGTTAGAATGTAATGACCCAAATGAGACCAGAGACCTGAAATAAGGGAAAGTTGAATGGACTGGGGAGGTTTAGCCAGATTGAGAAGACTTGGAGGTGGGAGGAGTAGGACTTGGCACAACAAGGAAACTGACAGATGATAAAAATATTTGAGTAACAGCACTATGCAAAAAGGAGTAGATTCGCTCTGTACAACTACAAGGAGTTAAGAACGACAGCAACAACCACAGCACCAGCACAGGACAGATTTAGTAGAATCCCACTGTAAGTTAGAGTTGTCTACAAATGGAGTGGCCCACATCTCCACACTGGTCCGTAAAACATGTCTTGGAGGACAACTTAAGATGATTGTTACCATGTAAAATGCAAGCAAAGTTGAACTACTCCAGAGTTTTCCAATATAATTAGGTTTTTAAAATGGTGAGTTATGTAAATTTTTCATCTGATCAGCACCTTCCCTGGTAGGGAAATTGTTCCGAGTTGGCCAGGCTAGTCATTTCCACAGTACTGAGGGTCTAGAAATGTGACTTAGCCACCGGCAAGGTGCTAGGTGCCTGAGGACAAATGCCAAGATCCGAGGGAATACGCTGGTCTGGCCAAATTAGAGTAGTCAAAGGGGTTAATATAGAATCAAACAGAAGCTGGGGAATAAGATTAGTTGAGCTGTTGATCCAAATAGATGGCATAAGACTAAGTCTAAAAAGTTCTAGCTGTATTAGTCAATGAGCTCTTCTTCCACAGCTAATACTTGCACAGCTGACCCAAACTTATTTAAAGGGCTCATGATAGGATGGAGTAATTGCAGAGAGAAGCTGAACTAATACACTAAATCACTAAAAAGTGGAATGACTTTGTAAAAGCAGCCAATGCAGTATTTTTTGTATTCATGAGCCTTAACCTCAGCTTGAATCCAAAGCCCTCCAGTTACCAGATGTTTGACCTTGGGAACGTTACTTTACTCATTTGAGCATTAATTGCCCTATCTGTAAAGGTATTAATTTTACATGCCTCGTCTGTTATTTGAGAAAATGTATATAATCCATCTGTCTAGTGCCTGGTACATAGTAAGTGCTCAATAAATGGATTCAAGGGGTGCCTGGGTGGCTCAGCCATTAAGCGTCTGCCTTTGGCTCAGGTCATGATCCCAGGGTTCTGGGATCGAGCCCCGCATCAGGCACCCTGCTCAGCAGGAAGCCTGCTTCTCCCTCTCACACTCCCCTTGCTCATGTTCCCTCTTTCACTGTCTCTCACTGTCAAATAAATAAATAAAATCTTAAAAAAAAATGGATTCAAAACTGAGGTAGGGCAAGAAGGTATAATCAGCTTTATTTATTTTTCTCAGTGCTGGGTAAATACTAGGTGTTTAACCAATATTTATAAAATAAATCAGCACTGAGCCCCCTGAGGGCTCAGTTGATTAAACATCTGCCTTTAGCTCAGGTCATGATCCCAGGGTCCTGAGATCGAGTCCTGCGTCAGGCTCCCTGATCAGTGGGGAGTCTGCTTCTCCCTCTTCCTCTGCCCCTCCCCCCTGCTCGTGCATGCGCTCTCTCTTTTGTTCTCTCTCAAACAAATAAATAAAACCTTTAAAAAAATAGCACTGAGAAGACAGAGTGCCACAGATGTGACCCAGATATCTGAGCACCGAGAGATAGAAAATAAACAAAATGGCAATAGTGTTCTGTTAAGCCAGGGGTATTAGATGGGGGGGGTAATGCAGGAAAAAAAATATTTTTATAGATAGGGCACCCCATCTATAGGCTGGAGTGTGGCTAGGGTTAGTCAAGCCTAAAGTTGAAAATGAAGGATGATGCTGTTGCAGGAGTATTTGCGTTTGTGAGCAAGTCCCGTGGTCCCTTGACTCATGGCAGATATGGCAGGGAGAGAAGGGCTGGAACTTTTCAAATCAATAGAGCCCACCAAACATCCTGGTGGACTGCATTATATATTTTAAGTGGTTTCTATGTACTAGATATGTTCCGTCTGGATGTAGGGGTTTACCAGTACTCCACGGCTTTAGGACCATCCCGATGTAGAATTGGATTTCTGCCTCCTCAGGCACATTATCTTCACTGATTGCCATGGTGTCAAAGGATTGACTGGGATTGGGTCTTTCTTCTGTCCCCTGATATTCTGCCTTCCACAGCGAAGTCAGGCAGGTCGTTTGTATAGCATGTAATGCAGATACCAGCATAAAGTGGTCCATTTCAATTGGCATGAAATGAGTTTACAGGTGTGCCTCAGTTATTCAGGTTTGTCTCAGAGCATCATTCAGGGTCCCTTAGAAAAAGGTCTACACATTTCAAAGGTGGCCATGACCCCTAATACCACTTGTTCCCACACAGAGTAATTGGCTCCGGCTGGGGTCAACTTCTAGAAGAATCAGAGAGCAGGGGCCACTGGAGCTTGGATCTGCTTCTGAAATAATATGCTTTCCTCCAAATAATTTTGGATGTGTCATGAAGGTTGATGAAGAACAAGAGTAGGTAAGGTTTAAAGCTGAGTTGAATAAGATTTTAAATGACTGTGAGACCATGGCCACATCTAGGTTTCCCCATATAAAGAATTCCCAAGTGTAGTCAGGTTAGACCAGTGGTTCTCAAATTTGAGCATCTATCTGGATCATCTGCAGGACTTGCTAAACACAGATTGCTGGCCCTGCTCAGCAGTTTTTGATTAAATAGTTCTGAGGGTGGGGCCTGAGAGTGTGAATTTCTAACGGGTTCCTAAATGATGATGCCAGTGTGGGAATACACTTTGACAACCGTTGGATTAAAGAAATGAGAGCTAAATGACCAGGAAACCCTAGAAATCATGGATAGCCAGAAAAAAAAAACTTGAAATAACCTGGAGTTCTTGATTTTGTAGGTTACTCACCTATTAAATGGGCATTCCCTTTCTCCGGCATCATTGAATCATCGACTTTAGACCAAATATGACCCAGCTACAACACTAAACCAAGAGTTCTTTGAAAGTCATATTCATAAAGAAACCTTCTCATCCAGAAACTCAGGCAGTATCCCCTTCATGACTCATTGGAAAGCAGGGCTGTCGTAACCGCTCAACAGTATCACCAAATACACGAACTGGTTGAGATGTTCCTGCAAAGCTGTCATCACTTATGCTTCTTCCTGTTTTGCCCAAACCTGTAGATTCCATAAAAGTCTTAATTTGTCAAGCCCAAGGTTTCACGGAGCTGGTCTATAACAGGGATTAGCAAGAGTAATGAACTATCTCAAATGGTATTGTTAGGCATTAGTAATCCTAACAAAACCCCAATGTGCTTATAAAGCTGGACAGAGGGGCCACTGCAACAGTCAGTGCCTTGGAACTTGCAGAAGGCCCTCATTTTGAGCGATGAGAGTAAACACGTCTGCTTCGCTGGAACCTAGGCACTGGATCTAATGTTCTTATTGCACATTGGAACTCACTGTACAAGAGCAGGTCCCCTGCCTCTTAGTTTGTTGCAAATTTAGATAACTTTAGTGAATAGGGAGGAGGTGAAGTTGAGACTTAATAAAGTTATTACTAGTGCCAGTGACAGAGTTTCAGGGGAAAGAAAAGGATATAGGGGCCACAGAGCATGGATGTTTGGTCCCTTATATAACATATATTTATGTGCTAAGCATTTTTCTAGGAATTTAGAATACAGCAGCAAACAAGCCAAAGTCCCTGCCCTCAAGTGGCTAACATCTTTAAGCATGAGACGGTAGAGATAAAGGGGACTTTTGGTAATGGATAAAGGACCCCATTAGCTTCTTGATATCTTGACAGGCTTTCCAGCATGCAGCTCATGTGGGGGGATGGCATTTAGTAACACACAGTAATAGCACTTAGTCAAGTGTCCTTCTTAGCTTCCTGGGTAAGGACATGATTCATGAAGCTACACGATATTCTTGAATTGATCAGTCTCCAACTAAATGTCTCCAACTAAATCAGTCTCCAACTAAATTTGAAATCCATGGAACACAAAAATCTCCTTTTCCAGAAGGGTTCAATATAGATACGGAGAGTGGGACTAGAGGGTTGGACAGAGACAGAAGTAGAAGTGAGTGGTACCAGAGGGCAAATATCATCACTGTTTCCAACAGGCTGAATGTGTATCGAGCATGAAAGATCAGAATTTGAGCTAAAAATCAGGAATGGGCAGTAAAGTACCCAGTGGAGGTTGTACAGTGAGGGAACGTGACGATAAATATTTATGCATGGGAATGAAGATGCTAGGATATGTTCTGGATGAATTCCAGAGACCAAAGCTAATATGCAAGATTAGCTTTTATAAGCTTTTAGTGCATTCTTACATGGGCAGGGAAATTTCCTTTAAATACCCTGGAATGGAGCAAGTATTCTCTGCCACATACACTAGGAATAAAAGCAAACAGAACTGAGGTAGCAGAAAAGAAAATAGGGTTTAATTGCTGCACTTAGAAATAGAATGAATGTATATTTATTGAACAATTAATATATGTGTAATAGGGTCCTCCAGAGAAACAGAACCAACAGGACATGTATACATGTATGCGTGCGCACACACACGGAAAGAGATTTATTGGATCACACAATTACGAAGACGGGGAAGTCTCCAGATCCGCAGTCAGCAAGCTGGAGATCCAGGGGAGCCAATGGATCCTGGTTCTAGCCTGAGCCCAAAGGCCTGAGACCAGGAGAGCTGGTGGTGTAAATTCTAGTTCAAAAGCCAGCAGGCTGGAGATCCAAGAAAAGCCAACGTTTTGGTTCAAGTCCAAAGGCAGGAAAAGATCAATTTCCCAGTTAAGTATTTAGGCGGGTTGAGTTCCCTCTTACTCCTGGGAGGGTCAGCCCTTTTCTTCTATTCAGATCTTCACTTGATTGGATGAGGCCTGCCCACATTTAGGGAGAATTATCTGCTTTCCTTGGTCTACCAATTCAAACGTTAATCTCATCCAAAATCACCGTTACAGACACACCCAGAATAACATATCTCACAAGTATCTAGGCACCCTGTGGCCCAGTCAAGTTGATACGGAAGGTTAACCATCATAATACACTGGGACTGTTTTATTTCATTTAATCCTCCCAATATATAGGCTCTTAAAATTACTACCATCTCTGTAATAGAGTAACACTAGGCATCATAAGAAATAGACTTAAGGAGAAGGAGGGGAAAATGAAGGGGGGTAAACAGAGGGGAAATGAACCACGAGAGACTATGGACTCCGGGAAACAAACTGAGGGCTTCAGAGGGGAGAGGGGTGGCTGGATGGGCTAGTCTGGTGATGAGTATTAAGGAGGACACGTATTGCTTGGAGCATTGAGTGTTATATGCAAATAATGAATCATGGAACACTACATCAAAAACTAGTGATGTACTGTATGGTGACTAACATATCATAATAAAAAAAAGAAACCTAAAAAAAAAAAAAAAGAAATAGACTTAAAAGTTTAAAATAACTTAAATACTATGGAAGTTAGTTTCTCACTCAGGTATCAATACAAGGCAGAGTTCCTGATAGATCAGCAGGCAGTTTTCCCTATCTTGTGGTTCTATCATCCTCTAAATCCTCATTGTTATTATCTGCATCTGGACAAGAGAAGGGGAAAAGAAGGTACACCCACTTCTTATAAGCCCTGGCCCAGAATGATACATATCATATCATTTTCACAAATATTTTTTGGGGAGAACTAGTCATCTACCCACACTTCGATGTAAGAGGGACAGAGAAATGCTGTCCCTTCCTAGGGACAACTCGGTGCTCCAAAAAGGGGAACTTCAAACTGGTGTACACCTAGCTTTTGGCACAGTCTGCCCCTCTAGCACTGAATACGCTCGGCTTTCTGTGCACCCATAGGACGTGCTTACTCCTCCCTAAGGAAATTATGCATCAGTACCGTGCACTTTCTGCAACAAGCTCAAACTCCATGATCTCTTGGTGATACCTAGTCTTCTTCACTAGGTCTAATAATGGTTTTCTTTTGGTCTGGCAATCTATAAATTGGAAAAGAAAATATGCAACGATAGAGTACGGGTGGGATACATGCAATTGAAGTTCTCATTTGGATAAAGAAAGAATGGGAAACCAACAGCAGTGATAGACCCGTAGCAGTGATAGAATCTTGCTGGGGAGGCACCGTGAAGAATTCAGTGGGAGTTCTTGGGAATGGGGAAAGTTCCTTCATTAGACCTGAGTTCTGCTCTCAAGGAACAGAGGCTGAGACCTTTGGCTCTTTTTCTTCTGGAGGTTCTTCCCTGTTATCCTCCTTGCCCACATCTGACATAAATGTCGGGAAGTATGCCATTCTTGGGAGTTGTCCAGATTTCACAGTCTTCTTTCTGTCCATGCAATTTTGGAACCTGGCATTCTTTTTGGAAGCTCAAATGGTCTTAGATTTTGGGCTAAGGTTACCATTTCTTTCTTTTCTCTCTCTCTCTTTTTTTTTTTTTTAGATTTTATATATTTATTTGAGAGAGAAAGCACAAGCAGGAGGAAGGGAAGAGGGAGAGGGAAAACCAGACTCCCCACTGACCAGGGAGCCCAACATGGGGCTCAGTCCCAGGACCCTGAGACCATGGCCTGAGCCAAAGTCAGATGCTTAACCAACTGAGCCATAGGGTTACCATTTCTTTACATGACAGGCAGCTATTGCTAAGTTTTGTTGGGGTCATAAGCAAAACTCAGTAACTTCCAACAATAAAAATTGATTTTTTTGCTGATATTAAATGTCAACTCTAGTTTGGCAGAATTTTGTTCTATGTTACTTCATTCTGGGATCCAGGCTAGGGGATCAGCTCCTATCTGGAGTTAGCAGAACCCTGTAATGGCTCCTAAGGCATATGATAGAACATGGTGACATTCATTATTTCTTTTTACATTCCAGGGGCCAAAGTCTGATATTGATGCGATAGGGAAATATATTCCTCCCTCAGGGAGGCACTGCCAGTCGTAAGGCGGTGGAAAGAGCCATATAATCTTATTAGAAGGAGAGGACAATAATAAACCTAGCAGGTCCCCCCAGAAACTTAGTAGGCTTCAATCTATTTGCTTCCAGTTAGTTCCAAGTGTAACCACACCCAAGTTCTTTCCCGCATATAGCTCTCAGCTCTGGTTTGTTTCTTAGCTCCCTTTCCCGGAAGCCTTTCTCGCTCAATTTGACGAGAATTATCTTGAGGCCTCAGAAGCCATAGGCGTCAGTAAGCGTCAGTACCCTCACTGGTATCTTGGCTGTAGGGCTGAGTCACTTTATTTGACTGAGGAGTCTTACTGGACCTTTGTCACTCAAGATCTGTTTCCAACTTATCTCCTCTTGTTTAAGGTCTAGAAACATTCTTTAACACTGGAAAACCTCATAGTTTATCTTTTACTTCTTGCTCTCTAATCAGACATTCTTTGCCTGAGCTCATAACTTTCTTGCAATACCTTACCAAAGGCAGCAGGCAAGAACTAATGCAACTGTCAATACGCACTAAGGTTCTGGCTTTTTCCAATCCTCTCCCCTCCCTACCGCCCACCCACACACGGAAAGCTGCAGACTCAGTAGGCACTTCATCTCTTTCCAAGCTATTGCAAATGACAGTTTTACCAAATGTTTTGCCACTTCATATCTCCATTATTCATTCTAGCATTAGGCATCTGTTTCCTTGGTGCCCACCACCTGCCCTTTAAGCTGGTACCATACATTTTTAGGGGTTTCTGTCTTGGTTTTGGTTTTGGTTATGGTAACATTGAACTTCAGTTTATCAGTTTTTGTTTGATAGGTTGATAGGTGCTGTTCCAAACAGATCCCCCTAAAAAAATTTATCAACTCAAACTAAATAGAAATTTATTTTTCACTCAAGCATTTCTCTCTCAAATCCAAAGTGGGTTTCCTATTGGGAGACTCTCTTCCGTGCAGGGATACAGGGATTTAAATTTCTTCAATATTGTGGCTCCATAATCCTGCAGGACAGGAGTTAGCAAATTACAGCCAGTGGACCAAGTCTGAACTGCTGCCTGTTTTTGTAAATAAAATGTTATTGGAACACAGCCATGCCCATTCATTGACATATTGTCTGTGGTTGCTTTCACATTGTAACATTAGATTTGAATAGTCGTAACAGAAATACTGTGGCCTGCAAAGCCCAGACTATTTACTATCTGGACTTTAAGAGAACAAGTTTGCTGACGAATGCCTTAGGATTTAATTATCATCATCCAAATCTAACAGGGAGAAGGTACCATGCTTCTTAAAGCCCTGGTCCCGAAGCGCCCCACAAATCTTGCACTCACAGGCCACCCTCACAGAGCCTCATGGAGATGTAAATGGGGCTGAGAAATGTCATCTGTGTCTGGGCTGTCAGTCACTTTGCCACTTTCCAGCAACTCTGCTATGTAAAGGGGAATAAGAATTTTGATAGACAGCTGGTCAACTCCACCATAATGCCTATGCCTACCTTGTGGATTTCTAAAAAACAGGTATTTGTAGGTAACTTGACTCATGACTTTAAAACCTGTTTGGAGGCACTATATCAAAATGGTTAACAATTCTGTCTCTAAAATCAGAAAGGCTTGGGTTTAAGGACTCACAAAGTATGGGCCCATCACTTGGTGTATAAATTACCTTTAATTTCAAATGCTTTCAAGAGGAGCAGGAATTTAAAGCCATATGCCATCATTCTGATGTCTGACCTCTTCATCCAGGTTTTAATAGCTGTTATCATTGACATCTATGCTAACAGGATTTTGTAGTAGCTTGCCTTTATCAATAGTTTTTAAATCATTTTTTAAAAAGATTTTATTTATTTATTCGACAGAGATAGAGACAGCCAGCAAGAGAGGGAACACAGCAGGGGAGTGGGAGAGGAAGGAGCAGGCTCACAGCAGAGGAGCCTGATGTGGGGCTCGATCCCAGAACGCCGGGATCACGCCCTGAGCCGAAGGCAGGCGCTTAACCGCTGTGCCACCCTGGCGCCCCCTGAATCATTTTTTTCATAGAAATGGCTCCTTTTGTATCTATATTTTATTAGTGCTTACAATATTTAAAATACATAATTGCAGTATCAAGTACAGTCGGATTATAAAGCTTTGGGAACCAACCCGACTGACTCTTGGTAAGCAAGCAGCTCACTGGTGTGGGTAGGTGAGGGCATTTTGAAGAGTAGAATCTTCAAGCACTAAGTGTTGTAAGCATCAGTCAGCATGTTTTATGGACAGAATGGGGAGCATCATCTACTTTGGCAACCTGATTAAACAGAAGTCAGTTTAAAAAAAAAACAACTTCTGCACAATATAATTAACATGAAAAAAGATTTAAGCACAGAATGCTATGGAAGCCCAAAGGAGGGAGAAACTATGATTCCAGATCTTTTCAACCTTAATTTTTTTCTAATTTTTTAATTTAGAAATTAACCTTTTTTTTTTTTTTTTAGTGGTTTATTTATTTACTTGTCAGAGAGAGAGAGAGGGAGAGAGCAAGCATGAATGGGGGGAGCGGCGGGCAGAGGGAGAAGCAGGTTCCCCGCTGAGCAAGGAGCCCCATGCAGGACTGGATCCCAGGACCCTGAGATCATGACCAGAACCGAAGGCAGATGCTTAACTGACTGAGCCATCCAGGCATCTCTTTTCAACCTTTCATTAAACAACAGTGGAAACCAAAAATAATATTTAAAAAATTTATTTCAATATCTTCACTAATTAAAATATTAATGAGTTATTCTAACACACAAAATGTTAATCTGAATTTTATATTTTTCTCTTAAATTTGGGGGACAATATACACATGCTATATTTTCTCTTGTTTTGAATTATCAATAAATAATATATCAATTATTGTTTTTAATGATCTGACATCCTGTGTTGTGAAGAATTAGAATTCTCAGCAAAATAATTTTATCCCCACAGAAAGGGCAAATTCTGGGCTCCAACCACACAGGTCTCATTGTGATTGGTTTCTTTTGTTAGAGTATCCAGTTACCTTCCTTCTTTTTACCCATCTTAGTCATTGATCAACTCTCTTCATCTTGTTCTCCCCTTCTGGCTCCAGTCATTGCTCGTCTCCTTATCAGAACTCCAAGAGCACTGTGATATTTAATGATACCCTGTCTTGGATCATTCCCTGCCCATTCCATGTGTTTGCCTTTTCTTTTTAGAGCTGACTACAAGTGTCTTGGCAGAGGACCTAATCTCCCTTGTCTTTTCTCTGTTCACAGTACCCTTACATCACAGGTACAAATAATTGCTTGTTGAGTTGAATTGAAACAACAAACAGGCTGCCAAAAGAAGTGTAGGTATATTTAATAAAGTGACTAGAATTTTCTGAGCAATTTTTAAATATTTATTCTGTAGTAAATGCTGTGAAAGATAAGGGCAAAACTTTACCCCCTACCGCAACCCAATAAACCAATTCTCCATAGGACCACAGAGGAGTTGGTGAAATTCACGATAGACTTACTGAAATAGAAAATCAGAAGGTTCATTTGTCTACATACCGGGTTAAGTGTCAAGAATAATTTGTATACTACTTCTGCATAAAGAAATGTGTGGAAAGCCATTGCATGCTTGCTTATTTGGTTAGAATAATACCTAGTACATTACAAAGTGTTTGTTATCAGAAAAATGTTTGTTATCATTCTTATCATCATCACCACCACAACCATAATTGGAGCATCAGAACATGAGATGATTATTTGCTTTCAATCCACGGCAAGAATACTTGAGCTTGGGTTTGGGATTCACAACAACTAAAACTCTAAATAAAATTTTCGCAATGAAAAATTCTCTTTACAAATTCCTTCTCCATCTGTTTCACTTGATTGCTGAAATGAAAAGGATTTTCCTCTAAAATTTTCTTTTGCTTCCTCCTCTTCCTTTCAGAAGCAATTTTCTCCTAGTGGGAACACTGTGTAATATAGCCTAACATATCTTCAGTGCAAACTCCACAATTTAATTAGACTTTCTGATAGAAAGGTTCATTTCTTCCCTTCTCTCTGTCACTCTGCAAAGCCTTCCTATTTCTTAAGCCATTTCTAAGATGGCTGTCTTTTTAATATTTGAGTATTCTAGCTCAACGTCACTGGGCATGCTAATACACAGGGAGGACAAACATGCATTTTTCTTTCAGTTTTTCTTGTTCCATGTGGCAGGAATCAGAAACCAGCATGAGAATTTTATTTCCTATTTCAGAGCAAAGCTATGTGTTTTTCTTTTTCCTCTGGATAGGCGCACCTCTGGGGAAACCATTAGTATTAGTCTTTGGAGCGAGTGCACCATTGATTCTATGATAGAGGTGTCTTAAGGAAGAGACATGTATTAGCATACATGAGATGAATTTCCTCACCGCGAGTCTCTCTCACACCACTCTGAGAAACCTTCTCAGATGGGAGAACTTATTGAAGATTTGGGCAATTGGAAAGGGAGTACCTACAGATGAGAACACAGGATGCTCCCAGCTGCAAACGGAAATAGAGCTAACAAGACTCCTCCAGAGAGGAGAGAAGGGAGAATCACTCAAAGACAAAATGAGTGGTTTGCAGGCTTGATTCTTCTTCACCTCACTTCCTGGTGCTGACACAGAGGTGCGTGGGAATCTATGGATGTTGGCTTCTGGGATACCGTGATTTGTAAGAAAAATATATAGTTGCTCATTCAGATAACTGTAATGTATTTCTCATATACAGTTGGTCTTTGTCTATACTTCCTAGTTCACAGCTCCTAAAACACTCAAAATTTCCTGGGGTGAGAGTGGTAAAGATGTCTTTTTTAATGGTAATGAGACTTTTGGAAAGCCCTTTGGTAACTTAGGGATGGGGGGCTGGTTGCCAAGGGAACCAACCAAATGATTAGTCCCTCTCCCCCATCTCCAGGAGAGGAGAGGGGCTGGAGATTTAGTTCGATTGCCAGTGGCCAATGATTTAGTCAAAGCCTCCATAAACTCACAGGATTTGGAGAATGTCTGGGGTGGTAAACACGTGGAGATTTGGGGAGAGCGCATCTGGAGAGGATGTGGGAGCTCCTCGCCATTTCCCTATACCTTGCCTTATGGGTTTCTTCTGTTCCTCAGTTACATGCTTTTATAATAAACAAGAAATCTAGTACTGTGAGCCGCTCTAGGAAATTCGTGAAACCCAAGGAGGGAATCTTGGGAACCTCTGACTTGTAGCTGGTTGGTCTGAAGAACAGGTAACAGTCTGAACTTGGGACTGGCACCTGAAGTGGGGCAGGGTGGAGGTCAGTCTCATAAACCTTAACCTGTGGAATCGGATACTGTCTCCAAGTAGATAGTGTCATAATTGAGTTGAATTCTTGGACATCCTGCTGGTATCCTAGAATTGTTTGGTGTTGTATGGGACGCACCCTCCCCAGCCCCCCCCCCCACTTACACATGCACACAAACCTGCACACACCATGCGTTCTTCTCTTTCTCTGACCAAGAAATTCTAATCAGAAATTTTTGGAGACAATATCACCTACCCTTCACTTCTGTTTTCTAGTGGTTCCATCATTGTTGCAAGTTGGGTACTAAACCTGAGTTAGTGTGCAGAATATTTTCACGTGGGTCCTCTTGGGATCTATACTTGTGGCCAAAAGGGAAGGAGGCGGGATTAGGGCAGAAAGAGAAGTGGAGCTGTGATGCAGCTCGATGATTGCCTAAGCTGACATCCGGGTCTAAAATGGCTGGTCCTGGCCATCCTGCAATGGGACAAAAGGACCAGGTCCCTATACTCCCACCTTTAGCAGCCTTTGGATGTAGACCATCTCACAAAGTTGTCACCTTAGGTGAGGTAGCTCTCTGTACCTGGGCAATTCCTGAAGGAGCTGACAGCTGAAGGCTCTCTGCTGATGGTGCTTCTAGCTGCTGGGGCAAGTCCATCCTTGGAGGGAGATCTGGGGCACATCCCTTGTCCACCACAATGATTATTGTTTTCATGCTATGTCCTGCTTTCCTTAGGAATTTCTCTTTTGATGCTTAAAAGTTTTTTCTTTTGAAAGTAAAGAAAAACTTAACATTTATCATTTCTCTTTGTAGTCATGCCATAACAATTTTTTTTCAAGGCAGTAGTAACATGTCTTAATGACCAAAAGAATGGTCTATATAAGAATGTGCTTAACAAGGCAAAACTTGACCTAAGATCAGTATTTCAAGACAGTAAAGAAACATTCTCTTTTACAGTCAAAGTGATTTGACTTAATTTGAGTCTCACGTTTTTTATTTTGTTTACTTGCTGGTTTGCTATTCCCAAGGCCCTGATTTGGCTTAATTTTCATTCTAAGCTATAAAAGAGTCCAGTTTTTGTGAGTTTGCCCTCACAAAATCTATGGCAGAGCTGAGAGTCATGGTAAAATAATCTCCATCCCAGTTAAAAATCTAATCTCCCCAAACAAGAACTTCAAATCTTTGGTTTAAAAGTGTCACCTTACCCCAGTGCCAGGTCTGACCTGATTTGTGAGCAGACTCAATGTAGGTTTCAATTCCAGATGTCCTGCTTGGTAGCAAAAAGAAGAGATTAGCCAATTGAATTATATTTTAATATTTTCTATCCATATGGAATACTTTGGGTCTAATAGCAGAGCATAAAAGCCCAACTCAGCTGAAATACGAACTACCATTTGTTATTATCAATCCTGTGTGTCATCATTACCAGCCTCATATTTCAAGAGGACAGCTGGTACTTGCAAGGTCAATGACGGTTTTATATAAAAACCCCAAATGAAAGGACTACAGACATCAAAGATTTGGGACAATCATTTAGAAAAAGACTGCCATATGCTAACTCATCCATTCCAAAAATTGGGTTTTTATTTTTGGTACCTATGATGGAGAGATACAAGGAAACTGAAAAGGAGGATTTAGTAAAAGCTATCAATATGAGACTTTACTCTCTCTCCAACAGAAGTCAAACATTCCATAAGAGAAGTTGCTAAGGAAAAACATGCCCAGATGATTGTTACTACTGAATATTCACTCCCCGTTGGTGAACTCATTTTGAGAGAGCTTGATGCTAATACAGAACCATTCAGTTATACATCAGGACAATAATGATCTCACAGACTGATGAAAACAAATCAAAATCAGCTCAGCGGTACCAAGGAATAGATGTGGACGTGCTGTGCTAGGCTTTCAATGACCTTGGTGTATTTACGTTAATGAAAGAGGGATACCAAATTTTCAAAGCTTTTTGATTTTCAGAACTAAACAGGAATCAGAATTATGGTATCTACCACTGCTGTGTCTCCCTTTGTCTTGCTTCAGGGGAAGAGTGGAGTTATTGTGAGAAATTATCCAAATCCAGGCTATCCAGCCCAGATAATGACAGCATTACTTCAAAGATCTCGATCTTGTCCATGAATGAAATGCAGTGATGCAGGCATTTGGGAGCAGTAAGGGGACCCGCACGATGCTCCCAATTATGTCAACTTTCCATGCTGCCCACCCCACGTATTTACTTTCATTTTGAAATCATGAGTTGAAGCTGTTTGGAGAATATTGTGGAAGGAGAAGAGTGACTAAGTTGGGAAAATGGAGGACATTGCCAGGACCTATATTTGTACATAGAAAAAACACGTAGTAAGCAAAATTTTATTTCAAGCCTCTAAACTTTCTCTACTGAATGTTTTCTTTCCTGGATAATATCTGGGCCCTACTTTCAGGCTTCATCAGCATTTGTGTTCATTCTTTGGACCTCCCTCTCTTTTTGTTATCAAACTGGATGCTCTGATTTGCTAGGAAGTTGAAAGGACACATATACACAAGAGTCCGTTTTATTGACAAAAGCAATATTTTACTCCAAACATGGAATAAACGAATTGAAAATTGAGTTATTCCCCACTCATGTCAGAGATTCAGCAGTCTGAAACTCAACTGATCCAGCTTTGGGTTATGGCTACTGTACAGTTGAGATTATGATGACCTCAGTCCCAAATCATCACACCTACGATACGTGAGCTCGTGGTGGGAGAGAGTTCTCCCAGGTGCGCACTAATGGGCAGAATGGCTCAGTTACTGCAGATAATTCCTCCTGCCCCGCAATTTCTTCCCAATTTCTTTTTACGTTCTCATCTCAAATTATCTCAGAGTAAATTTGGATGCCCTGCTTCAGCATCTAACTCCAACCCAGCCCCAGCATCTACCCCACACATTCCCAGCAATGCGATAGACGGACACTTCCTAGCTGAGTATCTAGGAACTGGAAGCTGAATTGCATGATCGTTCATTTCTACAGCTCTCCTATTCACCCAACACCAGAAATCAGTTCTTACTTGTGTCTCCTTATAAATTCTCAGGAAACAAAGTCTAAGAGGTAATTTGAAATTAAGTGTAAATTCCATACATGTTACCTCTCTAAGGCATCTTTGCCTTTTAAAAGCTTTGTTTCTTTTTAAGGAATTACATGTAACCACAAGAACGGAGTGAATTATGGATGTGTGTGCACTCAGGGGAAGGTGTGGACACATGCACAGGGGAGGGGGAAGGACGGGAGGGGTGCAGTAGAACACCTTCCCCAAGCTTATGTAGATCTTACAGGTGGCCCAACTTATCCCAGACTTGGAACATTCATTTGTGAATGAATGGCAATGTAAGTGTATGTTTACTGACAACAAATACGATGCCCCTTTGCTGTTTTTTTTCCCTTAGACATTGATGACTGTTTAACACACTACATATATTTTATCTACCTTATTTTCTCTGTTGCTATTAGAATATATTCCCATTACCTAGACCAATATCTGCTATGTAGTAGATACTCAACAATTTTAAATGAATTTTTATATGAATACTACACTCATATATACCTCTGTCAGTTAAATGTGTTATAATTATATTTTCCTCCTATGCTTTCATCTTTTTACTGTTTCTATAATTTTTTGGTGAATAGAAGTTCTTAATTTTAATATAGTTGCTTTTAATTATTTTCCTTCATGGCTATTGTTATTTATTAAATAATTCCTTCCCTCTTCCAAAGCCATGAAATGAAGATATTCTCTGTGTTGCCCCTTTAAAGTGTTATTACTCCCCCCGCCCCCAACTATAGGTCTTTGATTTTGTGTATGATGTGAAGTAGTGGTTTAATTTTCTTTTTGGCTCATGTGAATAACCATTTTTAGCATCATTTATTGAATATTCCAACCATACCCCTGATTCACAGTGCTTCTTGCCATGTATCAGGCATTCATACATATACTTGCAGGTGTTTTTGGACTCTATTTTGTTCTACTGGACTAAGTATCTTTCCCACCCTTCTACATATACATTTATAAAGATTCTATTTATTTATTTGTTTGTTTGTTTGTTTATTTATTTATTTATTTATTTATTTATTTATTTATTTATGAGAGAGCACAAGCAGTGTGGGGCCGGGGAGGCACAGAGGGAAGGGCAGAGGGGGAGGGAGAGAGAATCCTAAGCAGACTCTGTGCTGAGCCTGGAGTTACCTAGGGGCTCAATCCCACGACCCTGATTTCATGGCACAAGCAGAAACCAAGAGTCTGAGGCTTAACCGCCTAAGCCATCCAGGCACCTGCCACCCTTTTATATTAAGTATTGCTCTCTGATAGAGCAAATCCTCATACTTTCTTTTTCTTTTCTTTTTTAAAGATTTTATTCATTTATGTTAGAGAGAATAGGGGGTAAGGAGCACAGGGGAGGGAGAGGGATAAGCAGACTCCATACTGAACATGGAGCCCAACAGAGGGGCTCAATCTCATGACCCTGAGACCATGACCTGAGCCAAAACCAAAAGTTTATCGCTTAACCAACTGAAACCCCCCAGGCGCCCCTTTATTTTCCCTTTTTGAAAAGGTCATGACAGTTTTAGCCCTTTGTATTTCTATATAAATGTAATATTAGCTAATAAATTTTCCCCTTACATACCTACCCACAAACATCTATTGGGGTTTTTATTAGAATTACACTGAATCTATAAATCACTTAAGGAAAGATTGAAATTTTAATAATGTTGAGTTCTGTCAGTCTATGAACATGGCATACTTCTCATTTTATTTAGGTCTTCTGTAATGTCTCTCACTCAAACTTTAGTTTTCCCTTTAGAAGCATGAACATCTTTTGGATTTATTCCTGGGTGCTTCATATTTTTGATGCTTTTGGAATTTTTTTTTTGTTCTTGATGTCAATCATGAGTATTGCCTATATGTGAAACCGCAATTTAGTTTTACATGTTGTGTATACAGCAAACTTGTCAAACTCTACTATTAACCCTAATAATTTATGAGTAGATTCTTTGGTATTTTCTATGCAGATAGTCGTATCTATGAAAATTATCAGTTTGTATTTTCTTGCCTCATCTTTTCACCATTTATATAACTTCATTCTTTTTTAAAAAAGATTTTGTTTATTTATCAGAGAGAGAGAGAGAGAGAAAGCACAAGAAGGGGGAGTGGCAGGCAGAGGGAGAAGCAAGCTCCCGGCTGAGCAAGGAGCCCAATGCAGGACTCAGTCCCAGGATGCTGGGATCATGACCTGAGCTGAAGGCAGACACTTAACCCACTGCGCCACCCAGGTGCCCCTATATAACTTTATCCTTTACTATGATATTGAAAATCTTCACTACACTGTGGGATAGTAGTGATAGAAAGCATTTCTGGTGACTCATTTCTACTATCAAAGCAAAACTTTTCATATGTTGCTATTAACTATGATGTGTACAGTAGGTATTTTTTTCAAAGATTTTATTTGTTTATTTGACAGAGAGCACAAGCAGGGGGAACTACAGAGAGAAGGGAGAAGCTGGCTCCCCAGTGAGCGCGGAGCCTGACATGGGGATGATCCTAGGACTCTGGGATCCTGACCTGAGCCGAAGGCAGAGGCTTAACTGACTGAGCCACCCAGGCGCCCCTACAGTAGGTATTTTTGTAGATACTTTCAGTGGGTTAACAAAGCACCCTTCTATTTATAGATTGCTAAGAATATTTATCATGAAGTGATGCTAAATTTTATTAAATACTGTTTCTGCTTCTTGGTTTGATGGATTATATTTTTGCATATTGCTGTATTTCGTTTGCAAATATTTTGTTTAGGAGTTTTGCATACTTTTTCATGAGTGAAATTAGTCTATAATTTTTTTTATATTATCCTTTTAGATTCTGGTGTCAAGGTTTTGCTGACATCATAAAATGAGTTGGGAAGTGTTCCCTCTATTTTAAATTTTCTCTAAGACTCTATATATGATTGGACTATTTCTTCTTTAAGTTTTCAGGAGAACTCAACTTTGAAGCTATTTAGTCCTAACTTTTCTTGGTAGAAAATTTTGACTATACAGTCAATTTATTTAATAGTTATAGGACTACTCAGGATTTCTGTCTTCTTTTCCCCCAGTTTTATTGAGATATAACTGTATATAACATTGTGTAAGTTTACAGTGTATAAATGATGATTTGATACATGTATGCTGTAAAATGATTACCACAAAAGGGTAGTTAACACATCCTCAAATAGTTACTATTGTTTTTTTTGTGCGTGATGAGAACATTCACGACCTACTCTCAGCATTTTGAAGTATATATTACAGTATCCTTAACTACTTTCACCCTGCTGTATATTAGATACCCAGACTTAATTCATCTTATAATTGTGCCCTTTGAGCAACAACTCCCCAATCTCCCCTCACCCCCCAGCCACTGGCAACCACTGTTCTACTCTCTATTTTTATGAGTTCAGCTTTTTATTTTACTTTAAGATCTTATTTATTTATTTTTGAGAGAGAGAGGGCGTGCATGAGCGGGGGGGCAGGAGGGGCAGAGGAAGAAGCAGACTTCCTGCTGAGCAGGGAGCCCAATGTGAGACTTGATCCTAGGAGCCTGGGATCAGGACCTGGGCTGAAGGTAGATGCTTAACCAACTGAGCCACCCAGGTGCCCTTATGAGTCCAACTTTTTAAAGCAAGATGATACAGTATTTGTCTTTCTCTAACTTATTTCACTTGGCGTAGTGCCCTCAAGGGCCAGCCAAATGACCACAAATGCCAGAATTCCCTTCTTTTTATGGCTGAATGCTATTTGTGTGCATGTGCGTGTGTGTGTGTGTGTGTGTGTGTGTGTGTACCATATTTGCTTTTTCTACTTGTCCATTCGTGGACACTTAGATTATTTCCATAAGGTGGCTATTGTGAATAGTACTGCAGTGAACACGTGAGTGTACATATCTCTTTGCTCTCCTATTTTCATTACCTTTGAATATATGCCCAGACATACCCATATCTTTGAATATATACCCTCTTTCATCCTGTTTCATTATCTTTGAATCCAGGGATTGCTGAATCATGTTGTAGCTCTATTTTTAATTTTTTGAAGCTCCTCCATAATGTCTCGCATAGTAGCTGTACAATATATATTCCTACCAACAGTGTCCAAGGGTTCTCTTTTCTCCATCTCCTTGCCAACACTTGTTATTTCTTATCTTTTTGACAGTAGCCCATTCTAACAGGGATGAGGTGATACTTCGTTGTGGTTTTGACTTGCGTTTCCTTGATAATTAGTGATGTTGAGCACCTTTTTAGGTATCTATTGGCCATTTGCATGTCTTCTTTGGAAAAATACCTATTCAGGTTGTCTGCGCTTTTTAAAATAAGGTTATTTGTTTTCTTGCTATTGAGTTGTATGAGCCTCTTATACATTTTGAATATTAACCTTTTATCAGATATAGGATTTGCAAATATTTTCTCACATTTGGTAAGTTGCCTTTTCATTTTGTTGCTGGTTTCCTGTGCTGTGCAAAAGCTTTTTAGTTTTGTGTAGTCCCATTTGCTTGTTTTTGCCTTTGTTGCTTGTGTTTTGATGTCTTTTCATAAAAAAAACTTATTACCAAGGCCAACGTCAAGGAAGTTTTCCTCTGGGTTTTCTTTTAGGAGCTTTATGGTTTCAGGTCTTATATTTCAGTCTTTTTTTTTTTCAATATGCATCTACACTTATGTTTATTTTTTCAAGTTTTTATTTAAAGTCCAGTTAGGTAACATACAGTGTAATATTAGTTTCAGGTGTACACTTTAGATATTCAATACTTACATACAACATCCTGTGATCATCACGTCTTTAATCCATTTTGAGTTTATTATTGTGAGTGGTGTGAGATAGGAATCCAATTCCATTCTTTTGCATGTGACTGTCCAGTTTTCTTAATACCATTCATTGAAGACATAATCCTCTCCCCATTGAGTTGTCTTGGCTTCCTTCTTTCCAATATTGGTTGACCATATATGTATGAGTTTATTTCTGGGCTTGTGATTCTGTTGCATTGGTTGATGTGTCTGCTTTTATGCCAGTACCATACTGTTTTTATTACTATAGGCTTATAATATAGTTTGAAATCAGAAAATGTGCTATCTTCAACTTTTTCCTTCTTTCTCAGGTTGCTTTGGCTATTCAGGGTGTTTCATGGTTTCACATGAATTTTAGGATATTTTTCCATTTCTATAAAAAAATGTCATTGGGAATTTGATATTGAATCTATAGATGACTTCGGGTAGTATAGACATCTTAACAATATTAATTCTACCGATCCATAACCATGGGATGTCTTTCCATTTATTTGTGTTTCTTTAGTTTCTTTTATCAATGTCATAATTGTCAGTGTGCAGATCTTTCACCTGCTGGGTAAAGCTTACTCCTAAGTATTTTGTTGTTTTTGATGCTATTTATAAATGGGATTGTTTTCTTTATTTCTTTTACAGTTCATTGTCGATGTATAGAAACATAACTAATTATGCCTTCTTGAATGATTTCTATGATATCTATGTCTTCTTGAATCTCTTTTGATGAGTTCTAATTTCATCTGATAACATGATTTTGTCATAAAGTTGTTTGTTAAATCAAATTTATTATCTTTTAAGTATCTGAGGGGCATCTGTAATTATTATTATTATTTTTAATGTTTTTTATTATATTATGTTAGTCACCATACAGTACATCCCTGGTTTTTGATGTAAAGTTCGATGATTCATCAGTTGCGTATAACACCCAGTGCACCATGCAATACGTGCCCTCCTTACTACCCATCACCGGTCTATCCCATTCCCCCACCCCCCTCCCCTCTGAAGCCCTCAGTTTGTTTCTCAGAGTCCATAGTCTCTCAGGCTTCATTCCCCCTTCTGATCACCCCCCCTTTCTTTATCCCTTTCTTCCCCTAACGATCTTCCTAGTTCTCATGTTCCATAGATGAGAGAAATCATATGATAATTGTCTTTCTCTGCTTGACTTATTTCACTTAGCATTATCTCCTCCAGTGCCGTCCATGTTGCAGCAAATGTTGAGAACTCGTTCTTTCTGATAGCTGAGTAATATTCCATTGTATATATGGACCACAACTTCTTAATCCAGTCATCTGTTGAAGGGCATCTTGGTTCCTTCCACAATTTGGCTATTGTGGACAATGCTGCTATGAACACTGGGGTGCATATGGCCCTTCTCTTCACTATGTCTGTATCTCTGGGGTAAATACCCAGTAGTGCAATGGCTGGGTCATAGGGTAGCTCAATATTTAACTTTTTAAGGGACCTCCACACTGTTTTCCAGAGTGGCTGTACCAACGTGCATTCCCACCAACAATGTAGGAGGGATCCCCTTTCTCCACATCCTCTCCAACCATTGTTGTTTCTTGCCTTGTCAATTTTTGCCATTCTAACTGGCATAAGGTGGTATCTTAGTGTGGTTTTGATTTGAATTTCCCTGATGGCTAATGATTTTGAACATTTTTTCATGTGTCTGTTAGCCATTTGTATGTCATCATTGGAAAAGTGTCTGTTCATATCTTCTGCCCATTTTATGATTTGTTTATTTGTTTCTCACACATTGAGTTTGAGAAGTTCTTTGTAGATCTTGGATACCAGTCTTTTATCTGTAGTATCATTTGCAAATATCTTCTCCCATTCTGTGGGCTGCCTCTTAGTTTTTTTGACTGTTTCCTTGGCTGTGCAGAAGCTTTTTATCTTGATGAAGTCCCACAAGTTCATTTTATCTTTTGTTTCTCTTGCCTTTGGAGATGTGTCATGAAAAAGGTTGCTTTGGCCGATGTCGTAGAGGTTGCTGCCTATGTTCTCCTCTAGGATTTTGATGGATTCCTGTCACACATCGAGGTCTTTCATCCATTTGGAGTTTATCTTTGTGTATGGTGTGAGAGAGTGGTCAAGTTTCATTCTTTTGCATGTAGCTGTCCAATTTTCCCAGCACCATTTATTGAAGAGACTGTCTTTTTTCCACTGGATGTTTTTTCCTGCTTTATCAAACATTAGTTGCCCAAAGAGCTGAGGGTCCACTTCTGGGTTCTCTATTCTGTTCCATTGGTCTATGTGTCTGTTTTTGTGCCAGTACCATGCTGTCTTTGTGATCACAGCTTTGTAGTACAGCTCGAAATCCGGCATTGTGATGCCCCAGCTTTGTTTTTCCTTTTCAACAGTTCCTTGGCAATTCGGGGCCTTTTCTGGTTCCATACAAATTTAAGGACTATTTGTTCCAGTTCTTTGAAAAATGTCCTCAGTATTTTGATTGGGATAGCATTGAAAGTGTAGATTGCTCTGGGTAGCATGGACATTTTAACTATGTTAATTCTTCCGATCCATGAGCATGGAATATTTTTCCATCTTTTTGTGTCTTCCTCAATGTCTTTCAAGAGTGATTTATAGTTTCTAGAATATAGATCCTTTACATCTCTGGTTAAGTTAATTCCGAAGTAACGTATGGTTTTTGGTGCTATTGTAAATGGGATGGATTCCCTAATTTCTCTTTCTTCAGTCTCATTATTCATGTTTAGAAATGCAACTGATTTCTGAGCATTGATTTTGTATCCTGCCACATTACTGAATTGCTCTATAACTTCTAAAAGTTTGAGAGTGGATTCTTTTGGGTTTTCCATCTAGAGTATCATGTCATCTGCAAAGAGAGACAGTTTGACTTCTTCTTTGCTGATTTGGATACCTTTTATCCCTTTTTGTTGTCTGATTGCTGTTGCAAGGACTTCTAGTACTATGTTGAATAATAGTGGCGAGTTTGGGCATCCTTGTCGTGTTCCTGATCTTAAGGGAAAGGCTTCCAGCTTTTCCCCATTGAGAATGATATTTGCTGTAGGCTTTTCATAGATGGTTTTCATGAGATTGAGGAATGTACCCTCTATCCCTACACTCTGAAGGGTTTTAATCAGGAAAGGATGCTGTATTTTGTCAAATGCTTTTTCTGCATTTATTTATTTGTTTGTTTGTTTATTTATTTATTTATTTTTGATTTTATTTATTCGACAGAGATAGAGACAGCCAGCGAGAGGGAACACAGGCAGGGGGAGTGGGAGAGGAAGAAGCAGGCTCCTAGCGGAGGAGCCTGACGTGGGGCTCGATCCCATAACGCCGGGATCATGCCCTGAGCCGAAGGCAGACGCTTAACCGCTGTGCCACCCAGGCGACCCTTTTTCTGCATTTATTGAGAGAATCATATGATTTTTGAGTTTTTCCTTCTGGATAAAATCTATGACACTGATTGATTTGCGAATGTTGGACCACCCTTGCATCCCAGGGATGAATCCCACTTGGTCATGATGGATAATCCTTTTAATGTACTGTTGGATTCTATTAGCCAGGATCTTATTGAGGAGTTTGGTGCCCATATTCATTAGGGAAATCGGTCTGTAATTTTCCTTTTTGATGGGGTCTTTGCCTGGTTTGGGGATCAAGGTAATATTGGCCTCAGAGAATGAGTTTGGTAGCTTTCCTTCTGTTTCTGTTTTTTGAGATGGCTTTAGGAGAATAGGTATTATTTCTTTTTTTTTTTTTTAAAGGTTTTTTATTTATTTATTTATGTGACAGAGAGACAGCCAGCGAGAGAGGGAACACAGCAGGGGAGTGGGAGAGGAAGAAGCAGGCTCCCAGCAGAGGAGCCCAATATAGGACTAGATCCGCAACGCCGGGATCATGCCCTGAGCCTAAGGCAGACGCTTAACGACTGTGCCACCCAGGCACCCCTAGGTACTATTTCTTCTTTGAATGTTTGGTAGAATTCCCCAGGAAAACCGTCCGGGCCTGGAGTTTTGTTTTTTGGAGGGTTGTTTATCATTGTTTCAATCTCTTCATAATTAATTGGTCTGGTTAAAATAATCAATTTCTTCCTGTTTCAGTCTTGGCAGTTTATGGGTTTCCAGGAAGTCCTCCATCTCTTCCAGATTGCTTAATTTATTGGCATAAAGCTGTTGATAAAAGTTTCTAATAATCCTTCCAATTTCATTGGTGTTGGTTGTGACCTCTCCTTTTTCATTCATAATTTTATTAATTTGGGTCCTTTCTCTATTCTTTTGGACAAGTCTTGCCAGTGGTCTGTCAATTTTATTAATTCTCTCAAAGAACCAGCTTCTAGTTCTGTTGATCTGCTCTACTGTACTCCTGGTTTCTAATTCATTGATTTCTGCTCTAATCTTGGTCAACTGCCTCCTCGTGCGTGGATTAGGCCTGTCCCTCTGTTGCTGTTCCAGCTTCTTGAGGCGAGAATATAAAAACTGCATTTTAGATTTTTCTGTTCTTTTGAGTGAGGCTTGGATGGCTATGTATTTCCCCCTTAGGACTGCCTTTGCAGTATCCCAAAGGTTTTGGACTGTTGTATTTTCATTCTCGTTGGTCTCCATAAATTGTTTAAATTGATTTTTGATTTCCTGGTTTATCGAATCATTCCTGAGCAGGATGGTTCTTAGTATCCAAGTGTTTGAGTTTCTTCCAAATTTTTCCTTGTGGTTGAGTTCCAATTTCAAAGCGTTGTGGTCTGAGAATATGCAGGGAATAATTTCAGTCTTTTGGTATCGGTTGAGACCTGTTTTGTGACCCAGAACATGGTCTATTCTTGAGAATATTCCATGGGCATTAGAATAGAATGAGTATTCTTTGGTTCTGGGGTGTAGTGTTCTATATATATCTATGAGGTCCAACTCGTCGAGTATGGCATTCAAAGCCCTTGTTTCTTTGAGAATTTTCTGCATGGGTGCTCTGCCTATTTCTGATAGTGGAGTGTTGAGGTCCCCTACTATTAACGTATTTTTATCTATATGTCTTTTTATTGTGGTTAAGAGTTGGCTTGTGTATCTTGCTGCTCCCCTGTTGGGGGCATATATATTTATAATTGTCATATCCACTTGTTGGATACATCCTTTAAGAATAATATAGTGCCCTTCTGTGTCTCTAACTATAGTCTTTCATTTAAAATCCAATCTGTCTGATATGAGAATTGCTACCCCAGCTTTCTTTTGAGGTCCAGTGGGGTGAAAGATGGTATTCCATCCCTTTACTTTCGGTCTGAATGTATCTTTAGGTTCAAAATGAGTCTCTTGTAGACAGCAAATGGATGGGTCCTGTCTTTTTAACCAATCTGCAACCCTGTGGCATTTATGGGAGCATTTAGGCCATTTACATTGATACTGATTATTGAAATATATGATTTTAATGATGCCATGTTGCCAGTAAAGTCTTTGTTTCTATAGATTGTGACTTTCTGTTCTGTATCACTCTTGGGGCCTTTTTACTTTTATACAACCCCCCTTAATATCTCCTGTAGGGCTGGTTTCTTGGTTACGAAATTGGTCAATGACTGGCGATTCTGGAAGGTCTTTATTTCTCCATCAATTCTGAATGACAGCCTTGCTGGATAAAGGATCCTTGGCTGCATGTTTTTCTCTGAAAGAGCTTTAAAGATGCCCCCCCAACCCTTTCTCTCATTCCAGGTCTGTGTAGACAGGTCTGATGTAATTCTGATACCTTAGCCTTGGTACGTGAGAAATTTCTTTGCCCTGGCTGCTTTCAATACTGTATCCTTGGATCTAATATTTGCGAATTGCACTATGACGTGACGTGGTGTAGGTTTGTCGTGGCTGAGCTTGGGAGGGGTCCTCTCTGCCTCTTGGACACGAATGTTTGTTTCCTTTGCTAGATTAGGGAAGTTTTCAGCTACAATTTGTTCAAATATCTCTTCTAGACCTCTGTTTTTCTCCACCCCCTCGGGGATGCCGATGATTCTGACATTGGAACATTTCATTGAGTCAGTAATCTCCCGTAACCTACATTCTTGGGAATGGATTTTTTTGAGTCCAGATTCTATTTTAGCTTTCTCTTCTACTAACCCATCCTCCAATTCGCTGATACGTTCTTCTGCCTCATTCACCCTGGCCGTCAGAGCCTCTAGTTTTGACTGCATTTGGCTCATAGAATTTTTAATTTCTGCCAGATTCACTCTCATTTCCACCCTTAGAGATTCTATATTCTCATTAACATTTTCGTTAATACTTTTTTCAAGTCTACACATCATCTTGACCACTGTTACTCTGAATTCCATTTCTGATAATTTGGTTATATCCATATCCATTAGTTCTGTGGCAGAGGCCACAGACTCATTGTCTTTTCTTTGCTGGGGGGGTATTTCTCCTTCTCGTCATTCTGATGAGGAGAGGTTGTGGGGTTGTCCAAAGCCAAAATTATTGACCGGGACCCAGGCAGTGCGCACTTGTTTTATAGGGACCTTAGGGATGTGGGCTTCTTGATTTTTCAGCCTGCCTTCTGGGGGAGGGGCCTGCCGCGCCAATACTCAGGCAACCCTGTTTGGTTAGAGTGTCCGTGTCCCCTGCGAGGGGGGATGGGGATGGGCACTCTCTGAGTCGGTATTTCCAGGCTTTTGTTCTCTGGCGGCTTTCCCTGGTGGTTTGCTGTGCCTCTTCTGAGAGTCAGAGCAGCAGCGGCCGAATCCCAGCCTCTGTCTCAGAACAGAGGGATTGCGGCCCGTTCTCCACTGATGTTCTGGCCACTTTAACTCTGTTTCTGTTGGTGCTGCTCAACCCTGCAGCGTCCCGGGATGTGCGCCCCACACCCGGCGTCCCAGCCCTCACTTCCAGGGCCGGCGTGTCTCTGTCCTTTGTGTTTCTAACGCCGCCAGCCGCCAGCCGCCCTGCGCGCTCCCGGATCTCCCGATCTCAGTCTGGATCCCGTGAGCGCACCGGGATTCCGGGGTTCCGCGAGATGCCTGGTGGCGCGCGCACCCGGCTCACGGTCTCAGTCTGCTGTTTTGCGGGTGCCGTCCGCGAGCCCCGCCCGCTCTCCCGTGCAGGTGGCTGCCGCTTCCCGGCGCCCGAATGCGGCGGCTTCCTCCCCCTTCCGTTTATCTTCCGATATCTGTGCACAGTTTCATGGCTCCCCGCTTCGTACCTCAATACTCAGAGCTGGGGATGTTCATTTGTAGAGATCCAGATGCGTCTTCCTGCGTCTCAGGCTGGTTCCGTGGTTGTTTAGGCTGGTCTGGTACCTATCCAGCTCGACTCGGGGGACCGGCTGAAAAAGGGGTCCCCTACTCCTCCGCCATCTTAACTCTGTCCGAGGCATCTGTAATTATACTCACTTTTTCATTCCTGATATTGGTTAATAGCACCTTCTCTTTTAATTTCTTGATCAATTTTCACCATGGTTTGTAATCTTAATAATTATTATTTTCAGAAAATCAATTTTGGCGTTGTTGATTCTCTCTCATATGTTTATTTTTAATCTCATAGATTTCTACTCATCATTCTATTCCTGCTTTCTTCTTTCTTTGGGTTTGTTTTGGTCTTTTTAATTTCTTCAGATGTATGCTTAGCCCATTTTCAGCCTGTTTTCTTTATTAATATTTGTACTTAAGAATATACATCTCTCTCCTATATTGCTTTGTCTACATACTATATAGTATTTTTATTATCCTTTAGTTCAAAATATTTTCTGATTTGTATTATGATTTCATTTAAACAATATTGTTGCTTTAGAAACATATTTTTTAAATTTCCAAACTTAAGAGGATTTTCAATTCTCTCCCTCATTTTCATTTCTTGTTTAAATACAATGTGGTCAGATATACACTGTATGATTTCATCTCTTTGAAAATTGATGGGTCAGTAATCAATTTCATAAACTTTTTGTGTCTTCAAAAATAACATATATTCAGCAGAGGTTGTTTATTGTGTTCTATATATGTCCATTAGGACAAGTGTGTTAATTATGCTGTTCAAATTTTCTATTTCTATGCTAAACTCACGTCTATTTGTTGAAAAAATAACTAAAAGAAATGTGTTTAAAGGCTCCTACCATGATCATAAAGTTATTTTTTTCTATATTAATCTTTGATTCATAAATTTTGACATGATATTAAATATTTCGTACCAATTTGAAAAAGCAATATTTCTGGTATATTATCTTAATCTCTAGTAATTTTTTTGTCTTGAAATACATCCTCTGTAATATCAATTTGTTATATCAGCCTTTTTAGAGATGAGGAATTGTGGTATTTATATTTTTTTTTAATTTTTTTTTTTTTTTTTTACTTTTAACCTTTATGTGTTTTTGTATTTCAGGCATATCCCTGGTAAATAGCATATAATTAGAATTTTTCAGGCCATCTTTATCCTTTATTCAGAGTATTTACTGATAATTTAGCTTTTTATCTATTTTATTATTCAAAAAGTATTTGTCCTGTCTATGTCTACTTTATTTTTCTCTCTGTATTGCCTCATTTGGACTTTCTTCTACAAGTTATAGTATTATTTACTTTATTTGTATTCATTTAGTTATTACTCTAGGGTCACAACATATGTACTTTAACTTATAAATGCATAAAGTTTTAATAAATACCTTTACTTTTTACATTAACTTAAAATACTTCATTTAGCCCCCATATGACCTTATTTTGTTTTCTTAATGTATTTTAATGCTATCATCTTATTAACCCCCAAACACATTATTACTGTTGCTTATAACATTCAATGGTCATTTAGATTTACTTCCATTTAACACTTTCTTTGTTCCTCATTTCTTCTTGTACCTCAGATGTTTCTCTGGGATTATTTTCTTTCTTCCTGAAGTATTCCTTGAGAATTTTCCTTTGAGAGGCCTAATGGTCACACACTCTGTCAGTTTTTGTTGAACCGAAAATATTTGAAAGATCATTTTGTGTGTGGAATCTGTCGAGTTTTTTCCCCAAACATATCCAATACGTCGTACTCCTGTCTTCTGGCTTCCAGTATAACTCTTGACAAGTTTTCAGTATATTGGATGCTGTTATAAATTAATTTTGCTTTAAAAATTTATCTGTTTTAGGGGCGCCTGGTTGGCACAGTGGTTAAGCGTCTGCCTTCGGCTCAGGGCGTGATCCCAGCGTTATGGGATCTAGCCCCACATCAGGCTCCTCCGCTATGAGCCTGCTTCTTCCTTTCCCACTCCCCCTGCTTGTGTTCCCTCTCTGCTGGCTGTCTCTATCTCTGTCAAATAAATAAATAAAATCTTTTAAAAAAAATTTGTCTGTTTTAAGATTTTCTTTGCTTGGCTTTCTGCGCTTTACTCTAGTGCGTTTAGGTGTGAATTTCTTTTTATTTACCCCACTCAGGATTCACTGGGCATTTAGAATAGGTTGATTAGTGGCTTCCATCTCTAGAAAAATTTCAGTCATAATCTATCTAAATAGGCCTCTGTCTCATATTCTCTCCCCTAGAACTCCAATTAAATATATATTCAATTTCTCACTTTATTTCCCATGATTTTAACATCTCTTCCCTATTTTTTATCTTTTGTTGTGTTCTGCATTTTGAATAACTTCTTTTGACTTATATTCTAGTTCACGTATTTCTCCTCAACTGTATCTAATCTGCTATTAGGGCACCTGGGTGGCTCAGGGGTTAAGAATTCAACTCTTGATCTTGGTTCAAGTCATGATCTCAGGGTCCTAAGCTCTGCGTCAGGCTCCATGCTCAGTGGGGAGTCTGCTTGAGATTCTCTCTGTCTGTCTCCCTCTGCCCCTCCCCTGGTGCTCTCTCTTTCTCTATATAAATAAATAATCTTAAAAAAAATGCACACACTCACTTTTTCTCAAATCTGCTTGATCACTTTTTATCATTATCTGTTTCTTCTAGATATTTTCAAGTTTACTTTTTATTTCTGTAAAGGTGGAGACACAGTTGTTTGAAAATATCTTACGATTTATCTTTACACTAAGTGTGTAGCAGTTTGGAATCCAAGTTGTACAGAGGGTGGATAGGTTTTGAGGGCATACTGCTTCCCTGTGCCATCCAAGCAGTGAAAACTATACTTATTTTCTTCTGCTTTAAGCAAACGTCCTTAAGATAAAAGGGGACTTTGTCCTTGACTTACCATTCTTTTTTTTTTTTTTAAGATTTTATTTATTTATTTGACAGGGAGATAGACACAGAGAGGAAACACCAATGCGGGGTTGGGGGCGGGAGAGGGAGAAGCAGGCTTGCCGCTGAGCAGGGAGCCCAACGTGGGGCTTCGTCCCAGGACTCTGGAATCATGACCTGAGCCAAAGGCAGACGCTTAACAACTGAGCTACCCAGGCGCCCCTTGACTTACCATTCTGAGCTGTTTCTTCTACTTAAATTTTAATCTAATAATCATTTACATTTTGCTCTTAAGGTAAAAAAAATTTTTTTAACTTTATTCAGTGTTTTTAGTTGTTTTCAACAGGAGAGTTGACACGAACCTAGTCCTACGAATTACCAGAATACACACACACACACACACACACACACACACACAGGCTTATTGAGAATTTGCAATTTATTGGGGCATAAATATGTGCATTGCTGCTCCTTCCATAACTTTTTAGTTACTTTCAGTTTCTAGAAAGATCTTATTTTTGTATTTAAGATGTAGTTCTTAATTCTCGGTTCAAAGCTCAACCTCTTTATTTTAACCTGCTTGCTTAGAGCAGAGATTGGAGAGTGTGATAGTATAGTTAGATTCTAAGACATCTTTTTTGCCCTTCCTCTCCCAGGCATGAATTCCTTCAGTGTTGGTGATTCAGAGAAGAGTGGGCAGAGGTCTTCTCACCTAAATGTTAACTAGACCCTATCTTTGCTCCGGATCAGTTTGGTTTGATCTGATATGGGGGACCTCTTCTGTTGTTAAGAGCTCCTCAAAGTCTGTGAGTGTGATTTTCCTTAGGGAGACCCTTAGACTTCATCTGACACTTTCCATTGCTCAAGAGCCTTCTTCACAGAGCAAGAATGTCTCCTATTGGCCCACTTACTGTAGGTATTCCCAATGTCCTCTCAAACTTGAATACCTCATTATGTGACCCTCAAAATACACATCTGGGCAGCCTCAAGTCTCCTGTCTCAAAATGCCCATGCTCCTTTGTGTGGAACCAGGCAGATTACCAGGGTCTTTTGTGCCCTCTAAGGCACCTAGAAAACAGAATTGGGTAGGATTTGGCCTGTTCTTCTTTCCATCTATCTTATACCCAAGCACTGCTGACTGATGTGGGCTTCCAAAAGTGGTCTCTCCAAAAATGGTTCTCTTTGAGAATGTTCCAAACTGAGTGCACCTCCAATCCTCAAGAGACATACAGCAAACAAACCATCTTTTCCTCATAGATGGAAAGAATTGCTAAAATCACAGTACCATATTCCTTGATCCTCAGAGCCCCCAAATGCCAAATGCACATATAAGGGTCTGTTCCTGAGTCATCGTCCAGCTGGAGAATAAGATGCTAGTTCCTCACCTTACAGACACCCCTAATGTTCAGCGATGATCCTTTTGGAGTTCCCCTCATTGAATTTCAGAGAGGAGAACAACCTCCTCTTCTTCGTGTGAGAGAGGAAGAAGTATCCTTCCGCCTTTTCTCTTCATCTCATATAAACTGTCAGTGGGGAGGAGGTGATGTTGGTGCTAGGTGCTGTATTGTTACTTGCCAGCAAGGCTGCAGGGGGGGAAGGCTGTCCTCAGAGGATGATGGTTAAATTGTGAGGTGATGATTGACTTTCATCTTCAATCGCTCTTGGCCTCCATTGTGGGAGAAGAGGAAGGATCTAACTCACCTTGTTAACAGTACACATATTCTTCATGGGCACACCCCCAGATGTCAACAGTTGCTCTTCTCTCCTAGGGTGATGGGCTCTTGGATGATCTAAAATTATTTCTTTTTTTCTTTTTATTCATCTGTACTTTCTGTTTTTCCCTAATAAGCATACATTCATTGTATAATAAAAATAAAGAAGTTTCTCTGCATGCTCCACCTTTATTAATGGACGTTTGCAAGACTTCCTTAAAAATATTCATCAAATTATTACAAGTTGCATTTTAGTTTACTGGCAAATTGCTTTAATTCTCAGATGTGGAAATGAATTTGTTGCCTTTTGACTCTTTTTTTTATATACTTGAATTGAAAATTCTGCCACCACCTTTTGTTTTGACTTTCAACTCATACTTTAATAAAAGTAATTTCTGTTTCAAAGCTGTAAAGGAAATGGAAAACTGAAAATTAAATTAAATGTTATACTTAATCTCTGACTTAGCATGAAAACACCTCCTCCAAACAAGAGATAGGTGGAAATTATAATTGTTCTGTGCCAGACGTTCTAAGAAAAAATTTTAAATATGCACATGCAGGCTTCTTCTCAGATGGCAAATTCAGCCTTTCGCCTCCCCCAGGTAGAAAGAAGCTCACTGGCATTTAACTGAAGTACTTCTTTGATTGGATTAAATAAATTCTTTGGTCAGTGAAGGAAACAGAGAACTTGGAAATGGTTCTTGACTAGCGTGGTATTTTTCCATTTCGTCTCTGGCTAGCTATGTGTTCTTTTCAATTGCACTTGTCTGTTCCAGTACGTCGAGCTCATTGGGACACACTTGGAATTTTCAGATGAAAATTCGTGATTGATTATCACTTGAATGTTTTTTGTTCTGGCGGCATAACCTAAACAAGGCAAAGAGTTTCAATTCCATTAATCATGGTTTATTAGGCCTCTTCTCTGGGCCACGTTCTGTGCTAGACACTATTCGAGATTGGAAAATGGGAGGAGCAACCCTTACTGTTCTCAGTCTAAAGCAACAAAAATGGTATTTTTGTGTATGTCATGTATATTGATCTAATTTGGACATTCCTTTAAAAATGGGGTTTCTTCTTTCAAGGATAAACAGTTTAGTGCAGAGGATGAGAATTCCACATATTAGACAACTAGAAGGCAAGATAAGGAGGAAATTATTCAGTGTTGAATAATTTGGTGTAGTTAATTGATAAAGTAGCACAGATATGGAAGAATCTATGAGCAGCCTTGATGGAGGGGGGATACTATGGACTAAGGAAATGGGACGAGCTTCAAGAATGGACATGCTCTGGGTAGGCAGTTAGGCAAGGACTTCCTGTGCGTGGAAAGTAATAAGAAAAAAATGTACAGAGTAGGGAAAGAGCGAGTCCACAGCCTGATCAGAACAGAGTGGGTGATAACTAGAAATAAGTACTGTGACCCCATGCACTTGTCCTCAAATGCCAAAAAAAGAAAGAAGGAAGGAAGGAAGGAAGGAAAGAAGAAGGAAAGAAGGAAGAGAACAGAGGGGGCAGTAGACAAGTAGGAAAGGAGAGTTTGCAATTATTTATGATATGCATTTGTGAAGTAATAACATTTAAAGATATTTGTCAACCTCACTTGTAGTAAAAAAAATGATAAAATGACAGTGTTTTATTCAAAATCAATATCCCGAACATTAATTACTTACTCCACAATTAAGTCTTTTAATTAATAGTATGAAGAACGGATAATAGCCCATATATGGACTTCTTCTATATTGTCTCAATTTATTTAACAATTCTGTGAAGTAGGAATTGGATTTGGTTACTACTAAAAGAGATAAGAAAAATAGTGACTGAAATAAGAAAGTGTTTTTCCCCTCCTCACATTAGAAACCTCCAGAGATAGTCCTGATTCAGTTTCATGGCCATCAGAGACCTAGGCTTCTTTCATCTCTGTGTTCATCAGACTTAATGACTGGCTTCTAATCTCACAATTGCCTCATGATTACAAGATGGTCACTGTAGCTCCCATTGTCACATCCATGTTCCGGGTGGGAGAAGGAAGAAAGGAAGCTGAAAGGCAGAAGGGCATACTTCCTAGCTCTTTTTAAAAAATGAGTCCATGGGGGCGACTGGGTAGCGCAGTCGTTAAGCGTCTGCCTTAGGCTCAGGGCGTGATCCCGGCGTTTCGGGATCGAGTCCCACATTGGGCTGCTCCGCTGGGAGCCTGCTTCTTCCTTTCCCACTCCCCTGCTGTGTTCCCTCTCTCACTGGCTGTCTCTCTGTCACATAAATAATAAATAAAATCTTTAAAAAAAAATGAGTCCAAGTTTTTAGTTCTCTTTAAAGAGATTTCCAAAAAGCCCACCCAGTTCAGTGATTTCTGAACCATGATCTCATCCCTCTCTGCAAGGAAGGATGGGAAATGTACCTTTAGCTGATCATATTCTGCCCCCAATAATAAGAGTTCCTATTAGAAGGAAGAGGGGGAAATGTGTATTAGCTAGGCTGCTAGCAATCTCTGTCACAGTAATCTTATTGCCATTTTACAGCTGAGGAACCAAGCCTCCAAAGTGCTAAGTAAACTGCCTCAGTCACATAATCACGCCCTAAGAGCAAGCTCTTTCATCAGACTTTCTCATATACATTTTGAACTATTATTCTCCTCTCAGGATTTATCACTTTCCAGCTGCAAGGAGATGCCTCAGTATCATTAAGAGAACAGAGAACTTGGACTAGACAATTTCTGACATGTATACATTGGGATCAGTCTTGCTACAGTTGAGGTTTGTGGAAGTCTTGGAAATTAAGCTTCTGCACAGATACCATATCTGATATCATATATATTTAATTTCAACTTTACTGCCCAGGTCTCTCCCTTCATCCCCTTCCATTTAACACTTATCCATTTGTCATTCCTTCCCAAATATCCACATTTCTGCCTCATTCAGATCTGACACCCAGCTACTAACACCATTTTTAAGAGAAATTGTGAGCAAAAACTTGTATAGGGGAGCATTTTACTCAGCCTCAATCCTCAACCTACAAATTATTTTTTGAGCATTTACTCTGTGCATATCACTGTGCCAGGTAGTACCGGGTTTATTATGAAACATAAGGTACAATCATGCTTGATCTCAAGGAGTAAACACTCCCGTTGGGGAAGTAAAGTTCATTCACATTAAATGACAGCTAATAGTGCAAGCCAGTATATATCGGTACAGGTCAAACGAGAGATAGGAAACGAATGCTCTAAGTGTTGAGAGAAAGGAAAAATCCTTTTGGCTTCATGAGACCAAAGGGCATTGATTTCATCCCTGCACAAATTAGAAAAGTCAAAAGGAGGTGAGAGGTTTCCTTAAGTGGAAAGATCGAAGTCACAGCAATGGGAGACTACTGGATGTGTCCAAGTGATGGGAGTGGGTGGGTCTGGCTAAGACAGCTGGTTAGTATGGGAAAGGAGGGAAGAGTAAGGCTGGAGAAGTAGTTTAGGGTCAGATAATGGAGAGCCTTAAATGCCAGGTAAAGGAATGTGGAGTGGATATACATTTGGATTTTATCTAAATCACATATAGGATTATTTTTAATTTAAATTTAATTAACCAACATACAGAACATCATTAGTTTCAGATGTAGAGTTCAGTAATTCCTCAGTGCATGTAACACCCAGTGCTCATCACATAGGATTTAGAAAGCCCCTAATGGAAGCCCGGATTTAAAGGTATTAACTCCAAGTCTACATAAACTGTGTTCTGTACAAGCAATTTCCCCCACACTGGTGTTCTTTTTCTGATCCCATGGCCTCTCTTCTCCTTCAGCCGGCTTTGCATTTACACTGGCCTCTTCATCAGCGCTTTACAGGATGCAAGAAAATGGACCAAATATCAGTCCATTTTATGAATTGGTTTTCCAATTTTGCTAAAAGGGTTAGAGAAAAAAAATCTGAAAGAAATCTCTAGAATATGGTCTTTGATTATTAAATGATGGTGCCAGAAAACAAGTGGTGACTCCAGGAACAATGTAGGTACAGATTGTCTATACACTGCAACTAGGGGAGCGGTTGTGGTTCTTTTCTTCTGTGCCTGACTTCGTGTCATTGGTGCTTGCAAATGAGGTAGCTTGCAAAATAATAGTTGTAGTCTTGATTCTGTCCAGTTCTAGAAAGAGAATTAGGTGAGGAAATTGTAGTAGTTTCTCTTCTCAAAAGACAAATTCCTTCAGGTATTCTAATAACATTATCTTATTTGAAGTTACTGAGGATATTCGTGGGTTGCAAGTAACAGACAGTCTAACCCAAATAGGCTTAAGCAAGAAAGGAACTTATTAGTTCACAGAAGTTACAACGGACTGAGTGTTTGTCACCGCCCCCCCCCAAATTCATATGGAGGTGGAGCCTTTGGGAGGTCATTAGGTCACAAGGGTGGAACCCTCATGAATGGGATTAGTTCCCTTGTAAAACAGCTATAGAAAGCCCTCTCCTCCCTTCTACCATGTGAGGATACAGGGAGAAATCTATAACACAGAAGAGGATCCTTACCAGACCCCAACCATGCTGGCACTCTGATCTGAGTTCTAGCCTCCAGGAATATGAGAAATAAATTTCTGTGTTTTTAAGCTACTCAGTCTATGGTACTTTGCTATAGCTGTCTGAACCAAGGAGTCATGCGTGGCTTCAGTATGACTGGATCCACTGGGTGGACTAAAGTGATGCTATCGGTGTCTATCATCTCTCAGTTCTGTTTTCTAGTACATTGTGTTATTTCTTATACTCTTATGCTAGCAAGATGACTATCGGTTGCTCCAAGTGTCAAGGTTCAAATCCAGTGGAAAAGAGCACATGCTTCCTCTCCACAGTTACAACAGAGCTTTCCAGATCATATCTCTTCGGATCTGATGAGATATTTGATTTTCCAAGTCTGAGTCTCATGCCCCTTCATGAAGTTAGGTGTTCAGTCAACTCCATTCAAAGCACTTGGACTGAGAATGAAAAAGACAGTGATTCCCATGGCACTATCACCAGAAGAAGGGAAAATGGACACTGTGGGGGGGGGGGGGGCAGGGATAGCAAACATCTACGACTGTCATATTCTAAAATGGCTATCTTTTTAATAATACATTACACATTTTCCCCATTCTTTTCAACTTTCCAGTACCATTGTCATATGACATTTATAAAAAGAGAATATGTATAGCCCCAAAATATCCACTGCCAGATCCTAGCCTATAATTTTATTTTAGACCAGTTTTTTGAGAGTATGGGGAACTAGCCCTTATGGAACGAATGTTCCATGTCCAGGGACTCATCTTTATTATGATAGTTCACTTTCACAACAATGCTTTGAAGCAGGCATATACTTATTTTTTAGATAAAGAAACTTCAGTTTAAAGAGGCTACTCATCTTGCCCAGTATCTCATAGCTAAAGGAGAATGGGTACTGGCTCTAGAAATCAGGTCCTTCTGGCTCAAAAGTCATTGCTTCCACCATGCTATGCTACCCCCAAATCTGAGTTATTTCCCAGAGCCCATTCTTATTTCCATGGTCATAAAATTATGCTGAGTATGATCACAGTTTTTTTTTTCCTCATTAAATTCCAAACCATTGCCTGTTTGTAAAGATAAAGAATCCAAGATGTGAGAGCTGAAAGGGACCTTAGAAAGAATCTAGTTCAAAACTAAAAATCCTGCTTCAAAAGACAAGGAGCCTGGGAACAGAGGAGCATTGGTGGTTCAAGATCTTAAAAATAGACAGTGGCCCTGGTTGGGGCACCTAATTTCCAGATTCATATCCTGGCTCCCCTACTTTCTTTCTTTGCCTGAATATGACCTTAGGAAAGTTACAATAATCTCTCTGGCTTTCGTTTGTTCCTCTTTAAAATAAGGGCCAGAGTATTGAATTTCATTGACTCCCAAGTGCACATTATCTCACATTTTAAAAATCTAAATATGGCTTAAATGGAAAGAAAGTTTAATTGTTTTTACTTTCTTAACAGTGTATATATAAAACAATGGCATGTGTCACAGTCAATGATGTCCTAGACTCTGTGAAATATGGAAATACAACCTTCATGGGGTTGTTGCAGAGATATAATAAAATAATAAAATTGTATCATTTAGAATAATGCTGGCACATAGCAAAGCTGAGTAAATGTTAGTGTGGTGATGATAGTCACACTAGACATAAATCAGAACATGTGTATGGCTTAGCTCAAGTATTCTCTTTAGGACATAAAATTATCCTTGGGTTTTGTCACCATCTATAATTTTGTCTCTTTGGCTTGTGGGTAACATAGTGGTTTCCCTTTCTTGTTCTTCATTTCTGAGTGCTGTACTCCAGAGCTTAACCACAGCCAAATCCATTTGAACTAAAATATCTAGATTAATTTTTTCCTTTGTTCAAATCATGTGGCAAAGTGACAAATTGTCACTCGTGTTTGTATTATATAGATACGGGGTATAGCTTCTACTGTCTTTCCTGTTCTTTACAGTCAGTTGATAAAAGTGGGTTTTGGGGGTTTTTTGGTTTCATTTTGTTTTTTGTTTTTGTTTTTTCACGAATAGTTGCACTTAGAACTCTCAGCCTCACCTTTTTATGACACAAAAATGTATCGCAGTAGGTAAATTGGCATGAGATTTTTTGGGGGTAGAGATTTATTCTTGCTTAGGCTAGTAATGACGGCTTTCTCTATTAAGAAGGAAAGTCCGATAGAACGCAGATGTAAGCTTAAATTGTCACAATATCAATAGAAATCAAGTTTTATTGATTTCGGAGACAAGTTTCTATTTTGTTCATTGTAGTTCAAGGCATAATTTTGAAAGGCATAATATTCTTTAAAAGATAGGACATTCATGAAAAGACATTTTATTTCTTTCCTTTAGTTCCCAAAAGTTCGTTGTCTATAGATTTGAGATCAAAATAGGTGATATCTTTACTGATCTTGTAATTCAAAATTCACAGCTCTTCATATTATTCTTCTATTCCTCTTTTCCCCCTTGTCTTTCAGAATGTCTATAAAATGATGGGTTATTATATCCACTACTTCAGTTAGTGTTTATGCCAGCAGAGGGAACATTATTTTATTATTTTTAGAGAATAAAAGCTATTTCTTGAACCAGGAAATTGAACTTGCTATTTTAGAAAAATAAAGCAAAGACATGCTTCTCATCAATCTCTACTTGATTTCCTCTAGGGAATGATTTCCTCATTCCCTAAAACTACCCCCTCCAAGAGTCTGAAGCCTTTCCAGCATATACCGTGCATCTCTCTATTTATTGCCATGTTACATTATAATATCTATTTCTGTTTCTGTCTTCTCTCTAGGCAGGATACTCCTCAAGCACAGGAACTGTGGCCATTTCTTTGTTGTATGTATAAATCCTACAGCACTACATTAAAAAGTGGGCTAGGGGCGCCTGGGTGGCTCAGTCGTTAAGCATCTGTCTTCGGCTCAGGGCGTGATCCCAGGGTCCCGGAATTGAGCCCCGCATCAGACTCCCCGCTCAGTGGGAGGCCTGCTCCTCCCTCTCCCACTCCCCCTGCTTGTGTTCCCTCTCTCGCTGGCTGTCTCTCTCTCTGTCAAATAAATAAATAAAATATTAAAGAAAAGAAAAGAAAAAGTGGGTTAAATGAAGAAAGATCTAACTTGAAATCTCTCTTAGAGCTCTGAGGATGACTGTATATTCAGTTTCAA
Organism: Ursus arctos; assembly: GCF_023065955.2. Classification (NCBI taxonomy): domain Eukaryota; kingdom Metazoa; phylum Chordata; class Mammalia; order Carnivora; family Ursidae; genus Ursus; species Ursus arctos. The sequence continues at coordinate 41,291,706 of NW_026622886.1, read as the reverse complement.
AACTGATGTTTATACATTGGATAGTAAGATACATTACCAAAGTAGATTTTCGTTTCTCAGAGCTACACCTGCAGAGTTGCATGCACCACTTTAGGTAATAATCTGCTAGAGACACTTATAGGCACATATTTACTTAATATTAAGCTGGACTAGAAAAGAAACCAATTTGAAATTGCTTCCTCAGCTGAAAGCTCTATGCTAACAATAAAGTTTAATTTCAGCAGCTGTAGTTCTCAAATCAATAGACTGCAAAGAGGGTGGCAGAATTTCAGTTTTTGGTTTTGAATACTAAGCAGGTCAGAAGTTGTATTATTTAAGAATAAATTTACTGGATTTTAAAAACAGCTTTTGGAAAATTAGCCATGTGGATTTTTATTATTTTCAATAATAATCTAAATCTCCAGAGTAAAAAAAAAAATAGTGTCCAACCATAAATTATATTTATTATAAATATGAGGGGGTTTTGAACATTTATGGCTTCAAGAGAAAGACTTAGAGGTAAATTTGTAAATCATATATATTTTTCAGGGTTTATTTATTGATTTGAGAGAGAGAGAGAGAGAGAGGACAAACAAGCGGGAGGGGTAGGGAGAGGGAGAAGGAATCTCAAGCAGACTCTGTCCTGAGCACAGAGCTGGAGGCAGGGCTCAATCTCACGACCCTCAGATCACTACCTGAGATGAAACTGAGTTGGATGCTTAACAGACTGTGCCACCCAGGTGCCCCATATAAATAATAGACATTAAATCATATTATACAATTGGCTCTTCTTACCCGACAAGGAGTTTCAGGACATTTCTTAGGTCTCTCATGTCCTTCCTTTGTACAGAAAATATTATAGTAATACCTCCTGGTAACTAGACTGGGTTAGGGTAATATCTGACTGTTTTTCCCTTTTAGCAGCATTTGCTCTAGCATGGGAACATTTTTGTAATGAACAGAGACTATGGCTGTATTGGCCTTTTTACATTGACTTTGTTTCTATGAGTATGTTGTCTCACCTTGTCTTTTTTTTATTATTATTATATTATGTTAGTCACCATACAGTACATCCCAGGCTTTTGATGTAAAGTTCGATGATTCATTAGTTGCGTATAACACCCAGTGAACCATGCAATACGTGCCCTCCTTACTACCCATCACCAGCCCATCCCATTCCCCCACTCCCCTCCCCTCTGAAGCCCTCAGTTTGTTTCTCAGAGTCCATAGTCTCTCATGCTTCATTCCCCCTTCTGATTACCCCCCCTTTCTTTATCCCTTTCTTCCCCTACCGATCTTCCTAGTTCTTATGTTCCATAGATGAAAGAAATCATATGATAATTGTCTTTCTCTGCTTGACTTATTTCACTTAGCATTATCTCCTCCAGTGCCGTCCATGTTACAGCAAATGTTGAGAACTCGTTCTTTTTGATAGCTGAGTAATATTCCATTGTCTATATGGACCACAACTTCTTAATCCAGTCATCTGTTGAAGGGCATCTCGGTTCCTTCCATGATTTAGCTATTGTGGGCAATGCTGCTATGAACATTGGTCACCTTGTCTTTTAATAACTAATGCTCATAGTCACTGGGGCACAAGAGTATCAAATCATAGATATTTTTATAAACAAGAAGTCCAATTTGGGAAATAAATGTGAAATGTAGATAAAATACTTTGTCTTTGGGGAAAGAAGTGAACGGTCTTATATCTCTCCAGTGTCATCAAAGCCTCCCATACACCAGAAGTTTCTCTATCCCAGATATTCATAGGTTGAGGGGGCAAGAAAGCCACATTTACTAAGATTTTCTAAGGTCAGGTTGTATAGAAAAGTCTTGAAGTGTTCTAAAGTAGTAGGCAAGAGGTGTCAGCATTTCTGAAGGAATGTGCAAGGTCAAGATGATTAGTGTTCAAAACAGAAAGGGAAAGAAACAGAGAGCCACAGATGGTGCAGATTGGTGTCAGGACCCTGGACAGCACCACCAATCTTGATCTGCTGGACTTGTCCGGTTTGTTTTTGTTTTTGTTTTATGTTCAATTAGCCACTGTATGGTACATCATTAGTTTTTGATGCAGTGTTCAATGATTCATTAGTTATGTATAACACCCAGTGCTCATTACAACACGTGCCATCCTTAATACCCATCATCCTGTTACTCCTCCCCCCCACCACTCAGTTTGTTTCCTGGGGTCCATAGTCTCTCATGGTTCATCTCCCTCTCTGATTTCTCCCCCTTCAGATTTCCCTCCCTTCCCCTATGGTCCTCCGTGCTATTGCTTATGTTCCACATATGAGTGAAACCATATGATAATTGTCTTTCTCTGCTTGACTTACTTCATTTAGCATAATCTCCTCCAATTCCATCCATGTTGATGCAAATGGTGGGTATTCATCCTTTCTGATGGCTGAGTAATATTCCATTGTATATATGGACCACATCTTCTTTATCCAGTCTTCTGTTGAAGGGCATCTCGGCTCCTGTCAGTTTTTGGAAACATGGAGCCAATCTCATCATAGGCTTTAACTCTGGCTAAGCTGTGGAATTTTAGTGTCATGGTCTTAATAATTTCAGACTCTTCCCTTATTGAGGCAGGGAGGGGGATGTGGACAGAAAATGAACTTCATCTACCTTTCATACCACTGTGGGTCTTCTGGCCTAAGGCTTCAGCAACATGGAAAAAATATTGTGTTAACTATGGAGTGGGGTAGAGGTGGAGTTGTAGGTTACCCTCATACTTTATCATATTTTCCCACCATGCATTTTCTCTTCTGAGAGGTAGCGATTGATATGAGCAGAGCCCAAGACTATACGAGTAAAGCTATTCCCAACTTAGTTTGTGGAAGACCCTGAAGGTATCCAGTTAAGCATTTATTTTTCTCTCTCACTGAAAGGAAGAGAAACACAAGTTTTCTTTCTTTAATAATTTTGTGTAATTAAACTTCAGGCTTTTAGATGCGATGCATACTAATAAATTCTCCATGGAATCTTTTAGAAGTAAAGCACAGCTGTTCAATTCATGAATTTATTTTGCAGTATCTTAATAAAATGTTTTCCTCAGAAAGAATTTCATCTTTAGATGGCCCAAATGACCTTCTGTATCTTATCTTCTCTGTCATCTCTTTTAATTTTGGCCTAATTCTTGATTAAAAATGGTTGTTAGCCTTAGTACATTATACTTCTGGTGTCAGGTCAGTTATTCCTGTGAGCTGCATGCCTGTGTTCATTTCAGTTCACCTTCCTCTTTGTCAAAGATTGTACCTGCTGCAGGAGCTTTAAACTCAGTGAGGTTCACTGGGATTTTATTGAAGTATATGATTCTGACTCTTTCCTTAACTTAGATGCTTTATGGGTTAAGTTATAATCTGGGTTCATGAAATATTCAATAAGATGATTTCTGATTTAAAAATATGGCTAAAAACAGAGAAGGATAAAAATCAGATTTTATTATATTTAATCTGAATCCACAAGGAGAAATTTTCTCCCCCTTATTCAATATTTGACTAACTTAAAGTATGTTACATTGATAATAAAGTGGTCATTGAAAAACTCTAAGAGTCTCCCTCCTCCTCTAGGGTGTACCAGACAACATTGGATTGATTGAAAACCTTGAAGACTTTCTCTCACATTGCACTTCTTTTTTTTTTAAGAAAAATTTTTTTAAAGATTTTATTTATTTGACAGAGATAGAGACAGCCAGCGAGAGAGGGAACACAAGCAGGGGGAGTGGGAGAGGAAGAAGCAGGCTCATAGCGGAAGAGCCTGATGTGGGGCTCGATCCCAGAAAGCCGGGATCATGCCCTGAGCCGAAGGCAGACGCTTAACTGCTGTGCCACCCAGGCGCCCCTCACATTGCACTTCTACAACCTTTAAGTGCTTACTCCTCTCATTCTCCATCAAGTGTTGCTCCTGACCACTTTCAATCCTGACCCCCTCTACTAACATGAAAGAAGACATAGGACAGGAAAAATGGGAGTAGTAAAAGGATGGTGAGAAAAAGAAATGGAAGGGAGACTGCTAGTATGCTTTGAAACAGGCCACTATGTGGTCTTCATTACATTCTGTGTATTCTATGTGAATTTCCGTTGGCACTTCTTGTTGGGATCATTACCAAAAACTATGCTTAGACAAATTTAGATGATGAAAAAATCCCTAAACAAATAACATCCAGCTTTATTGTTCTTTCAGAGAAATTTCACCCTTCCTATGGTTGCTCAACCCTGGTAGTTGAGTTCCTCTGACCAAGACAAATGGAGATAGTTTCAATACTTTGTCAGAAAATCTAAGAATGTTCTATCAAGGTGTATCTAAGCTTTAAAAAATATGAAACAGCGTTTGATATGTTCTGATCAAATATCATTCCTTGCAATATTCAGGTGGCTTTCATTCAGGGACATTTCCAATAAAACTTTTTGAAGTAATCACTAGGAAAGGGAATGTCAAAAGGATAAATAAAAGTGTTCACTATTCAGAAGGTAATATACAAAGTATAAGCATCAAAGATTTGAGAAATAGAAAAATCTTTAAATAGACAAAGTCCATACCTTTGTCAGTTCAAGAGATTTAAAAATGGTGGGTTTTTTTAATCCTATAGCACCTACTTAGAAGCAATTTGAGTCATAGCAGTACTTGTCTCAATCATCTATACTATTTCTTGACTTCTTCACTCTTCTGTTTCTCTCTCTTTTTTTTTTAAAGATTTTATTTGTTTATTTGACAGAGATAGAGACAGCCAGCGAGAGAGGGAACACAAGCAGGGGGAGTGGGAGAGGAAGAAGCAGGCTCCCAGCGGAGGAGCCTGATGTGGGGCTCAATCCCAGAACGCCAGGATCACGCCCTGAGCCGAAGGCAGACGCTTAACCGCTGTGCCACCCAGGCGCCCCCTGTTTCTCTTTTCTTTGGTTAAGATAGTGCCTTTTTCACAGGCACCTGAAATGGTTGCATTACATTCCCAATCTTTGAAGCATCTATGGGAGGTAATCAAAGGACAAATACTGCTAATTTTCACATCCCAAATCAAGTGATATTTGTTATTTGTTTAACAGACATGTACCAATAGTATTCTGCTATGGTAAGCAAGGTAGTTAAATCCTGGCCTCAAGGCATTTATAATTTAGAGCCATCAATAAGGACAAGCATGCTGAAGCGCGTGTCAACAAGCAAGGAACTGCATAATAAATCTAGAGGTAGAAGCCAGAGACAAGTTTCTAAAGAAAGCAGTATCTGTAGTTCAGAATGAAAAAGAAACATTACTTTCACTTTTTACAGAATGTGGGGAGAAGAAATCATAGGCATTTAGCCCTTTAAGGGATGCTTTTAAGCAAAGATATGAAACTACAAATTTTGGTCATTTTAGCCTCTCATTTTTCCCCATTTTGTGGTATCCTCTAATTCCTGATACCTCAGTCATAAAGGGACTACTGTTCTCCACCTATTCTCTACCATACAGATCTAATTAGAAACATAGCTTATATCTTGGAGATGTTTTATTCATCAGGTTTCCCTCTTTCTTTTTTTTTTCTTTTTAAAGATTTATTAATTTGTTTATTAGACAGAGAAAGACAGCCAGTGAGAGAGGGAACACAAGCAGGGGGAGAGGGAGAGGAAGAAGCAGGCTCATAGCGGAGGAGCCTGATGTGGGGCTCGATCCCACAACGCCGGGATCACGCCCTGAGCCAAAGGCAGACACTTAACGACTACGCCACCCAGGCGCCCCAGGTTTCCCTCTTTCAAAAGGTATTTGTCCTTAAGTCTCATCTCTCTTGTGAGACGAAAGCCTTTATTCCCTGTTACTAGAATTTTAAACACTAAAATTAAAAGAAACTTACACATCAGCCAATACACCTGTGGGTGGGAGTGATATTTAAGAAATAAACATGCCTTCTTGGACCACTGAGATTATAACACATAAACTCTACTTATTCTTCTATATAAGAATGACCTCAATCATCCTTTTTTATTTTTAAGCCACCTCGTAAGGTCTTTACCTTTTCTTGGTGTCTGGAGAAACTGCCAGCGTGATAGTAACAGTGAGGATGGTGGAGATAACAATAATAATTTTCTGAATTACTTGGTGTCATCAGGTAAAGATCTTTGACATTCAGTTTCTTTTCGAGTAGCATTGTCAGTCAAATATTTTTGATCTAGTTATTTGGGAAGTATTGGAATGAATAAATATTACCAAAAACCTATTAGGAGGAAAGACTGGGAAGCTTGCCAGCATTTTAGTGACAACTTCTCAAAAAATGAAGAATGACAAAGGGAAGAGACAGCATAATAAACTGTGTTAGAGTTAGGCTTCATTGTGACCTTAACTTCTCCAAGGCTCAACTTCTCCACCTATAAAATGGGAACAGCAAAGCCTACCCTATGACGGTATGATGGGACTAAGACTTCTAGCTGAATAGGGGCGCCTGGGTGGCTCAGTCATTAAGCGTCTGCCTTCGGCTCAGGGCGTGATCCCAGCGTTCTGGGATCGAGCCCCACATCAGGCTCCTCTGCTGGGAGCCTGCTTCTTCCTCTCCCACTCCCCCTGCTTGTGTTCCCTCTCTCACTGCCTGTGTCTCTCTCTGTCAAATAAATAAATAAAATCTTAAAAAAAAAAAAAGACTTCTAGCTGAATAAATCTTATTTTCCTATTCTTCCCCAGTGGGGGAAACAAAACAAAACAAAAACTGTAAGTCTGAATATAACATACAAAATGAAACCGACAGTGACCATAGGGAGAAAACTCTTGCATATTATATGTCAGTGAATCCAGAGTGTCACAAATATGATATATTGCTGCTATAAAATTGCCACAGTTTTGAAACTTACCTTGAACACATGAAATATGTGAGGAGAATTCAGAGCCATCCCACAAAACTTTACGGAAACAGAATCGATTTTCCGTTTCTCCTGTGGGAGGATCTTCTACCAAGCCAAATGTCTCCCTTATAAAACCTTGTTTAAATTCTATTTTTAAGCCTTTCAATAATAATTATGCAGAATGTGACTCAGACCATTTTAATTCTTATGTATATACATGCTCACAGCATAATTTACATGTTCTTATGTTTCTAGTCTCTTCCCATGTATTCGTTTCACCGCTTCCCTGCCAATCCCAGGTAAATCGGATAAAACTTGCAGGCCAGGTCATTGCTGTATTCTAATGGTTGCTGTGTGCTCCTCTGAGCCCTCACCTTACTTGACCTCTCAGAGGTGTCTGTCATTGGCTCCCACTTCTTCCTTCTTGAAACGCTGTCCTTGGTTTCTGATATCATATACTCAGCCAGTTCTTTGTTCTCAAGCTGCACCTTCTCACATTGCTTCATGGTTCCTTTTTCTGACAACTGCATAGAAGTTCATGCTCCTCAGGGATCCAGCCCTTAATTTCTTTTCTTTTCATCCTATAGATGCTCCCTGTATGACTTCATCTGCTCCACGGGCTCCAACTAACATTCACATATACTGATAACTTCCACATCTGGAGTCCGACAAATTGTCTCTTCAGACCTCCAGGTGCCTGTTTTCAAGTGCTGGTAGACATTTCCACTTACATGTCACACAGGCACTTCAAACTCAGCATACCCAAAACTTAACATATTATCTTTGTCTTCCCAACTCCAAACTCGCCCTCCCTTCCTATATTCTCCTATCTGTGAAGAAGCTTCCATCGACCTCACTGCCCAAGACACCAGAAGGTCATCTTTAATTCTATCTCTTCCTCATCTCAAAATCACACTAAACTCCAAATCCTACGAGTTCCCCCTTTTAAATAGTTCCTTAATTCTCTTCACTTCTTTGTGTCATCACTACCACTCAACTTGGAGACAGTATCCATATCAAATTTTGCTGAATTACTGGAACAACTTTCTGCTCTCTTTGGTCTCCTTACTGGGATGCTGGCTTTCGCAGTACTATCCCATTCTCCGTACTGTAAGGAAAGTGGTCTTTCTAAATTGTAGGTCTGAGTCAAGACACTCACCTGCTTAAAGCACCTACATGGCCTTCATAACCCTCAGGATAAAAATCCATTTTCTTTGGCAAGGCCAATGAGCTCTTCATGACTGCCCCTGTCCTACTCAGCCAATCAGTCTCATTTCTTGCCCTTACTTTCTTATCACCCCCATTCTGAACTATTTGAAATTCTCCAAGTGTGACTTTCTCTTTCTATCTGTTTGGCCTCTGTGACACCATTTCCTCGCTGAAAAAACTCCCCTCTCCTCTCCTTTAACTAACTTACAGAGAGTACCATTTAAGAATGATGTCATTGCAAACAACTTCTCCCCTTCTGAAGTTGAACAGTTCACCTTGGAAAAGGTCAGTTTTAATAGAAAAGGGCCAGTAAATTGTTTCCTTGTGATCTAACCACGTTAACTCTCGTAGAAGTTAACTCTGTAGAGGGCTGCGAACTAAGCTTATTTAGTTACTGACTCTGTGTACAACCAGCACTTACTTATTATTAGGTTTTCTGCTCTGTTGAGGTGATGTGCTGATCTGATATATGTGTGCATTGGGAAAGGATTGCCTATGTTCATTAGCACATCTACCCTTTTGGTTTTGGTGAGACCATTTAAATTCCACTCTCTTAGCAAATTTAAGCTGTACAATAACAGTGTTACCAACTCTAGTCACCATGTTATACATTAGAGTCTGACCTTATTTGTCTTACAACTAAGTTTTTACCTTTTACAAACTCCCCTCCACCCCCAGCCTCGGGCAACCGCTTTTCTACACGGTTTCTGTGAATTTGTCTCTTTTTTTAAAGATTCCATATAGAAACAGTATCATGCAGCATTTATCTTGTTCCACACGGCTTATTTTGCTTAGCATAGTACCCCCCAGATTCACCCGCGTAGCCCCTGAATTCAGGGAGTGTTCCAGGCAGTCCCTAGATGTGTGCTAAATTACAAGCCTGACCCTCAGGCAGCAGCTTTCCAAGTATGTAGATGGACCTCTTTCAGGAAAGACTAGGGGATGAGTGCTTTTGCCTGCTCCCCCTTCGCTGAACCTTGGGAGGACAACCTTGGCTAGTCCTCCTGTGCCCATTAACAACTCCTTTGTTTGCTGTATAGTCTGTGGGAATTTTCTTTGTAGTCATTGGGAGTGACTAAGCCTGCTTGTCCTAAATCTGCTCAAAAGATGGTAGCATAACCCTGATTTACTTTCCTGATGCAGCTGAGTCACCTTAACTTGTCCTCAGTTTTCTTCCTGGAGGACCTGCATCATAAAAAGTAAGAAATAACTCTGAACTGCTGCTACAGGCTATCTTATCTTCTCTCCCAAGCGAACACGTTCAGATCTAGAAACAAGTAATCAAACTACCAACTTTTAATAGAACAAGTATGATGGTTTTGACAATGTATGATGGTTTTGACAAACATTTGGACATAACAAATTATTGAACACAGTGCAGGCTTAGAATTCCCCATACATACTGAAAGACATCAGCTTTCTAGTCAATAAGTTCTGCATCTGTAATATATCACCTTGATATTCCCATTTGGTTTCCATCATAATAAACATATTGTTTATTTTGCATCCATGAGTCCTGTCTGAAGTCCTATCTGAAGGCCCAAGCAGGACACTAAAGATTAACTTCATTTCAATCAGAAGTTTACTTAATATTACTTGAAGAAGACATTTCACTGTGAGACAATTGTCCATCTGTAATTTGCAATTGGATTTTTATAAGCCCCCTTTCTGTGGCTAGAATCTTCTTCATATGTTATTTGGCATTTTTTCCCATGAGTATTTGGTACTACTAGTTCTTGGTAGACACAAGACACAGGCATACCTTATGAAAATTAAATGTGCCACAGAAGTGACCAAGAACACCAGCCAGAAACATCAATTACATGAAACCTGGCTGCCAGAACTATATACAATGATCCAGATGTCATATGGTCATTGCAAGGTGGAATTAACTCTTGTCCATACTATTCTTGGATGCCAGGCTTCTTTTTTTCTTTTTAATGATTTTTTATTATATTATGTTAGTCACCATACAGTACATCCCTGGTTTCTGATATAAAGTTCGATGATTCATTAGTTGCGTATAACACCCAGTGCACCATGCAATACGTGCCCTCCTTACTACCCATCACCAGCCTATCCCATTCCCCCACCCCCCTCCCCTCAGAGGCCCTCAGTTTGTTTCTCAGAGTCCATAGTCTCTCATGCTTCATTCCCCCTTCTGATTACCCCCCCCTTTCTTTATCCCTTTCTTCCCCTACTGATCTTCCTAGTTCTTATGTTCCATAGATGAGAGAAATCATATGATAGTTGTCTTTCTCTGCTTGACTTATTTCACTTAGCATTATCTCCTCCAGTGCCGTCCATGTTGCAGCAAATGTTGAGAACTCGTTCTTTCTGATAGCTGAGTAATATTCCATTGTATATATGGACCACAACTTCTTAATCCAGTCATCTGTTGAAGTGGATGCCAAACTTCTCATAATGCAGCAGAAGTTTGACCTACCATCAACAAAACCCACAGCCTTCCATGAATTGTTGTTAGATCGGTTCTCCCCACTTCCTATACTTTCACCATTAATTTCTTAAACCTATGCTTTAACTTTCTAGTTTTTTTCCAAATACATTTTGTCTTATTAGTTTAAAGCACTTTTTCTGGCCCATTTGTCTTGGATGACTTCACTAGGAAGAAGAATCACCACTCATTGATTCAGGCTTCCTTCAGATTATTTTACCTCAGGACGTTTACATCAGGCTAAATTAGGACATTCGGAACTGATGTTATGCTAAATGCCTTTAACAGCTTTGCAATCAATCCCTAGCAAAGGAGTGGGGATGGGGGGAAGGGAATTGATGGAGGGTAAGAGATAAGAATAAAACTTGGGAAGACGAGTGAATTTTTTTAAACATTGGAATCAAGATTTCATTATAAATATGAAAAACACAGCTGTAACTGGCGTAGGGAGTGATTCAGCCTTCCATCCTGGCAGTCTCTTGACTTTGGCAGCATGAATTGGACCTGAAAGGCTTCTACTGCTTTGGGTTTTGATTTTCATTTAGTCTTACCAGCAAGAAAAATCACCCTGGAGCAATGAGCATGCTGATTTTGTTAATTCTCTCAAATACGTCCCTTGTTTAAATCACTGCTGATTAAACATTCTTGACATCTTTCCTTTCTCGAGGTGCCATGACTCATCAGGTGATCACAGTGGAAGCCAAAAGCTAAGTCTGTTTCTTTAAAATGTTTCCCGAAAGTGAGCAGTGGAAAAAAACAATAGCAGCTAAGACGATGAACGGTTTTGGTGGGCTGTGTGTCTTTTACCTGTTGATAGCCTTCAGGAAACAAAATAAGAGCTGTAAGGCCACGTCACAAGAGCTGAGTCAGACCAAAGATTTGAACCACTGCAAGCCTCGGCGTCTGTGCCAAATAAGCATTTCCCAAATGGGGCTGATTGCTCTGCCACTACTGAAGGTCATTTAGAGGTGCTAATTTTGGCTGTAATCATGGATTTTCTCTTTGCCTTATCAGAAACAGTGTTCAAATTTGTTCCAGTATTTGATTCCTTATTTCCCTAAGAGTCTGAGTTTCAAGATAGAAAAATTACTTGCCACAAAGAAACCAGGTACGTGTAGAATGTTAACTGAAAGTTAATTTGTACTATGCTACTTTTGGCATAACAAAAATTAGGCTTTCTGTCCCACATATGACAATAACAGGAAGAGGATGACCACCACAGCAAATTACTCACTCCTACCTACCTAATAATCCGCCAGGCTTCGTCACTTGTGTTAAGGGAGGCAATCATCATATTCTGCGTAATACAATAGAAGGAGCACTGCTCTGGAAGTGAGAAGAACAGGTTTTCTGATCTTGACTCTGTCCACAAATTGTGTGGCCTTAGATAAATCATTTAAATTCTCTGATCGTTCATTTCTATTCTACATAAACATTAGATGAGAATAAAATCTTGGGTTTTACATATCTTTCCAGACTTCCCCCATCCTAACATGAATTATTTTCCTGGAATGGTACTAGGATTTTATACGTGTACCTCATTCAATGCAGCCTGAGACATTAATTAAATTTAATTATCACTTGGAAAATAATCTGAAGAAAAGACCAGATAACAAATTATACATTTTTCTGCTGCCAAGAAAGATCCATTTTAGGAGTTTGGCTTTGTTGACTTCAGGGGTCATTTAAAAAATGTAGCTCGGTATAATGAGTAATGTTGTGTATGGGACCGCTATCTCAGGATTGGGGGATGAGGAATGTTTAAGGGCTATGAGCCTCATTCTGAGGTGTGTCACTGCCTTCTCTCTGGGATTGAGGCCAGTCATCTCACTGCTTTGCATCTGAATATCTTTATTTCTGTCTGAGAGTTCTTCAGTTAGTTAAGCTTGCCTCAGGTAACTGTGGCAGATACAAATAAAAATCACTGGGGAGCACAGTGCCCATGGGATGATGTCAGTAGAATGTTGAAATTTGAGAAGTAAGTAAAAAAACTAAAAGTTGCTTCCTTTAGGCTTTGTTATTTACAATATAAGTGCCTCATGATTTGGAGAACTCTAACATCATCTGCAGGTTGTCATGGCAACAGCTACTGCTATTACTGGCCTACCTGGAATGATACAAATGTAAGGTAATAATTCAAGTCTTTTTCCTGACTATGACTTATGATGTGGCAAGTATTTTCCTCTTCTGGTCTGTGTACCTTTCTCATTTCTCACTTTCTGCTGCATCAAAGAACATTTCTTGCTCTTTGTTTCTCCTCTGCAGAGCAGCATGGTTCCATTGGCCATTGGCCTCAGATAATCCTCTTTTTTTCCTTGGTAGATCTACAAGGGGTATGGACTGCAAGGGAAATAGGATTTGAGTGATGAAAATGTTTTCTTTGGGGATTATTAGAAGGAAGAAGTTCTCTTTTTCTTCAATTAGGACTAAATAATGGAGGCCTATGGAACGACTCCCTGTAGCTCGATAGTAACTATTAGAGTGAATTATTTAAAATTTAATCTTATTTTATGGCAGAGGGAGAAATATTGATGGGGGTTAAGTAAGTGGTTACATAAGTTTAGCATAGTATATTTTCATGTATCCATTATATACTATTTCTTTTTATTTTCTCTCTTCAATAAGTCTGGTAACTTCCAAGTCAGGATGGTGAATGGAAGCAATGTTAAAATTCCCATCTTCAGCTCGAACACACACATAAATTATAGGTAAAAGATATTTTATGAACTGAAAACACACGGCTACACTCAAAAAGACAAAGGGGGAATATATGGTTGCAGAAACCAAGATATTACCATAAAAATTATAAAAACAAAATCAAACAGAAATCTATAGCTGCAAGCAGCTGAAGTCATGGGCCTGGCATAATCTAACAGGAACCCCAAAAGGAGGAAGAGAGAAAATGGGTACAAAGCAATACTATAAGAGATAATGCCTGGAATTCCTCAGAACCGAACAAAGACAAGAGTTCTCTGACTGATACATTCCACCACATGTCAAATGGGGTAAATATACTTTAAAAATTCACATCTAGACCCATTAGAGTAAAATCGCAGAATAGTAAGATAAAGTGAAAATCTTATAAAACAAAAATAAAAATCAGATGAGCTGTAGAGTTTTCTCAGTAAAAATAGAGACCTATGGAAATAGATTGGTATCTACAAGGTTTCTGAAGGAAAAATAGAGCTGTACTATAATTCTACAGCCAAACTATAATTTATAAAGATATTTGAAGCATACATATACCTCTAAAATAAAAACTATCATTAGAAGAATTTTGAAAGTCTATTTTTCAGCTACATAAATTTATAGAATTAGAAGGAGTAGTGATGGGGCGCCTGGGTGGCTCAGTCGTTAAGCATCTGCCTTCGGCTCAGGGCGTGATCCTAGAGTCCTGGAATCGAGCCCCGCATAGGGCTCCCTGCTCCGCTGGGAGCCTGCTTCTTCCTCTCCCACTCCCCCTGCTTGTGGTCCCTCTCTCATTGGCTGTCTCTCTCTTGTCAAATATATAAATAAAATCTTAAAAAAAAAAGTAATGATATAAAAGAATCAAAGATGAGCAAAGAATCAGGAAACTATAATGGAAATGCAAATGAATGTTATTTATAAACAAAACCAAAATAATATGTTTTATGTTTAGTAACAAGATGTATCTAAAATTTTAGGCAAAAATTATATGGGAGTTGGGGAACAGTTTGAAGAAAAGTAGAGTGTGCTAAGATAGACTTCTTCAGAAGGAGAAGAGAGATACTAATTAACTTTGGACTCTGTTAAGAAAACATGAATGTATGCATGAATGTTAAAATTTTTAAGGGTCAACCTTAAAGAGGAAGGAAGGAAGGAATAGAACGCACAGTTTCCAAATGAGTAGAGGGGAAAGGGAAAACAAAACCTTGATCAGTTGAAGAAAAGATAGGAAAAGGGAACAAGAACAAATCAAGTATGACATAATATAATAAGGCAGATAACAAGAGCAAGAACATCAGTAATCATAGAATATGTAAAGTATCAAGCTTATTTTCTGACAGAGACTCTCAGAGTTAGCAAAATAAATTCATCTATCTGCTGTTCCCAGAATTACCCAAAAATAGATCAAATGAATAAATATTTTAATAAATATCAATATAAAGAAACTGGTTTAGCGACATTCAAATTATAAACATAAAATAGCTTGGTGAACAACACTAAAAGGGCCAAAGAAAGAAACTTAATACTAGTGAAAGGAACAATCCCCCCCCCGCAACCAAAAAACAAAAATATGTTCAGAAGGTATTCTCCTAGCTGCCCATCCTGTGATCTCAAAACTTCATTATGTAATTTTGGGTGCCTGGGTGGCACAGCGGTTAAGCGTCTGCCTTCGGCTCAGGGCGTAATCCCGGCGTTATGGGATCGAGCCCCACATCAGGCTCCTCCGCTATGAGCCTGCTTCTTCCTCTCCCACTCCCCCTGCTTGTGTTCCCTCTCTCGCTGGCTGTCTCTATCTCTGTCAAATAAATAAACAAAATCTTTAAAAAAAAAAAAAACTTCATTATGTAATTTAATTTGTTAGCTCTTCAGTATTCAATTTCTGAGCGCTGGGTGTTATACGCAACTGATGAATCACTAAACTCTACCTCTGAAACTAATAATACAGTATATGTTAATTGATTTTAAATTAAAAAAAAAGAATAACACGTTAACACTTAGTTTTTAATGATGATAATTAAAATCTGTAACTCCTTTCTTAATACAATGTCTACACTTCTTAGTAAAATTAAACAGAAAAGATGCTACCTGAGAAAACCTTCATATTTGAAACTTCAATCACATTCACTTCAGAGTTTGCATTCTTCATTCTCTATTAATCCATTGAGTTCTGTATATTGTAAAAAAATTTGGCTGCATAATTCTGAAATATAAGTATTTAGATAGTTATTTCAGTACATTTGTCCAAAAGTAACTCTATTTTTATATGTAGACATCTCTTGTCCGTTATTCCTTCTTCTCAACAGGAGGATATTAGAGTCATCTTTTATGACAATTTTATAGAAATATTACATTTTAGTCTAAGGCCATATCACCCTGAGTGTGCCCGATCTCGTCTGAAATATTACATTTTATTTAATAACGCTTATATGTAATTAATTATTTCTCAATTCTTATGCTATAAAAATGTGAATTAAACATTCAAGATAGTTCTCCCAGTATTTATTTTCCCCTTAGAATATAGAGAAGAAAATAAAGGTGATATATACAATTGACCTTTGAACAACACAGAGGTTAGAGGCATCGACCTTCCGTGTAGTTGAAAATCTGTGCACAACTTTTTACTCCCCCAAAACTCACCTACTAATAGCCTACTGTTGACCAGAAGCATTACTGATAACATAAACAGTAGATTAATATGTATTTTGTATGTAATATGTATTATATACTATATTCTCACAATAAAATAAGCTTGAGAAAAGAAAATGTTAAGAAAATCATAAGTACAGTATTGTACTGTATTCATAAAAATCTGCAAAAAATATCTGCATATAAGTGGATCCATGCTGTTCAAACCCACATTATTCAAAGGTCAACTATAATTAGAAAAAGAAGAAAACAAAAAGGCCAAACAAATTAAACTGTTTGTCATTTGAATAATTTTAAAAGTACATACACCTGATGTAAAAGGAATTACTGATTGAAATGTCTTGGTAATTAATTTTTGTGTTGTCTTCTACAATTGAGATTACATGGGAATCTTAGTTGGGAACGGAAAGAAAAGAATGAAACATTCCTTAAGAAACAGTAAGAAATAGTAAGAGGTTAGTGACTGGAGACAGTATACAGTTTTGGATCAAATATTGCTTTATGACCGTTACGGTTCCAGGCTGGTGACGGGGCCAGGAGAGTGGTTTTCTCTTGATCTTCTGCCCTCCTCTATCAATCAGGGCATCTTATCTCCTGAGCTTAGTGTTCTGCAGCAAAAATTTACTATAGCTTAACACAAAGAAGGAGCGTGCTAATTTCTTGTCATTCCCTTAACACCTCATGTAAAGAACACACGCGTCTTAACAACACATATGCTTCCCCGGTGCCTGTTCCGTGTCCACGGACACGGTTTAATCTTTGAGAGGCAGATGCACACATCTTTTGGCCGAAAATGCAGAGAGCAATTTTACACCAAACACCTCCAGAGGGAAATTGGGAACACTTGCAACACTTTATTGCTTCGTTTTGGAAACCCTTTCACAGTTCTGGGCAAAAACTGGCCTCACGCCGGCTCCCAAAATTCCTCTTTCCGAGTGTAATCTCTGAAGAGATTTTTCCGTATTGTCTTTACTGCTGGGATAGATCAACACCAGGTAGACTGAATGGAAATGGCCCTTTAAACCCATTTTTCATCTTTGAAACAAGCAAATTAGTTGTAAATTATTTATCAAGAACATCCAGGTGGACGCTAATACAGTCGAATCAGCTTTCTACATTTCCTGTAACCCGGAGTTGTTGAGCCTTGGAAATACTGACATCACTCCTATTTCTTCTACCGGTTTTCAATTTGTTTTCTAAAAATAACTTGATTCGCTATCAGAGTACTGAAAGATGTTTATTTCTTTTTTTTTTTTTAAAGATTTTATTTATTTATTTGACACAGAGAGACAGCCAGCGAGAGAGGGAACACAGCAGGGGGAGTGGGAGAGGAAGAAGCAGGCTCCCAGCAGAGGAGCCTGATGTGGGACTCGATCCCGGATCGCCAGGATCACGCCCTGAGCCGAAGGCAGACGCTTTAACGACTGCGCTACCCAGGCGCCCCAAGATGTTTATTTCTTTATCCTAAAGTGTTGTAGCCAAATCACTGAGAAAAATCAAATGGTACCTGGCTCAACAAATGTTCGGGATTTACAGAGAAAGGCAAAGAGAGAACTGGGGAATTGAATTTGTTTAAAGAAGGCTTAAGATTATAGTAACATTTCGGGGGCTAGGAAATAGGAATGTAGGGTGGGTCCTGTGTTAATCAGTTCACCAGTCAACTTGTTTTAAAGAATGAAAAGCCAACAAAAATTTCTTGATTTGCCACTTTATGAAAGCAACATGAATTTTCTTTCCATTGCTGACCTAAATCTTTAGACAACCCAAATATCGTCACCTTATTTTACAGTGCACAGGCTTGTAGACAACAACGAGCCTTGTGTTACTCTTACTTCTAATACACAAATACCCTGGATGCTTTACAACCTGACGGTTATAAAATCCTGGACAAAATTATAGAATTGACTCAAGCAAAACAGAGGCATGCTTGAAAACAGAGAATACTCCGTTAGTAATGGGAATACATATTATTTGTGTAGTTAGACATATTGTGAAGCTGTTAAGTAACAAGACAACTCTTCAAAGATGAACATAAATTTAAAAATTTTTAAATGAGTTCTATGAGTTTTAAAGAGTTGCAAAAGCTCTTATCGAGCGCTTATTATAAACCACAATGGATTCTCATAAAAATGAAAAGGGTTAAGAGTTAGTAACGTTCCAATCAATGAGGAAACCAAAATATAGAGAGACCGAACAGCTTGTGCAAATAACCATACTAACGAGCGAGGCCAGGGAAGGACTGGAACACGGGCATTCTGCTTTCAGAGCCCACCATTTTAACCACGTGGCTTCACTTCCATTCACTATACCTGATATCACAAAAACTATTATTGACATGACCCTTTACCAAAATGACAGGAATTCCTTTAGCATCTTGTAAAAAAAATGTACACAAAACACTTGACCTATGTGCAACTCTGATGGCCGTCCCCAAACTGATGGCTGTGTTATTTTTATAGTTTTCCCTTCTGCTGTGCATGCCTTCTGCACAGGCTGGTGTTGAGCCATGCTCCTTGGGCCGGGGGGAGATGCAGACTAAGTCAGTGGGGGTAATGGAGAACGGGAAGGACATGAATCAAAAATAGCGCGCACTTTTTAGTCAACTGGAAACAAACAACATTAAGCTTATAATAGATAAATGAAGGAAAAAAACTAGCACCTGAGGTGTGCCACAAACTTTCTTATGTTAAAACTCATTTAATATTCCTACTAACCCTGCAACATAAAATTATTATTCTTTTTAAAGGTGAGGGGCCTGAAGTGAACCAATGCAGAGAAAGAATTCAAATCTAGGTTGTCTCTTGCCAAATTCTGTGCTCTACTTTCTACTGCTCTGCTAACCTCGGGCTTTGAGATACAGTGGTGAACAACAGCTCTGGAGTCCATTCAAACTCCTTGATTCAAAAATTATGACAGCTTGGCTTATTAGCTGTGTAATTTTTTAATTAAGTTTTTATGTTAATTCCAGTATAGTTAACATCCAGTCTTGTATTAGTTTGACGTGTGCACTATAGTGACTCAGCACTTCCTATAGCCCTTGGTGCTCATCATGAAAAGTGCCCCCCTTAATCCCCGTCTCCTAGTTCATCCCCCACTCACCTCCCCTCTGGCAACCATCAGTTTGTTCTCTGTGGTTAAGAGTCTATTTCTTGGTTTGCCTCTCTTTTTTTTTTTTCCTTTGCTTGTTTGTTTTGTTTCTTAAATTCTGCATATGAATGAAATCATGTGGTATTTGTCTTTCTCTGATTTGTGTTGCATAGAATTATACTTTCTGGTTCCATCCATGCCGTTACAAATGGCAAGATTTATTCTTTTTATGGCTGAATAATATTCCATCATATATAGATCGATAGATAGAGATAGATAGATACAGATATAGATAGGTATAGATAGATAGAGATATATAGAAATATATAGATATAGATCTATATAGAGATAGATAGATAGATAGATAGATAGATAGATAGATAATCTTCCTTGTCCATTCACCAGCCAATGGACACTTGGGATACTTGCATACTTTGGCTATTATAAATAATTCCACTATAAACATAGGGGTGCATGTATTCCTTTAAATTAGTGTTTTTGTATTTTTTGGGAAAATACCCAATAGTGCGATTGCTGGTTGATAGGGTAGCTCTGTTTTTAATTTTTTGAGGAACATCTATACTATTTTCCACAGTGGCTGTACCAGTTTGCATTCCCAACAAGAGTGCTTGAGAGTTCCTTTTTCTCCACATCCTCACCAGTACTTGTTTCTTATGTCCTTGATTTTAGCCATTCTGACAGGTGTGAGGTGGTATCTCATTGTGGTTTTGATTGGGCAGTTTCCTGCTGCTAAGTGATGTTGAGCATCTTTTCATGTGTCTGTTGGCAATCAGATGTCTTCTTTAGAGAAATGTCTGTTCATGTCTTCTGCCCAGTTTTTAATTGGATTATTTGTCTTTTGGGTGTTGAATTGTATAAGTTCTTTATGCATTTTGGATACTAACCATTTATCAGATAAGTCATTTGCAAATATCTTCTCCCATTCATTAAGTTGCCTGTTAGTTTTGTTGATTGTTTCCTTCTCTGTGCAGAAAATTTTTACTTTGTTGTATTCCCAAGAGTTTATTTTTGCTTTTACTCCCCTTGCCTCGGAAGACATATCTAGAAAAATGTTGCAATGCCTGTGCTCTCTTCTAGGATTTCTATGGTTTCAGGTCTCACATTTAGGTCTTTAATCTATTTTAATCTATTTTGTGTATGGTGAAAGAAAGTGGTCCAGTTTCATTCTTTTGCATCTAGCTGTCCAGTTTTCCCAACACCATTTGTTGAAGAGACTGTCCTTTTCCCATTGCATACCCTTGACTTCTTTGTCAAAGATTAATTTATCGTTTGTGAGTAATTAACATTTGTGAGTAATTTACCAATTGTGAGTTTATTTCTGGGTTTTGATTTTGTTCCATTGATATATGTGTCTATTTTTGTACCAATACCATACTGTTTTGATTACTATAGCTTTTGTAGTATAACTTGAAGTCTGGAATTGTGATACCTAGAGTTTTGTTCTCCCAAGATTGCTTTGGCTATTTGGAGTCTCTTGTGGTTCCATATGAATTTTAGGATTTTTTTGTTCCACTTCTGAAAAAATACTACCGATATTTTGATAGCAATTGCATTAAATTTGTAAATTACTTTGGGTAATATAGACATTTTAACAGTATTTGTTCTTCCAATCTGTGAGCATGGAAGGTCTTTCCATTTGTGTCATCTTCAATTTTTTTCATCAGTGTTTTATAGTTTTCAGAGTACAGGTCTTTCACCTCTTTGGTTCAGTTTATTCCTAAGTACGTTATTTTTGGTGCAATTATAAATGGGATCATTTTCTTAATTGCTCTTTCTGCTACTTCATTATTAGTATTTAGAAATGCAACTGATTTCTGTACCTTGATTTTGTATCCTGCGACCTTACTGAATTAATTTATCAGTCTAGTAGTTTTTTAGTGGCATCTTTAGGGTTTTCTACATATATGCCATGTCATCTGCCAAAAGTGACAGCTTTACGCTTTACTCCTTCCTTCTAATTCAGATGCCTTTTATTTCTTTTTCTGGTCTGACTACCGTAGCTGATTACAGTACTATGTTGAATAAAGGTGGTGAGAGCAGACATCCTTTTCGTGTTCCTGATGTTAGGGGAAAAGATCTCAGATTTCCCCCACTGAGTATGATATTTGCTGTGGGTTTTTCGTAGAAGACCTTTATTATGCTGAAGTACGTTCCCTCTAAACCTACTTTGTTGAGGGTTTTTGTCATGAGTAGATGTTGTACTTTGTCAAATGCTTTTCCTGCATCTATTGAAATGATCATGTTTTTTATGCTTTCTCTTATTGATGTGACTTATCACATTGACTGATTTGTGAATATTGAAGCATCCTTGCATCCCAGGAATAAATCCCATGTGATCATGGTGAATGATTTTTTTAATGTATTGTTGGATTCAGTTTGCCAGTATTTTGTTGAGAATTTTTGCATTTATATTCATCAGAGATATTGGCCCGTAGTTCTCTTTTTTTGTGGTGTCCTTCTCTGGTTTTTCTGTCTGGGTATTGCTGACCTCATTGAAAGAATTTGGAAGTTTTCCTTCCTCTTCTATTTTTTAGACTAGTTTGAGAAAAATAGTAGATGTTTAGTAGAATTCACCTGTGAAGCTGTCTGGTCCTATACTTTTGTTTGTTGGGAGTTTTTTTGATTACTGATTCAATTTCCTTGCTAGTGATTGGTCTGTTTAAATTTTTGACTTCTTCCTGATTCAGTTTTGGTAGGTTATATGTATCTAGGACTTATCCATTTTTTTCTAGGTTGTCCAATTTGTTGACATATAATTTTTCATAATATTCTCTCACAAGTGTTTGTATTTCTGTGGTGTCGATCATTATTTCTCCTCTCTCATTTGTGATTTTGTTTGAGTCCTCTCTCTCTCTCTCTCTCTCTCTCTCTCTCGATGAGTCTGGCTGGAAGGTTTATCAATTTTGTTAATTTTTTCAAAGAACAAGCTCTGAATTTCATTGATCTGTTCTATTGTTTTTTTAGTTTCTATATCACTTATTTCTGCTCTAATCTTTATTATTTTCTTCTTTCTGCTGGTTTTGGATTTTGTTCCTTTTTCTGGCTCATTTAGGTGTTAGGTTAGATTACTTATTGAGATTTCTCTTGTTTCTTGAAGTAGGCCTGTATTACTATAAACTTTTTTCTTAGAACCGCTGTTGCTGCATTCCAAAGATTTTGGAGGATTGTGTTTTCATTTTCATTTCTTTCCATGTAATTTTTTAATCTCTTCTTTGATTTCTTGGTTGATCCATTCACTGATTAGTAGCATTGTTATTTCATGTCTATGTATTTGTGTGCTATCCAGATTTTTTCTTGTGGTTGATTTCTAGTTTCATAGCATTATGGTCAGAAAAGATGCATGGTATGACTTAAGTCTTTTTGAATTTTTGAGAATTGTTTTGTGGCCTAATATGTGAATCATCATAGAGAATCTTTCATGCGCTTGAAAAGAATGTATATTCTGCTATTTTAGGCTGGAATGTTCTCAATATATCTTTTAAACCCATGGATTTAAAAGCTAAGTTGGTTTTTTTGGAGGGAGGAGGAATCTCTGTGCCTCCTGGATCTAGCCCAGTGTGTCATTCAAAGCCACTGTTTCCTTGTTGGTATTCTGTTTGGATGGTCTGTCCATTGATGTTAATGGGATGTTAAAGTCTCCTACTATTATTGTATTACTATTGATTAATTCTTTGATGTTTGTTACTAATTGTTTTATATATTTGGGTGTTCCTATGTTTGATGCATAAATATTCATAATTGCTCTATCTTCTTGTTGGATTGTTCCCTTTACTATTATATAGCGTCCTTCTTTGTCACTTTTTACAGTCTTTGTTTTAAAGTCTATTTTTTCTGCTATAAGTATTGCTACCCTGGCTTTCTTTTGACATCCATTTGCATGATACATGTTTCCCCATTCCCTCAATTTTAATCTGCAGAGGTCTTTAGGCTTGAAATGAGTCTCTTGTAGGCTGCATATAGATGAGTCTTTTTTTAATCCACTCTGTCATCCTATATCTTTTTTTAAAAAAGATTTTATTTATGTATTTGAGACAGAGATCGAGAGAGAGGGAGCATGGGTGTGTGTGGGGGGGGGGTAGGGGCAGAGGGAGAGCCACCCAGACACCCCTGTCATCCTATATCTTTTGATTGTTGTAGTAAGTCCATTTATATCCAAAGTAATTATTGATAGATATGTAGTTATTGCCATGCTGTTACTTGTCTTGTGGTTGTTTCTACAGCTTTTCTCTGATTCTTTGTGCTTCTGCTCTCGTTTGTGGTTTGCTGGTTTTCTTTAGTGATATACTTGGATTCCTTTCTCTTTAGTCCTTGGAGATCTATTACTGATTTTGGATTTGTGGTTACCATTAGGTTTGTAAATAACATCTTCTGCATATAGCAGTTTATATTAAGTTGATGGTTACTTAAGTTTGAACCCATTCTTTTCTCCTCTTCTCCCCATATTTTACGTATATGGTATCATATTTTACATCCTTTTATTTTGTGAACCCCTTGACTGACTTTTACAGATGTAGTTATTTTTCATACTATCTTTTATAGTTTTTCCTTTCCACTCAAAGAGTTCCCTTTAATATTTCTTGTAGGGTTAGTTTTGTGGTCCTTAACTCCTTTGGTTTTTGTTTTTCTAAGAAACTTTATTATCTCCTTCTATTCTGAATGATAGCCAAGAGAATATTCTTGGCTGCAGATTTTTCCCTTTTAGCTCTTTGAAGATATCATGCCACTCTCTCTAGCCTGCAAAGTTTCTGCTGAAAAATCAGCTGATAGCCTTATGAGGTTTCCCTTATATGTAGTTGTCTTCTTTTCTCTTGCTGCTTTTAAATCTTTTTCTTTATCACTACTTTTTGCCTTTTAATTACTATGTATGTGGCTTGGTTTGGACCTCTTTAGGTTGTTTTTTTTTGGGGGGGGGGGTTTCTGTGCCTCCTGGATCTAGATATCCATTTCCATCCCCAGATTAGGGAAGTTTTAGCTATTATTTATTCACATAAATTTTCTGTCTCCTTGTCTCTCTTCTTCTTCTTCTGGGACTCCTATAGTGTGAATGTCATTCACTTGGTGGAATCACTGAGTTCCCTAAGTCTAACTTCATTTTGCATAATTCTTTTTTTCTCCCATTTGCTCAGCTTGATTAATTTTCATTACTCTGTCTTCCAGATCATTAATTCATTCTTCTGCTTCCTCTACCTTTCTGTTTATTCCAGCAAGTGTATTTTTAATTTCATTTATTGTGTTCCTCGTCTCTAGTTCTTTTTATATGTTTTCCATCTTTTTGTTAAAGGTCTTACTAACATCCTCCACTCTTCTCAAGTCCCATGAGTATGTTTGTTACTTTATGATTGTTACTTTAAGTTCTCTAGCAGGCATATGACTTATATCTGTTTCACTTAGTTCTCTTGCTGTGGTTTTGTTCTGTTCTTTCATTTGGGCCATGTTCCTCTGCCTCCTCATTTTGTCTAACTCTGTCTGTTTCTGCATGTTAGGAAGGTCAGCTATGTCTCCTGCTCTTGAAGGTAATGGCCTTATGAAGAGGAGGTCCTATTGTGCCTTGCAGTGCAGTGTTCCCTATCACCAGAATCCAGAGCTTCAGAGATGTCTCCTATGTGTGCTACATGTACCCTACTGTTGTGTCTTGGCTGATTTTTTCCTTCAGTCCAGTTGTCTGCAGTGGCTCTCTCTGCCTATAGTGGGCAGTGTTTGGACCTTCTGGTGTTATTGGGCCAGTCTGGGGTGCCCTGGGCTTGAGTTGAGTCAGACCAGGCTTTTGCCAGAGATGCAATGTGTTGTCTGTTCTTTCCCTGTGTTGTCTGTTGAGCTTTTGTTGGTGGGTGGAACCTACAGTCAGACCAATTGTCTACCTCCAGCCCCCTACTTTGGCCTCCTTCTGACTGGTATGTGGGGTTATTGTTCCCTCTCTCTGAGGCAGAAATCACTTTGGAGTGGTACTGGCACTGCAGGGGCTGCTTGCTTACTGCCAGACCTGTGACACCAACCTGTATGAGCTCTAGCCAAGAGCACATTGGAGAGGGTGGGTCCCCTGAAGCACAGTGCAGGGGGCCATGGGGCAGGGTGATGGTGCTAGCAAACTTTGTGAACCAAGGAAGGGGCCTTGCAGCACTGGGACTGAAATGGCCACTGGGTTCTGCAGAAGCACAGTGCATAGGGTGGTGCAGCAGGGCTGTGGTGCTAGTAAGCTTTGCATGCCTCCTGTCCTCTGCCAGAGGGGCCCTGAAGCACCAGGGTTGAAGTGGCCATCAGGATCCATGGAAGCAGAGCAGGGCATGGAGGGATGGCAGTGGCATGGTGTTGGTGCCTTAAGCTTTGTGTGCGGTAGCTCTCCTGAAGGAGCAGTCTTGCCATTCCAGACTGAAGCAGGCCATCCAGAGCGTTGGACTGGCAGAAACATAGCATGTAGGAGCAGGGTGGCAGTGCTAGCAAGTTAGGAAGCCTGTCCCTCAGTTGCCCATGTATTTATGCTGGAGGGCAGAGGAGGCAAATGGCAACTGCTAGTTCCTTTGTTCCTGGAGGAGTTCCACAGTGATTTTACTAGCTCCAGGACAGGCTCTGAGATAAGAAAATAACTCTCCTTCCCGTATGCCCCAGGGAACTTTCAAACTGCTGCTTATATGTTATATCTCCATGGGCTGTTGTTGTGTTATCTCTTTAAGGTCTGGGACTCAGTTTCCTTGGTTTTCCTCCTGTATCTCCTAGAGCCAAATCTGCTGATTTTTTTTTTTTTTAATTACAGGTTTTAAGAACTGGTTGTAAGGGCTTACAAAATTCAGCCCCTCTGGTTTTCAAAGCCAAATGTTAGGGGCATATGTCTTCCCCTTGTGGGCACCTTGGCATGGAGGGTCTGTTTCTCTCCCCTTTCCATGTCAACATCCCTCTCCCCCACAGACAGTCCTGAGAGTCCATTTAGCTCCTCACCATGTCTTTGCCCCTCCTATCCTTTGCAGTGTGGCTTCTCCTCTAAATTCAGTTGTGGAGTTTATTCTACCAGTCTTTGGGTCATTTTCTAAGTTATTTACACAGCTCTGAGTGTTCTCTAGTTGTATCTGTGGGAAGTGTGAGCCTAGGGTCCTCCTACTCTCCCATCTTCCCTGGGGATCATAGATGTGCATTCTTGAGCAAATTAGTTAACCTCTCCGTGGCCTGATTTCTTCACATAAAGAGTTGTGAGGACCAATGAGCTGCTACATACAAAAGTGCATAGAAGATGGTCTGCTGAGCACATTGCAAAGACTCAATAAAATTTTGGAAATATAATTGTTGTTCTTGTTTTTATTATTATGAGCCAGTGCTACAGTAGTACCCTTGGAACGAGACAAGTAATCCATTCTGACTATTTCTATTCAAATTGTACTTGAGGTCTCAGCGCCATAAAGCAAGAGGAAGAAAAAAAAGAAACTCAGATTAGAAAGGAAGATGTATAGTTATCTTTATTCACAGATGGTATAGTAGTGAATGTTGAAAATCTATGGAATTGACAGAAAAGTTACTAGATGTAGTAAGTGCATATAGCATAATCAGATACAAGGTCAATATTTAAAAATCAATTGTATTTTTTACATGAGCAACAAAAATTAAGATTAGAAAATAGTTATATCTTCAAAAAATGTGAAATAGTTGGCAACAAATTTAACAATATAAGTGAAAACCTTATATACTCAAAACCACAAAACACTACAAGAAAAAATTAACTAGAACAAAATAGATGGATATACTATATATTTGGAACAGAAGATTCAATATTGTTAAGAAGTCCTCTCCTCCCTAACTGATATCAGAGCGATCTCAATCAAAATCCAAGCAAGCTTTTGCATAGACATTGACAAGCTAATAATAACATTTATATAGAAATGCAAAGAACATGGAAGGGCCAGAACAATTTTGAAAAAGAAAGGGGAAAAAAAGGGCTTACATTACATAATTTTAAGACTTCTTGTAATGCAATATTAATCAAGACAGTGTTGTAAGGACATAAGGATAGACATATCCTTAGGTAGATTTATAGAAAAGAACTAAGAATACAGAAATAGGCTCACATATATGATTAACTGATTTTCAACTAATACATTAAGGTAATCGAAGAATCTCTTAGATGAAGTTAGACACAAAAATAACATAACGTATTGTTCCATATATATGAAATTCTAGAAAAGGTATACCTAATGTACAAGTCCTGCATGTCAGGAATTGCCAGGAACCAGGAGTGCAGGCTGGGGATTGATTGGGAAGGAGCACAAGGGTCTTTTAGGATGATAGCAATGTTGTATGTATCTTGATTGTGGTAGTGTGTACATGAATGTCTGTATTTGTCAAATTTTTTTAATCTGTACATTTTAAAAAAGATTTTATTTGGCAGAAAGAGAGCATAAGGGGAGGGGTGGGGGTGGAAGGAGAGAGAGAAACAGGGGCTCTATCCCAGGACCCCTGGATCATGACCTGAGTCGAAAGTAGATGCTTAACCAACTGAGCCACCCTAATCTGTACGTTTTTAAATGGTTGCATTTTGTTGTATGTAAATTATACCACAATAACCTTAACTTAAAAAATAAAACATCTACTATATAGTTTCATTCTTGTATGAGAGTATTGTTCCTAGTTTGTAATAGCACTTACAAGTATGTATACAAACTCCTGTTACAAAAGAGTCAACACAAATTGAGGTAGGAAAAGATTCAATAAAATGTCATGAACAACTGGCTAGCTATTTGGGAGAATATCAAATTTAGCCTGATCTCATTCCACATACCAAAATAAATTCCAGGAGTAGCAGAGTGAAATATATATATATATATATATATATATATAACATAACTTTTAAAGCAGTAGAAAGTATAGATAAGTATTAATCTGATCCTGTAGATGCAGAGGACTTTCAAACTTGAAGTCAATGGAAAAAATCATAAACAAAAAGATCAAACTTAAATGTATTTTAAAATTGACCCTTGGTTTTTCAAGAATACCATAAACCAAATTAAATGTTAAATACCATATTTTTAAAAAACCTGCAGTATATGACCAAAAATTTAACAAATGACATGCCAAGAATTTAAGACGTAAAGTACTCAAAATAGCAAAGGAAAATAGAAGAATAAACAGACAAAGGATTTTAACAGGTAAATGTTAAATGAATTAACAAATACAATGCAAATGAATTAACAAAAATGCAAATGTGAGCAAAAGTGAGGAACTTTTTGTCCGTCAAATTAGCAAACATTTTAAAGAATATAGTATTAGTAAAGTTACAGTAAAATCTGCAATTTTAAATACCACAGGTAGTAGAGTACATTGGTATAAACTCTGAAAGAATTTAAAACACCTAATATTATGAGAATAGTTACATCAATTATAATCATACTATGGAATATTATATATAATGTAATCACACTATGGAATATTATATAACCACACTATGGAATATTTATATATAAAATCATACTCTATAGTTGTAATTATTAAAATAATTTACATGAATATTTTTTAATTATATAAGAATATTATGCCAAAGTTACATTATACAATATTAACACATGTGATCTCATCTATGAAAAGGGAAAAATACTAGGGCGCCTGGATGGCTTAGTCTGTTAAGCATCCAACCCTTGGTTTCGGCTCAGATAATGATCTCATGGTTGTGGGATGGAGCCCCATGTCAGGAACCCTGCTCAGCGGGGAGTGCGCTTGAAGATTCTCTCTCTCTCTGCCCCTTCCCCTGCTCATGGGCGTACACATGTGTTCTTTCTCTCAAACAAAGAAATCTCAAAAAGGAAGGAAGGAAGGA
Organism: Ursus arctos; assembly: GCF_023065955.2. Lineage (NCBI taxonomy): Eukaryota > Metazoa > Chordata > Mammalia > Carnivora > Ursidae > Ursus > Ursus arctos. Next base: position 41,263,027 of record NW_026622886.1, on the reverse strand, counting down.
AGGAAGGAAGGAAGGAAGGAAGGAAAAGAAAAGAAAGAAAGAAAGAAAGAAAAAATGCAGAATTAAGTTATTTGAAAGAAATATGTCAATGCGTGCCTGGCTTGCTCAGGCAGTGGACCATGCAGCTCTTGATCTCAGAGTCTTGAGTTCAAGCCCCACGTTAGGAGTAGGGCCTACTTAAAAAAAAAAAAAAAAGAAAAAGTTAAAAAAAGAAAAAAAGAAGTATGTCAATATGTTAAAATAATGGTTATCCCAGGACATAAACAAGAATGATTATGGATTTTTTTCTTTGCTTCTGTACCTTTCAAATTTTCTATTATAATGGGCAGATGAACAGGAGAACAAATTTAAACTTCAAACCCTTGCTATACAGATTGAGTTAGAGCAGTGGTCACACAGCTAGGGCAATATTGCTCTCAAGGGACATTTGGCAATGGCTGGAGACTCTTCTAGTTGTCACAACTCAGAGGAAGGGTTCCATAGGCAGCTGGTACGTAGAAGTCATGGAAGCTGCTAAATATCCTACACTGCACGGGCTAGCCCCCCTAGTCTCACCCCCCCACCTCTTACTGTCCATAACAAAGAATTATCTGGCTCCAAATACCACTGGGGCAGGGGCTGAGAAATTCTGAGTTAGAAGATCTGTCTATGTGCTTGCAAAATACCTTCACATACCCCTCTAAAACTCATTATATTGTTAAATATTTACTATTTACAAATCTGTCTTACCTATAAGACTTTGAGTAAGGACACTTAGCTAAGTGATACCTAGCACATAGTAAGAGCTCACTGTTTCATTCATATGACTTACCCAACTACATTTTACTGATACTATCCTAGGTACTGGACTCTGCGAGACTCTAGATCACAGAGATGAACAAGATGGAAAAAAAAAAGAAGAAGAAGAAAGAAAGAAATCCCTGACCTCATAAAGTTCAATTGTTGTTGGGAAGATCATTATAGACTGTGATGAAACTTACAACAGGTAAAGTGATTGAGAGTAACCAGGGGAGGCTACTTTAGATAGGATGGCAAGGGAAGGTCTTTCTAAGTAGGTGGGCTTCAAGCTGACAGCTGAAGGATAAGAATGCTCTAAAAACCATACAAAGAGCTTGGAGAAAGAAAGCAAGTGCTCTTGATGAATGTGTGTATTATAGATGAGTGAATTAATAGTATGCATTGATTAACAGTATTTCAATGACAATTCATGTTGCAATCTACATTACAGTTTTTTAAATATCTCCCTTTAAGGTACTTTCCTCCGCTTACCAAGTAAGTGAGAATATGAGATTCAAAGTGCATTTTCCCTTTTTAAAGAACTTGTGTCATGTATTTGTCATTTGTACACGTAAATTCATAACCAAGCAAACACGCCTTGGCATCCTATTAAATTGTGTACATATGAGTTATGAATGAGTTTGTTTACTAGGACCAAAAATTACACATATCCCCAGGGATAAGAAGTTCTCAGGGAGTCTTTGCCAATGCCACAAAATTATAGCCTTATATGGATCCCACAGGATGGGAAGGGATTATCTTAGCCCTGTACTTTTTTTCTAGCATATAGTAAGCAATTGCTGCTAGTGCTACAAGTAGAAGAAGAATATTGATATAAATAACATTCTCACCTAACAGATCTTTTTTTTTTCCTTCTCGGAAGCTTAGAGAACTACATTCAAAATGAAAATGTAGAGGTGACATTGAGAAGTTGAATAAATGAAGGCTTTGTAAATGGGAGACATGCTGTATAACACTTGTTTCTCTACCTGCTGTAATTGTTGTTTCTCTACCTGCTGTAATTGGTTATATGTAAATGGTTTAACTGGGCATGGATGTCTGCTCAACTGAGTCTATTCACTGGAACACAGGAGCTTCCCAGAGCAGACTAGAGAGAGAGAACTTATGGCCATGATACATATCAAAATTTTGTAGTACAGTTTCAGAGAAGATAAGTAATGGAATCTCTCTCAAATATATTACTCTCTGGTTCTGAATTCAAGATGGAGGCAGGTTGACGAGCCAATTTTCTTTATGGACCAAGATGGCTATCACAGCTCCAGTCATTCTGTTGCATTCTAATCAGCAGGATGGGGAAAAGAAACAAATTAAGGAGAATCCTAGAAGTTCAAAACATTACTATTAACAACTTTATGAGTAACAGTCAAATATTCACACCCAGATACAAGGAAGAATGAGAACTGTGTCTTTTAGCTAGGGGTGTCTTTAATCTGTGTTTTATTACTGAGAAGGGAAGGGATTTTGGATGTTGAGGAAGGCAACTAGCAGACACCACTACTTTAGAGAATATGAAAATCCTTAAGCTATAAAACACTTACAAATCTCAGATAACATGTAATAAATGTATTCTTAAAATTCATTTCTGAGACTTCCATTTCTATCCAAGATAGAGTAATAGAATTTAGATTTGCCCTCCCAACCAAAACAACCCCCCCAAAACAAAAAGAACAATAAATGAACCAATGGTTTTCAAGGATATTAAACAATGAAAAACAGTAATCCTGAGAAAATAAAAATGAGGTGAGCCCAGTGATTGCTCCAATTTATCACCCTGAGCTTCCAGGCCATAGCACCAGGAGGGAAACTGAGGCAAATCCTAGTGGACACTCCGGGTTGAGGAGATAAAGCTGAGAGTCTGAGTAGATCAGGTTGGTCAGTTTGCAGACCAGAGTCCTAGAGATGAGAGAGTTTCACAGACAGAGAATTCTGACATCTGCAGAATCCCCCTCAAGTAGTTAGCAAAGTACTCATCATTTCATCAATGTGAAGAAATCATCTAATGTTAGGTTAAACCCCAATAAAAGCATTAGAGAATAGTGCTTGGCACTCACAAAGGGCTGGTAATAGCACCTGTTCCCACAAGTCAGACTGGACAAAACCATAATTCACAGGGCAATGACTAATCTCAGGAAGTTGCCTCAATAGATGAGAATAATGCCATTGAGCACTACTGTGAACCTGGGAACCAAATCATGAAAAGATCAGATTGTTTCTATTTTTGTATCTGAATTCATTAGATCCCAGAACAAACCTCAAAAATATTTTAGGAATACAAAAACATACACATAGCAAGGTAACATTTTAATATATGGCATGCAGTCAACTAATGAGAGAGTTTAGCAAGGTTACTGAGTATAATGTAATATGAGAAAATAAATTGTATTCCTATAGACCAGTAGTGTACAAACCAAAAATTGAAATAAAAACACCATTTCAAATACCATAAAAAATATGAAATACTTAGGGATAAATCCGTAAGAAGATGTGTAAAACTTGTATACTGAAAACTTAATGGCTGGTTATGTGACCTGAGTGGCAAAGAAGCTTGCACTTTATCCTGGACCTATTGCAAAGCCCTCTCTTGCTCTGGGTCTGTTAGAAAATGGAAACCCTCTAAGTCATCCAACAAATGGGTCAATGCAGTTTTCCGTATTACGGTACCATGACTCCAAAATCCAGAGGTCTACTAAACACAGTGCTACTTTTCTTGCGGCAGTAAGTGTGAAGTGTGTAACAATATATTCTTCATCTTAGAAGGGGATGTCCCGGTATTATTCATTGACTCCAGAAAATTTCACCAATATGGCAAGCTCCTGAATCTCGATGGGGGTTTCCTTACACTTTCTAGTACTAGGGCATCATCCAGGGTCCTTGCCATTTCTTGCTTATAAGATTCAACAGCATGATGTCAATATAGAGGACCAGTGATATTCCATGAACTATCAAAGTAACTAATAGTATGTAGACACATTATGACAGCAAGAAAGTTACCATAGGCGTGGATCAAGACAATAAGTTTGTCTTTGCTGTATGTCCTTGCTATGATTTTGATCCTTTCTACTAATTGACATGAAGCAAAACACATTTATTTACTAAATCAATAGTCAGACACTGAATGCCAATACTATGTTGATCTGCTCCATTAAAACTACCATATTTGGCATGGCAGCTGCAATTGAGGTCACCAATTGTCTATGTTTATGGTATTCCAATAATATCCCCCATTACCCATGTTTTTTACAGGAGCAAGAATCAAGCCTTGAGATTACGGGGAACACTATCCCTGAATCCTTCCAGTCTTTTATAATGCCACTAAACCACGCAGTTCTCTTGGGTGGTATTACTTCTGATTTACTCTCTTTGCCTAGGGTCAGTGGTGGTTCCAGGACTTTCACTTGGTTCTTAACAGCACCGTGGTCCTTATTTCACAAATCTATAGTCAAATGTAAAAGTTCTGTTTGTGCCAAGAATATTTATTCCAATTACATATTCAGGAAAATGACCACAGTATGAATCAATGGACTCACGGGATCTACTGTATGATGGACTTGGACCAGGACTCCATTTATCAACCAGACTGCATAAATTTTACTTTATCCCTGGCCCTCAACAAGTCTGAATATTCTCCTTTCTCCAGTAGATAGATATCCTGGAAAAATATCACTGGTCTCTTTGGGGAAGGATTGGAAAAATATCTACTTGTGATGACATTGCAGGATGCTTCCTCAAGGGTCCACGTTTTCTGCTTCAATCAGCTGGCTCTGGGTCTGTGAACTGGGAAAGTGAATGAGAAATTGCGATTTCCTAAAACTGACATCAGCCTATTACTCACCGCTCTCATTTTTAAAAATCGTTTTTGTTGCTCTACAAATCAGGTAACACTGTGGTCCATTGTCCTTCTCTTTTGACACTAAACACATGATCTAAAGGCCATCACCCTAGATCCCTATGGATCAGGGTATCCTGATGGTCATTCCACTCTGTCTGTCCATTGCTAGGGTAACCAAAGATTTATTGTCAAAACCAGGGCACTTTTGAGAGTGAAACCTGGCACTATTAATAATTATACAGAGACAACTGGCAAAAACGACCCTGAGCAAACTGTGAAATATGTTGACCTTACTCATCTGTAGTTAGATCCATTTTGCCTCTGATGATTCAGTGCTGCCACCTGGCTTCTGCCATTTCTTAATCCCTTCATCCTCCTGAATTCCAAGGATCACAACTTCAGGGCAGCATCTCGCATCATCAATTCCAGCCTATATAAGACAGCAACTGTTAAACTTCTCAAAGATATTGGTGATGCTTTCACAAGTACATTTTGTTGCCTTTGAAAAGGGGCCATCCTTCAGGACCTCTCATGAACTGTTAGGGGGTGGGTCCTCAGATATTACATAGTAAAAAAATCCATTCTAACATTCCCGTGTTTTTGAACCCCTTGAGCCCTTTCCCAATCTCATGCAAGGAAATTCCAGCATCTCCACTTCGTTCATGTAGGCTATTGCTGTATCCAAACTTCAGAGAACCATCCCAGCAGATTGGGAGAACTGGGTCCAGATGCCTTTGCCTAAACATTGAATCCCAAGTGATGGATGAGTGTCCCCATGTCAATAAATATCCCCTATCTACTTCTACGTCACATTCCTACCCGGGCCAATGCTCTAAACATCTGGTCTCTCACATGTTCCCCTGGCTTATGCTTGTATATATGATTCACAGTATTCAGTTCCCGTGATATGTAAGCTGTTTCTTCCTGGAGCAGACTATTTCCACATTCAACTTGTGCTAAAATCTGACCCTAGTTTTCAGCCTGGAGTAATGAGGTGGGGTATGTGTGCTAGTAATTGGCACCATCTTATGTGATACTAGCTGAATTCATTGCACGGTCTCTAGGAAGAAGAAGGCCTCTCTCCCTAGTAAGTGGAAGGGTCTGCTTTTGTCAGTCTAGAGGGTTTAAAAGTGTTTAGGCATCACAGACTTTCAGGCTCACCTCTCTAAATGCCCTAATTCCAAATTTCAGGAGCCTCGTCTTTTTCCATCAAGGTCCTGTCTTTCACATAAGAAATCTGTCAAGGGGCACCTGGGTGGCTCAGTCAGTTGGGCATCTGCCTTCCGTTCAGGTCATGATTCTGGAGTCCTGGGATTGAGCCCTGAGTCAGGCTCCCTGCTCAGTGGGGAGCTCTCTGCTTCTCCCTCTGCCTCTCACTCCACTTGTGTTCTCTCGCTCTCTCTTTTTCTCTCTCTCTCAAATGAATAAATAAAATCTTTATTTTAAAAAAAGAAATCCGTCAAGTTTGCAGTCAGTCTCCTTTGTTCCACTGCCACCGTTAAAATCAGACGCAGGGCCTGATTTTCAGCACAGTCTACTCGTGATGTAGAGTTGAGCGTTTTCTTATAAACTACCCCAGAAGGTGTATCGACCAAGATCTGAGTATTTCCTTTCATTTAGTACACAATCAGGATGGTAAATGACTGCAGCGTCTCACTGAGGGAAGCTTTGAGGAAGATTTATGGTAAATACCTGTGGCCAAGTTGCAGAATACTTTCTCCAGAACCTACCCTTATTTTTTTTTTTCTTTTAAGTCATCTGTACCCCCAGCACGGGGCTCAAACCCACAACCCCAAGATCAAGAGTTGCATGTGCTACTGTCTGAGCAGCCAGGCGTCCCAGACTCACCCTTCTTTTCAGTCAAAATTTGGTGACCTGGCTTGGGTCTGCAAGGCTAGATGAGTGGCTTTGACTCTCCATTGTGGTGACTCAAGTCAGCTTTCTGATCATGAGACCTGGGTTATCTTTTCTTCCTGTTATGCAGATCAAGTAACATTTTAGTAGTATGTCTATTTCATTTCTGTGGCAGGTGGCCAAATATTTTGATTATCCCTTTATCTGGAATGCTCATCACCGGAAATGTGTCCTCACTATCTCTACTAGGTAAGTGCTGCCACTTGGCTCTACTTTGCCAGGATTCTCATTGAAATCAGGGACCCATTGCAATGACAGCATCTCTCAACATCCTGCCTGGCCTAAGATGACAAAGACCACAGAGCTTTTCTAGGATACTGGTGCTCTGCTCACGAACATGTTGTTTACAACCGCAGTGAAGGAAGTGTCCTCTGAGGCACCTAAGATGATGTAATGAGGGTAGATCAAGTTAGTATACAGATCACTTATGATAAATCCATTCCAATGTCCCTATCCTCTAAACCTTTACAGTCCTACCTCTGCCTCATATGGGGGAAAGTTCTGCATCTCCATCTCAATGAATATAGGTCATCACTGAACCCAAGTTCTGTCAACCAACCAAGTAAACTATTAGAACCACTTCCAGATGTGCAAGATAGCACATTACATCCATAATGTCTGATAAGGGTACCCCTTTCAATTTATTTGACTCAATCCAGTGATATAACAGAGGCAGTGTATCATAAGGAACTGGTTAAATAGATATTGACAGACAGAAAAATGCAAAAGGAAAATACTGAGATAACACAGAAGCAATAGCATAGAAGGAAGCTACCATTCGAAGGGTCAGGGATCAAAGGAAAGAGGTTGGACTTATTAAAACTCAGGAGCTTGGAGAACCTCCCTGTAGCAGGAACTCAGGATTCTGAGGAGGGGTCTGGAAGCTGGTGTATCTGAGGAAGTGATGTTGACAGGCACAGAACACAAAACGGGAAGGTGCTGGTTGTTTCTTCTCCTCCACGCTTTCAGTCTCCCTCTAGTGTTCCCTTTTGGGAAAAACCTAACAGGGAGCCCACTGCTAAACCAGAAACACAGAGAGCATCACAAAGCAAAGTATACTGAACATTATATCAAAAACTAATGATGGGGGCTCCTCGGTGACTCTCGATTGAGTGTCTGCCTTCAGCTCAGGGCATGATGTTAGGGTCCTAGGATCAAGCCCCACATCGGGCTCCCTGCTCAGTGGGGAGTCTGCTTCTTCCTCTGCTCCTCCTCCTGCTTGTGGTCTCTCTCAAATAAGTAAATAAAATCTTTAAAAAAAAAAAACCCAAAAAACTAATGATGTACGACACCTTGGCTACTTGAATTAAATTAAAAAAAAATAAAGCAAAGTATATACAAGTGGGGTTGGAGCCAAGAAACAATAGCTTAATAACCAGCAAGGTGCCCTTCAGATTCTCACAGTGGTAATTAGCTCTGTGTGACTTTACTTGAGTTGCCTAATGCCATGAACAGGATCCAATCTCCTCCATAATCCTTATGTCTGTAATTGTTGCCATATCCTCTGAGACATGAGATGTGCTTTTTTTAGGTACCTGAGTAGTCAGTATATTTCTTAATGATCAGGAGGATAGATCCAAGAGCCTGACCAACTGGGTTTGGATTCTGTCTCTGCCATTTAAAAGCTGTGCAACCTGAGAAGTTGCACTTAAACTCTCTGGGCTTCAGTGACTTTGCCTGTAGGATGATGATAATAATACCCATCTTATCAGTGAATGTATGCAAAGTGCTTGGCACATAGTCAGTGTAAGACTCTTATTGTCTACCATTGAGTTCAAATTCAATACAGGAATCTACTCTAAGCCACAAAATAACAAAAATCCCTCTAGGCATGAAGCATCCTTGTATCTTAAAAACACAGAAGAGAGAAAAGAAGCATATTCTATGTTTAAATTTAGACCATTCCACTTACCCGTTATGTGACCGTCAGCACGTTATTTTCCTTTTGTGATCCTCAGTTACTTCTCCTGAATAATGGGAATAAGAATTTGCTATTTCATCAACAAACATTGAACACACATCTACTATATTCAAACACATGAGACAATGTCTACAATATAATAAATCAGCTATTGTTGTTGTTGCCTAGAACAATGCTTAAGCACTGCAGAGTAGAGATAATAAACACATAAACTCTATTCTTAAAGAAGTTATATCCTAGTAGTGGAAACAGTCTGACACCCAGATAAATTATAAAGCAATGTGAAAACGTCAACACTGGAAAGAGCGTGGAGAAGGAATGGTTAAAATATGACAGAGTCCAGTGAGGTGTCCCAGTGATGGAACTCCTTGGGAAGTTTCCTTCTAAGCGCCAGGGGAAGCTGTCTGTGGGGAGATGTTACATGCTTTTGACCTCTATATTCTCCTTCATTCTGTCTCCAGTGGTTTCAGCTGATGAAGCTTAACATCATACCAGCTGTAAAGAGAGAAATGTTTCAATATCACAAGCACAGCAATGAAGGGTGGATTTGGACCAAAGAGGCAATAGATTGATAATGATATAAACTAAAGAATCCGTAATTGATGAAATGTAAGTAAACCAAATTATCCAATCAAAAGACAGATTTTCGGACAATTACAACTAGGTGCTGTTTATAAGAAACACATTTAAGAAAAAAAGATGTAAAACATATGAAAACAAAAATTTTTATTTCAATTACTAGAAATAAAGGACACTTCATTATGGTAAGACATTTAATTCACAAGAAATCTATAACAAATTTTAAAACATATGCATCTAATAACTCAGCCTCCGGATATAGAAAACAAAAATTAATACAAGGTCCAAAGGTGAAATGGACAAATCCACAATCATATTGAAAAATTGTAACATAATTTTTCAGTAACTGATTAAATAAATAAAAATTAGTAAAGATATGTATCTGTGGGATTGTTGCAATGATACATACAACAATGGGACAATAAAAAGGACCCACAAATAGACCTACATGTATATGGACACTTGATTTATCACAGAAGTAGCACTGGAGTACAGGGAGGGAAAAGATCTTTTCAAAAAACATTGTTAGGATGAAAAAAAAGCACTTAAAGAAAAAGATTGATACAGTGGACTAATTAAAATTATGAGCCTTTTTTCATCAAAAGACATCAGTAAGAGATGAAAAGACAAGGTACAAAGTGGGAAAAGTCATTTGCATAGCATTTATATTACCTATATAACTAAGAGATCATATGCAGAGCGTTATGAAACAGACAACTCACTTAAAAAAAATGGGCAAAATCTTAAACAAGCAATTTATGTAAGAGGAGATCCAAATGTCTGATAAAGGTACTTGATCTTATTAGCAATCAGGAATGTGAGCTTTAAACTAAAATGAAATCTGCATACCCTAGCTACAATTAAAAATCTGATAGTACTAAGAGTTTACGAGAGAGTGGTACAAAAGCAATTCTCACCCACTGCTGATTAGATTGTAAATTGGTGCACTTTTGAGAACAGTACAAGTTATCTAGCAGGAATGAAGACACCTATGTCCTATGACCCAGCAATTCTTCTCCTAAGTATATACTCTACAGAAATGCAAACTTAGATGTGACAAAAGACATGTACAAGAATTTTAGTTAAATTTTAACACAAATTTTATGTAATAGCCATCTAGTGGAAACAAACCAAACATCTGTCAATGATAGAATGGATTAGAAAGGAAAATGTGGCATATTTATTGAATTGAATGTTATACAGCAATATAAAAGAATTAATGACAACTCACATTTACAGTGTGGGTGAATGTTAAAAATAATGTGATAACTAAAAAAGCCAGATAGACCACATTGCACATAAAGTTCAAAATTGGGCTAAATCAAACTGTAATGTTTAGGGTGCATATTTATGTGGGTTTTAAAAAAGTGTCTGTATATAAAGGAAAGCAAGATAGTGATAACTGTGAGTCAAGCAAATGGCTACTTCTAGCAGGAGTGAGGGGTTGTGACTGGGTGGAGCAAGTAGAGATTTCTGGAGTAATAGCAGTATTCTATTTCTATATCTGGGTGACAGTTACAAGAATGTTTGCTTTTTAATAATTCAGTGAGCTGAACATATTCATTTTTGCACTTTTCTATTTATGTATTTATTTATTTATTTGACAGAGAGAGAGAGGGAGCACAAGCAAGGGGAGAGGCAGGCAGAGGGAGAGGGAGAAGCAAACTCCCCACTGAGCGGGAAGCCTGATGCAGGGCTTAGGATCCCAGGACGCTGGGATCATGACCCCAGCTGAAGGCAGACCCTTAACCGACTGAGGCACCCAGGAGCCTTGTTTTTGCACTTTTCTAAATGTGGGTTATATTTTCTCATAAAACGGTTCCAGTTCAAAAAGAAATGAACAAATAATCCTAGGATGGGTAAAAGATTGTGCTGGGTATTTCCTGTTTGTTCTCTATTCTAATTCTGATAATAACTATGAGAATAGTATTACACTATTGTCATCTCTGTTTTAGGGATATGCCCTATATTTTAGTCATCTTTGTCAAAATCTAGCGCCATACCCTTACATGTGTATGATCCTGGGGCTCAGAGAACGTGAATGGTCTTTTTCTAAGGCAGTGTAATTCACCAAGGAGTGGAGCCTGCAAACCCCAGTTTTCTAAATCCAACCTCAATCCAGCTGCCACATCTGCCTCTTGTCACTTCTGCTGTGGCAGACAGAAGCTCTCCCTGATTCTAGTCGCCAGCTGCACACACTATAGGAAAAACCTATTTCCAACCATGGACTACAAATAGATGGCGAGATTAATGGTATCTAGAAAGTGACAGAGGGAAAAGAAGCCTTGACTACAGATCTTGCCCAGGGGAGGACAAAATGCTAATGTACACCTTTTACTGCCGTGTTAAACTGACATCAGACAAGGAGCCAGCATCCCTTCCTCTTGCCCTAAGCAAAATACTTGCAGGTGTCATTCTGCAAGCAGCACAGGTAATGTTAAATTTTTATTTTAAAGTACTTTGTATTTTTCCCTTTTTCCCCCTGTAGCTCACAGCATATTTAACAAGTTCATCAGAATGTAGTCAAGAAGTATTGGTGTAAAGATTATTTGATTCTAGTTAAACAGACTATAGGCCTACATCTCTGGACTTATTTGCCATTGTGACGACAAAAATCTGTTTCCTACTGGTTTCTGACATACAGAAATTATCCTGATGCTTAGCAGAAGGGAAGGTTTTTACCCTGTGCTCTCTAACAGTGACAAACTCAGCACATTCTCAGCAGAAGAAGCAAGTTCTAGGGACTCACCTGAGAAGGGGGTTTTTCAAACTGCAGGTCACAATCTGTCAGTGGATCCCAACCATTTAGAAAAAATACAATAGATTAGAAAATTTTAAAGTGTGCAGTCTATGTTAAGAGTAAGTACCGTTTCATGAAACTTTAATTTCATAGTGTGTGTGTGTGTGTGTGTGTATCCATGCTCTGAGTTCCTAGACCCAGTTCCTGGAAAGAGGGGATAGATTTCCCCACACACCACCAAGCAATTCTCTGAACATCATCTGGACATTCAAAGCTTAACTTGATTTTGTTACTATCTACCCCGAGATAGCATCAGACCCCATAGGGAAGGGGTCAGTCCTATAAGACTGCCCCCCAACTCCTTCAGATGCCAGTTACAAGCCCAGGCTATCATCTGTGCTTCTAACCGACGAGCTATAGTTTGGAGATGGCAACAACCTCTTCCAACTGAGGATGTCAATCGCAAATCTGGGTTGTTACCTGCACTTAGGGCTATAGATCAGAGATTCCCAAGAACCCCTCCTTGGGTACAATTAATTTGCTAAAGTAGTTAATAGAACTCAAAGACACATTTTAACGACTAGATAACTGGCTTATTATAAAAAAAATATAACTCAGGAGCAGCCAGATGGAACGGATGTATGGGGTAAGGTATGGGGAAAGGGCAAGAAGTTTCCATGCCTTCTCCAGAGCACCACTCTCTGAATGTCCCCATGTTCACCAACTCAGAAGCTCTCTGAACCCTGTCCTCTTGGGTTTTATTTTGTTTTGTTTTGTTGAGTATAGTTGACACACAATGTTTCATTAATTTTAGGTGTACAACAGGGGTTCCTGGGTGGTTCAGTCGGTTAAGCAGCCAACTTGATTTTGGCTCATGTCATGATCTCAGAGCTGTAAGATCGAGCCTCGTGTCGGGTTCTGCATTGGACGTGGAGCCTGCTTAAGATTCTTTCTCTCTCTCTGCTCTTCCCTCCTGCTTGCATGTGTACTCTCTCTTTAAAAAAAAAAATCAGGTGTATAACATAGCGATTCAACAAGTTTATACATGATGCTATGTTCACCGCAAGTATAGCTCCCATCTGTCCCCATAAAATGCCATTCAATCTCATTGACTATATTCCCTATGCTGTGCCTTTTATTCCCATGATCTCTTCGTTCCATAACTGGAAGCCTGTATCTCCCACTTCTCTTCACCCATTTTGCCCAACCCCCACCCATCTTCTCTCTGGCAACCATCAGTTTGTTCTCTGTATTTACAGGTCTGATTTTGCTTTCTGTTTTTATTAATTTATTGTCGGGGTTTTTTTTGGGGGGGTGGATTCCACGTATGTGTGAAAGCATATGGTATTTGTCTTTCTCAGTCTAACTTCACTTACCCTCTAGGTTCATCCATGTTGTCTCGAATGGCACAATCTCATCCTTTCTTATGGCTGTGTAATATTCCATTGAGTGTGTGTGTGTGTGTGTGTGTGTGTGTGTGTGTGTGAGAGAGAGAGAGAGAGAGAGAGAGAGAGAGATACCATACCACATTTCCTTATCCATTCACCTATCGATGAATACTTTGGTTGCTTCCATATCTCGGCTATTTTAAATAATGCTGCAATAAGCATGTATCTTTTCAAATTAGTGGGGGGTATTGGGTGGGGATGTATAGACCCAATAGTGGAATGACTGGTATGGTATTGAATGGTATTTCTATTTTTAATTTTTTTGAGGTAACTCCATACTGTTTTCTCTAGTAACTGTACCAATTTACATTCCCACCAATAATGTATGAGAGTTCCTTTCTTTCCACATCCTCACCAGCACTTATTATCTCTTGTCTATTTGATTTTAGTCATTCTGACAGGTATAAGGTGGTATATCATTGTGGTTTTGATTTGCATTTCCCTGGTGATTAGTGATATTGAGTATATTTTCATGTGTCTGTTGGCTATTTCTATATCTTCTTTGGAAAAATGTCTATTTAGTTTCTCTGCCCATTTTTTAATTGGGTTGTTTGTCTTTTTGGTGTTGATTTGTATGCATTCTCTATATATTTTGGATATTAACCCCGTATCAGATATAACATTTACAAATATCTTCTCCCATTCAATACATTGCCTTTTCATTTTGTTCATGGTTTCCTTCATCGTGCAAAAGCTTTTTATTTTGATGCAGTCCCAATAGTTTATTTTTGCTTTTGTTTCCCTTGCCTTAGGAGACACACCTAGAAGAATGTTGCTATGGTTTATGTCAGAGAAATTACTGCTTGTGTTTTTTTTCTAGGATTTTTGGATGTTCGGGTCTAACATTTAGGTCTTTAATCCATTTTGAGTTTACATTTGTGCATGACGTTAAAAAGTGGTCCAGTTTTGTTCTTTTAAATGTTGCTGTCCAGTTTTCCCAGCACCATTTATTGAAGATACTGTCTTTTCTACATTGGATATTTTTGCTTCCTTTGTCCTAGGTTATTATTTTTTTAATTTTTTTATTATGTGATGTTAGTCACTATACAGTACATCATTAATTTTTGATGTAGTGTTCCATGATTCATTGTTTGCGTATAACACCCAGTGGTCCATGCAATACGTGCCCTCCTTATAATCCATCCCGGGCTAGCCCATCCCCCCACTCCCTTCCCCTCTGAAACCCTCAGTTTGTTTCCCAGAGTCCATAGTCTCTCATGGTTCATTCTTCCCTTCCTTCTCCTACTGATCTCCCTGCTATTCCTTATGTTCCACAAATGAGTGAAACCATATGATAATTGTCTTTCTCTGCTTGACTTATTTCACTTAGAATGCTAAGTCCCGTCCATGTTGCTGCAAATGTTGAGTAATCGTTCTTTCTGATGGCTGACTAATATTCCATTTTATATATCCTTTGTCCTAGATTAATTAACCCATGTTTAATCACGGGTTTACTTTTCGGCTCTCTATTTTGTTCCAATGATTTATATGGCTATTATTGTACCAGTACCATACTATTTTGATTATTATAGCTTTGAAGTACGTCTTGAAACCTGGGATTATGATACCTCCAGTTTTGTTCTTTTTCAAGATTACTTTGATTACTTGGGGTCTTTTTTTAACAGATTTTATTTATTTGAGAAAGAGAGAGAATGAGTGGGGGTGGAGGGGCAGAGGAAGAGAGAGAGAGAAGAAGACTCCCCACTGAGCAGGAAACCTAACATGTGTGGCTTGATCCTAAGACCCGGAGATCATGAGCTGAAGGCAGACACTTCACTGACTCAGCCACCCAGGCACCCCTGACTACTTGGGGTCTTTTTTCCATTTCATGCAAATTTTAATAGTATTTGCTCTAGTTTTGTGAAAAATATTATTGGTATTTTTATAGGGAATTGAATCTATGGATTGTTTTGTGTAAAATCGACATTTTAACAATATTAATTCTTCCAATTTATGAATATGGAATATCTTTCCATTTGTGTCATCTTCAATTTCTTTCATCAGTGTTTTATAATTTTTGGAGTTCAGGTCTTTCATCTCTTTGGTTCAGTTTATTCCTAGGTATTATACTCTTTTCAGTACAATTGTAAGTGGTGTTGTTTTCTTAATTTTTCTTTCTGCTACTTTATTATTAGTGTATAGGAATGCAATCAATTTCTGGGTATTAATTTTGTATCCTGCAACTTTACTGAATTCACTTATTACTTCTAGTAGTTTTTTGGTAGAGTCTTTAGGATTTACTATGTATAGTATTGTGTCATCTGCAAATAGTGACAGTTTAATTTCTTCTTTACCAATATGGATGCCTCTGATTTCTTTTTCTTGTCTGATTGCTGTGGCTAGGACTTCTAGTACTATGTTGAATAAAAGTGGTGAGACTGGATATCCTTGTTTTGTTCCTGATCTTAGAGGAAAAGATCTGAGTTTTTCACCATTGAGTGTGGTGTTAGCTGAGGGTTTTTCATATATCGCCCTTACTATGTTGAGGTATATTCCCTTTAAACTCACTTTGTTGAGAGTTCTATTATGAATGGATGTTAAATTTTGTCAATTGCCTTTTCTGCATCTATTGAGATGGCCATATGGTTTTTATCCTTAGTTTTGTTGATGTGGTATATCACATTGGTTGATATGCAAATATTGAACGATCCTTGTATCCTCAGAATAAATCTCACTTGATTGTGATGAATGATCTTTTTAATGTATTGTGTGTGGTTTGTTAACATTTTATTGAGGATTTTTGCATCTATTTTCATCAAGGCTATTGGCCTGTAGTTTTCTTTTTTTGTGGTCTCTTTGTGTGGTTTTGGTATCAGGGTAACGCTGGCCTCATAGAATGTATTTGGAAGCTTTCCTTCCTCTTCTATTTTTTGGAATAGTTTCTGGAGTATAGGTATTAACTCTTCTTTAAATGTTTGGTAGAATTCACCTGTGAATTAGTCTCATCCTGGTTATCTATTTTTTGGTAGTTTTTTGATTACCAATTCATTTCCATTACTTATGATCAGGCTGTTCAGATTTTCTATTTCTTCCTTATTCAGTATTGGAAGATTGTATATTTCTAGGAATTTATGCATTTCTTCTAACTTGTCCAATTTGTTGGCATATATATATATATATTTATTTTAGTATTCTCTTATAATCCTTTGTATTTTTGTGGTGTCAGTTGTTACTTCTCTTTTGTTTCTGATTTTATTTATTTGGGTTTCTTCTCTTTTGTTCTTGATGAGTCTGACTAAGGGTGCAGAGTTATTTACAATTGCTATATCCTCTTGTTGGTTTGATCCTTTTATCATTATGTAATGCTCTTCTTTGTGTCTTGTTACAGTCTTTAAAGTCTATTTTTTCTGATATAAGTATTACTACCCCAACTTTTTTTTCACTTCCATTTGCATGTTAATGTTTTTCCATCTCTTCACTTTCAGTTGCTATGTATCTTTAGATCTGAGGTGAGTCTTTTGTAGGGAGCATATAGATGGGTCTTGATTTTTTTTTTTTTTAATCTATTCTGCCACCCCATGTCTTTTGATTGAAGCATTTAAACCACTTAAAGTAATTACTGATAAGTATGTGCTTATTGTCATAGTGTTACTTGTTTTTTGGGTTTTTTTTAATGGTTCTTCTCTGTTCCTTTTTTCTCTTGTTCTCTTTCTTTGTGATTGGTGAGTTTCTATAGGTTATGTTTGACTTTCTTTCTCTTTTTGTGTTTCTATCATAGATTTTGGATTTGTGGTTACCATGAGATTCATATATAACATCCTAAGTAAACAACAATATATATTAATTTTGGTCATTTAAGTTCCAACACATTCGAAAGAAAGAAAGAAGAAAAAAAGGCTTCTTTCTTTTTTCCTTTTCCCCTTCTTTTTTTTTTTTTAACTCCCTGCTCCGTGTTTTATGCATATGCTATCATGTTTACATCTTTATATTCACAATTTTCTTATGTCTCATTATGAGCATTTCTTTCCCACTTAAAAAGTCCCTTTAACATTTCTTGTAAGGCTGCTTTAGTGGTGATAAACTCCTTTATCTTTTGTTTGTCTGTGAAACTCTGTATCTCTCCTTCAAATCTGAATGATAACCTTGCAGGATAGAATATTCTTGGTTGTGGGTTTTTTTGGGTTTTGTTTTTTTTCAGTACTTTGACTATATCATGCCACTCCTTTCTGGCCTGCAAAATTCTGCTGAAAAATCAGCTGATAGGCATATAGATTTACTTTTGTGGGTAACTTTTTGCTTCTCTCTTGCTGTTTTTAAATTTCTCTCTTTATCTTAAAACTTTAACATTGTATTTAGTAGGTATCATGATGTGGACCTCCTTGGGTTTATCTTGTTTGGAACCATGTGCTTCTTGGACCTGGATGTCTAGTTCCTTCCCCAGGTTAGGAAAGTTTTCAGCTATTATTTCTTTAGACAAATGTTCTGCCCCTCTTTCTCTCTCTTCCTCTGGGACCCCTATAATGTGAATGTTTTTTCATTTGATGTTGTCCAAGAGATCCCTTAACCTATTCTCATTTAAAAAAATTCTTTTCTCGGGGCGCCTGGGTGGCACAGCGGTTAAGCGTCTGCCTTCGGCTCAGGGCGTGATCCCGGCGTTGTGGGATCGAGCCCCACATCAGGCTCCTCCACTATGAGCCTGCTTCTTCCTCTCCCACTCCCCCTGCTTGTGTTCCCTCTCTGGCTGGCTGTCTCTATCTCTGTCAATTAAATAAATAAAAAATCTTTAAAAAAAAATTCTTTTCTCTTTTTGCTGTTCAGCTTATGTGTTTTCCATTACCATCTTCCAGATCACTGATATGCTCTTCTGCATGCTTTAATCAACTGTTGATTCCCTCAGCATTTTTTTTTTTAGTTATTGTATTCTTCAACTCTGATTGGTTCTTTTTAATATTTTCTACCTCTTTATTGAAATTCTTACTGAGTTCTTCCACTCTTCTCTCCAGCCTGGTGAATATCTTCACAATCATTACTTTAATGTCTTTATCAGGTGTATTACTTATCTCTTTTTCATTTAGTTCTTTTTCTGAGTTTTTTTTTTTTTTTCTTATTCTTCCTTTGGAGCATATTCCTTTGTTCTCCTTGCCGCCCCCGCCCCCCCCCCACCATTTTGCTTGACTTTCTCTTTGTTTCTACGGAGTAGGCAGAACAGCTACTTCTCCTAAACTCGAAGGAATAGTCTTGTATATGGTCATCTCCTATGTACACTGTGTGTGCTTGATGACTTTCACTGGCTGGCTAGAGCTGTGGCTGGCTTGGGAGGGGGTCTTGGGGTCTTTCACATAGTAAGCACCCTGTTAGGTCAGCTAAAGCTGAAGAGAATGCAGGCCAAGTGTCCTGAGGTCCTATATATTGAGGGCACACTAGCTGGACAGCTGAAGCTGAAATGGGTGCAAGCCCAGGTGTCCTGGGATGCTCTCTGCAGGGTATCTTGGTTGGTGGGGAACCTAGAGCTGAGGTGGTGTGTGGACCAGGAGGTCCCTGAGTTCTCTGTGCAGAGGGTACCCTGGCAGGATAGCTGAAACTAAAGTGGGTGCAAACCAGGGGGACCTGGGGCACCACACACAGAGCTGAAGTTGAAGTGTATGTAAACTGGGGTGTTCCAGGACTCTCTGCACAGATAGTAACCTGAAGGGGAGGCTGGAGCCAATGCAGAGAACAGTTTGGGAGGTCCTGGGGCACTCTGTGCAGGGAGCATCCTGGTAGGACAGCTAAAGCTAAAATGGACATGGCTGGTATGGTCCTTGGGCTCTCCCTGCAAAATGTGCCCTGAATAGCCAAAGTTGAAGTGGTTGCAAGCTGGGTTAGCCTAGGGCTCTCTAAACTGAGGATATTCTGGCAAGATAGCTGAAGATGAATTGGGTACAAGCCAAGGTGTCACCAGGTGTGCAGCACAGGGGTGCCCCGGCCAGGTGTCTGGAGCCCGGACCAGCCTGGGCAGGAGTGTTCCAGGGCTCTCCATGCAGGGGGCATCCTGTCAGGGTGACTAGATCTGAAGCAGATGTCAGCTGAGAGGTTCCGGAGTGCTCTGCACCAGGGGTGCTTTCGCAAGCCATCTGAGGCTAACATGGAGGCCTGCAGTGTTCTGGGGTGCTTTGTGCCTGTGTCACCTTGGCATAAAGCTGGGGCTGTAGTGAGCCCTAACCAGGGGAGTCCTGGTGTGCATTGCCCTGTGGCCACCTTGGTAGGCTTGGGCTAGTGTGGGCTAGGGGCTAGCCGTTCACTGAGGCAGCAGGCCAGTTATAGCACCCAGACAGTACATTGGTCTGTGCTTTCAAGGTGGAGAGAACATGTACTCTGTCAGTCAGCCCTTCCCACCCAGGGAGCATTCCAGTAACCCAACCGCTGTCCCCCAACACACACCTCTTGGCAGAGTTCCAGGGCTGGCTCTTTTATATGCTAGTAGCTCTTTCCAACCATGGCTTTTTAAAGAAAAAAAAAAGAGAATAAACAAAGCAAATAAAGAAAAGAGAAGAAAAGAAAAGGAATGAACAAATAATAACAAACAAAACAAAACAGAATGTGCATGGTTTAAATTCTGTGCCCCAGGGCAACCAGGGCTGGTGTGGGCTGGCGGACCTGGTGCTTGTTGAGGCAGCTGGCTCCCTGTGTAGATCAGAGCCCCCAAGTGATGGGGTCCTGACCCTGCTCCACCAGTGCAGGCTTCGCAGGTGATATGGGAATGTAAACCGTGTCCTTCTCCAGTCCCTTGGACACAGAGGGCGTTCTTCTAGCACCTTTGGTGCCGTTTGGTGAAGTTCAGGTGCTGTCACTTTTCTGCACTAGTTGCATTTTCAAACTGTGGCTTTGTTTCTGTGCCCAACGATCAAGGCATTGGTTCCTGGTCCCTCAGGACTATCCCTTCCCACGGCAGTTTGCAGCAGAGTTGAGGGGGGGGGGGTTGGGGGGCAAGGGGGTGGGCATTCCCTTTGTTACCGTGTTTCTGTCTCTCACTGTTCTCTTTTGCCATTCTCTCTGTCTTTTGTGTTGCGGAAACTGTTCAGTTGGCTCTCAATTCTCCAAGAGGAATCGTTCTAGCTGTAGGTGTAATTTGGTGTTTTGTGGAGGGGGTGAATTCAAGGTCTTCCTATGTCACTTTCTTGGACCAAAACTTCTTTTGGGGTTTTATGGAGGCTTTATTATACAGGCATGAATGATTAACTCATTGGCCACTGGTATTGATTCAACCTCTAATCCCTCTCCTCTTCCTGGAGGTTGAGTTGTGGGGGCAAGGGTGTGGGATTGGGGCGCAGTGCGACTGAAAGTTCCAACCCTCTAATCTGGTTGGATCCACTGGCAACCAGTCCCAGTCCTTAAGAGTGCTCCAAAAGTCGCCTCATCAAAATAACAAAAGATACCTTTATCACTCTCATCACTTAGGAAATTCTAGGAGTTTAAGGAGCTCTGTGTCAGAAAGGGATGAAGACTATGTATGTATTTATTATAAATGAAAATATCACATATGCATATGTGTGATATATAAATCTAAATTTGCATGTATTGAGATGTGATATGGGGCGCCGGGGTGGCTCAGTTGGTTAAGGCTCTGCCTTCAGCTCCGGTCATGATCTCAGGGTCCTGGAGTGGAGCTCTGCGTCCTGCTTCCTGCTCAGCAGGGAGCCTGCCTCTCCCTCTCCCTGCCCCCCCACCATTCGTGCTCTCTCTTGCTATCTCTCTCCCAATAAATAAATAAAACTTTAAAAAGAAATAAAACGTTTTTCTTAATGTGTGTCATGCTAAAAATATGTCTGAAAACCCCTGCTTTAGGTGATATTTTACTTCTATACTTACTTATACTTTCATACTCACAGTTAGATTTATGTTAATGGCCTACAGTTATGTGTTCACTTTTGTGATAATTCAGATTCAGAGAAAGAACTATTGGCGTCAATGGCGTGTCCTAGCACATATCACGGCACCTAATTCATCTGAATCCCGAACTTGATAGTGGCCCAGGAGCAAATGGAGAGCTAGCTGACCAGCATGAGCTAGAAAATTCTGTGAGGTCATTAAGCTCAAGCAGGGAACAACTATTCTGGACCATTATAATTTTGTCCAAAGGCAACAAAGGAACACACAGCTGAGTACAAGATCTGGGCCAAGGTGCACCGAAGACTAATCCTCTAACCGGTCCTAACTATCACCAGACTCCAGAACCCCTCGGGTTACTGACCTTCGGTTACAGATATCTATTGAAAAGCCTAACGAAGAAGAAGCAGAAACTTCAATCGTGTCTTTTAAATATTTCTCCTTATTAACAACTCTACTTATTTTAGTGATTTAGGCTTATCTTTGTCCCTAATGGGACAGGGGTTATTTTCGTTTCATACATGAAAGAGATTATAAAGGTAGCTCAACTCAGAATTGTATTTCTCTTTTTGGCATAATGATCTTATTTATATATTTGAATTATTTGGGGTATATTTTTAAAAGTTTATATCATTAAAACAAATAAAGAAATAGACCCGAGAGTATCCAGAGGTAAATCTTCCCTGGCAGATTATATATAAATAAAAGTTTCATAAATTGGTTATCTTTTCATGGCTTCGCTGCTCAAGGGCCTGTAACATTTTTGCTTCATGCTTCTCAGTCAGCCCTTTGTTTTCTTCAAGGAGCTGATGATAAAGAAATTCTGATATAAATAACCACTCCCTAAGCTATCCATTTGATACATTTCAATTTTCTTTTATTGTGATTGCTGAAAATAAAGACAAAACTATGCTCACTATTACATTTGTGATAAGAACTGCTTGTCTATTGGCCCAGATTTTTACAAGTGCAAAAGCATGTGTGTGTGTTATGAAGGTTTGTGAAATGATTCGGTAGAGATGAAGAGGAGTAAAGATTCCTGCTTGTGAACATAATGGGCTAGGTAGCTTCCTAATTTCTTGAGCCCTGCCAGAGAAAGCAATGGCCTGGCTGAATCCCAAATGGGTGTAAAGGAGCAGGCATAGACTGAAAAGCAGTGAGAGCTGAATTTTGTATCTGATTCTAACATAATCAATTACCCTTGATCAGCATGACTTCTTTCCTGCAGAAGTTTCCATGGAAATGACATTAATAAAGTGTTTTAACTTCTGAGAATAGGTTGCTCCATTTCTGAATGATAGGCTGGATATTGCTGGTGAAGACAGTAAACATTTGGAGGGAGATGAACTGCCTTGTTCCAAGACACAAACACTATTGCTAATTTCTCACAATCTTTCTCTCACTGTCCGGGAGGAGTGTACAGTCATTTTAAGACCTCCTACAAATTAGCACAGCATCACGATTAATAGCCCCCTCCAGGAGAGGACTTACCCATGTGCCAGGCACTGGGTGAAGCCTTGTACCTGCATGTTTCCATTTGGTCTTCACAATACATCCTGGACTAGAGGTTGTTATTCTTGTATAAAATAAGGCTGATTAAGCTCCAGATTCTGTTTTCTAACTCATGCATTTCTGTCCAACTCCTCAGCCTTATCACTGCCATCGGCTAGAACTTGACAGCATTTTACGTCTATGCCTTCAGATGTTCTTGCTACAAAATAAATAAGTAAGTAAATAAATAAATACATATTGAGGAACTTCAAGTAACTTTAAGGTAAGATGATATTTATATCTAAAAAATCGTACAATGCTCATATATAATTATGTAGTTGTTCAAAGGCCATCTTGTACACCATAGCTATTGTTTATAAACTGAATGAATAAATGCAATATTTTATATTATCACTCAAACATTTTATTAAGCACCTTGTATTCTAACAATTTATGGTACTAGTGCCCACCCTTGAAAAAAAATACTATTAGGTGATGTTTTTCAAGCTGAAGTTTGGCTTACTCTTCCAGAAATAATTTTAGGAGAGACTGGTATTAGACAGCACTCAAACAATACCATAACCAGTATGGAAATTACATTCTTTGAGTTCACCTTTTAAGGCACAAATGCTTCTTTCTGAAAAGATTGGAAGCAAGTGTCATGGCTCACCACTACTGAGGGCCCAACATAAATAAATATGGTGTGTCTTATCTCTTATAGATTGGATGTGTCAGATTATGTGTACTCAGGCAGTGGGCTCATTATGTAAAACAAACTTGATAGCGTGTGTTGGGAGAAATTGAAAACCAAGAAGAAAATTAGGTTCCTTTATACCTAGGATTTCCAAATGTTTGCGGCTATAAGATCTTTCTCTATTTTTTTATCCCAAAGAATTCCTACCCTTTCTAGTGAAAAGAATATGTAAAATAGTCTCAAAGTCCTCCGTGCTCAATTTTCACAGAAAAAGTCAGAACAAAGGATCAGAGGGCGCCTGGCTGGCTCAGTCTGTGGAGACTGTGACTCTTGATCTGGGGTTGTGAGTTCGAGCCCCACCTTGGGTGTAGAAATTAAAAATAAAATCTTAAAAAAAAAAGAAAAAAAGAAAAAGAAAAGAAAACAGAATCAAAAAGGGTGTCAGAAGTTTCATTCGGCTAAGTGATTCTCTCGAGATTTATTTTTTAAGGCACTGGTCACTCAAAGAAATACATAAAGTAAGACTAGACTTCATAGGACTGCCCCTTTTGCCCCCTCCTTGTCCCCCCCCCCCCCGGCAATTGACCAGGGTCCTCAATTTAACCAAAAAATAGTCTGACAGTGACATTTTCAGAGAAAACGTAGATGATAAGAACAGGATGTCAACATAAGTATTTTGGGGAAACAGTCCCTAAACGTCTAATGGTTTTTGATATCCATATACACATTTATTCTCCTACTGCTATAATTCTGGAGGTTGAAAGTTAGTATAAGGAATGGCAATCCTTGGTCCTTACAAAATGCTTTATCAGAAAAAAAAAAGACAGATTTAGTCAGTTTTACTGTAATGAAGTATACTATAACATTCTGAAGTTGTTTTTAACATGAGTGTTGGTTAAAAATCACTTTTTATATTAATCAAAAATGTATCCAGAGAACGAAAGATTGATTAGAGCACCCTTCATTCCCCTAATTGAGAATATCTCTCATTGACAGCCTTTCTTTCTTTCTTTCTTTCTTTCTTTCTTTCTTTCTTTCTTTCTTTCTAGTAGGGAAGTAAGGGGGTGAAGGGGTGGGTTTCCCATAAGAAAAGTTAACAAATAATTTCTGTGATTGAGATTAAATTCCTTCTCTTCTGGAGCCAAGGCAGGTAAAAGAAACCTGTCACCATTGCCCATTATATTTTCTGTGAGGTCTAAAATTATCCAATAAATGCTAGCACTGCAGTAATTATGGGGTTACTATTAATTATTTGCTATTGCCAATCTCAAGCCAACTAATGAAAACCGTACAATGATATTCTAAAACTGGGCCCAAGGGATATGGAGCACTTCATTTTTCTTGTTGTTATTTAAGAAAAAAAACTGCCAACAACAGTGAAGCAAGTATGAAAGTCCGCATCTAGCTTATAAGCCCATCTAGTCTCTAACAGAAGATACACTAAACGACATTGTAGGTTCGGGTTATCTCTGCTGCGTGACTGACCCTGGCATAGCCCCAGAGCACAAGATTCAAAGGGCACTAATCCTTGTGCAGTACTTTAGTCATTCCCTTGTGTATCCCTAATACTTAAAAATAACTGAGCACATCCCCCCAACATAGGTAAATGTTTTTCTTTACAAATTGTATACATATATATTATTATGTCAACAAAGTATGCACACGATAAAAACTTATACAAGTAGAATTTTTAGAATATATATGGAAACATAAATTCTCATATTTTCCAGCCGTAGCTCAGTGGGTGGTTTTGAGCAATCCCTGGAGTGTAAGGTCCTCCCTCCTCCTCCCACTTAGCGCACGGCTGGTCTGGACTAGACAAGTACAGGCTGACCTGTCCTTTTCTTTGAATCCACATGTCCCCTGATTGGCAATTATCTTAATGTATTTAATTTTTAGAAACAAGATTAAGGAACGTTTGGAAAAAAAGACCACATTTAATTAGGAACAACATTTCTAGAGAGATCGTGTGCAACAGTGAAAAGGAACTTCCCTAGCATCTCAGCTATTTGTCATATTGGGAAGCATTCTTCTTAAAACAGAGTTAAGCCCGGTTTGAGAGAAGCCAGGAAAATAGATTTGGAGTGGTGCTACATTATTTATTTACTTACTCATTTATTTATTTAAAAGATTGTATTTACTTATTTGAGAGAGAGAGAGAGAGCATGAGCAGCAGGGAGGGGCAGAGGGAGAGAGGGAGAAGCAGACACCCCGCTGAGCAGGGAGCCCAATGTGGGACTTGATCCCAGAACCCTGGGATCATGACCTGAGCCAAAAGTAGACACAACAATGGAGCCACCCAGGAGCCCCTGGATTTTAATATAAGGTTAGTAAAAAGAACCTACTGGATAAAAGTAGGGCAAATGTATAGAATTCCTTAATTATTTACTTTAAAAATCACTTTTGGTTAATTATATATAATAGTGAGTCAGAAAATGTATGTACTTTGGGTTTTATCAGATCGTAACCTTTTCACAGCACATTCGCTTGGGTATCTCATAAAATACAGACAACTAAATGGCACATTTACACATAGTCGTAAAACAACATTTATATTAATTTAATGGTTGGGTTAGAAAATAAGACATAACTACTTTGAAACTTTGGGTGTTTTATTTATAAACTGAAGAATATTTTTTTTCTCCTGGCCCTAACCCAGTTTCACCCTGTGTAATCCTACCCGTGTTTCAAAGTTCTCCTCTAATTCCATTTCTTTATCAAGTATTTTGAAATCCATCCTTATTGTATTCAAAACTAGTCACTTCCCTTCAGTTCACACATTGAACATTGTGGTACTTTTCATCATCAGCCTGAATAATAAGAACAGCTATTTTGCCCAGATCACAGTTTGTAAATGGCAGATCTAAGAAGAGCTCAAATCAGTCTGACTTCGAAGTCCATGCCCCTCTGTGATACCATGGCTTATGAATTATAATAACCAGATTAGCATTCTCAGAGGGCTGGTATGGTCCTGCAGCATGTAATATAACACCTTATACAAAATGGAGAATCATGAATGTTTGGTAATTTGAATCAATGAATGTAAAACAGCTACCCTGAATATATGCATTCAAATCATATACATATAATTTAATACATTCTTTCATTGGCACTTAAAATTCATATTGTTCTTTTTTTTTTTTTTAAAGATTTTATTTATTTATTTGACAGAGATAGAGACAGCCATTGAGAGAGGGAACACAAGCAGGAGGAGCGGGAGAGGAAGAAGCAGGCTCATGGTGGAGGAGCCTGATGTGGGGCTCGATCCCATAATGCCGGGATCACGCCCTGAGCCGAAGGCAGATGCTTAACTGCTGTGCCACCCAGGCACCCCACATATTGTTCTTTAAGTATATTTTTGTTATCTTCTGAAGGAAAAGAATATGGAAAGGAATATGCGAAGAAAATCAGGGGACTACCATAATGTCCTGTTCTAAAGAAAAATACTAGAAAAGAAGAGATTTCAATTTAAATGGGAAAATACTGAAAAGAACTTCATTGCTTGAGCGAATGGGCTCATTTTGTGATGTACATCAAAAATTTTTGTTCTTCTTTGACTTTTCCCAAATCACAGTAGATGACTAATCATGCACATGAAACACATTTCCTCTACAGAGGCAATTCACCACCACACAGTAGTGTTTGCAGCCTTCTCAAGAATTCTGGGGGGTCATAATAGGCCATCAGAAATCCTCTTTGACCGAAGCTTCCCAGGAGAAACGATGAAGATTCCTTTGTTGCAACCTTTGGGAATGCTGGTGGAGGGGACTGCAGGATACGAGCAGATGCCCAGGAAGACAGAAATTCCCTCCAGAGATAGGAGAAAATATGTCACGGAGGATGAGTCTGGCCTTGGGATTTCAGCTTGGATAGAAAAGAAGTTTCTTGACAAGGCCTCTGAAGGGTTTCTGAATGCCCCCAGGGTAGCTCTTGAGAACTTGTTCTAAAAGTCTAAGAAGCTTCTAAAGCCGAAAGAGTAAGGCTAACTCATTGGAGCCCCCAATAGCTGTATCCATCATGTAACGTCAATTCAAGGTCGTCTAAGAGAAGCAAAAACAAAACCAAACAATTCTTGAGCTTTAAAAGACACAAAGCTCGGGGCGCCTGGGTGGCACAGAGGTTGGGCGTCTGCCTTCGGCTCAGGGTGTGATCCCGGCGTTATGGGATCAAGCCCCACATCAGGCTCCTCCGCCGTAAGCCTGCTTCTTCCTCTCCAGCTCTCCCTGCTTGTGTTCCTTCTCTCGCTGGCTGTCTATCTCTGTCAAATAAATAAATAAAATCTTTAAAAAAAAAAACAAAAACACAAAGCTCAACAGGTTAAGGAAGCTCTTTAAAAAATGCAGTTCTGACAATAAAGTCATGAATGACTCTGATGTAGAACTCTTTTGAAATATATCTAGTATATTTTCCTTTTTCAACAATTTAGCTTTATCTTCTGTAGTCCTTCTGCCAGGTAGAGTTGGCCTGCCCATCGGCGCGTTGACTCTGGGAAAAGGAAACAAGTAGAGCTTTAAAAGAAAAAATCATTGATCAGCTGTGAGTTCCAAATCTGACTTTAAAAAAAATTTATAGGGAGACAACAGTCTTGAAATATGGCTTTCAAGAGAGAAAAGCTTGAATTTTATTCCAGAACCAAAGCTTAAAGGATTGACTATAACTTGAACATACAGAAGAAACAGTGAGAATATAATGAGGAAAAGTTCCTGCCACCCCATGGAGGAAACAGTCTGCCTGTGCTGCTGAGGGGTGGAACCAGGAGAGGGATGGCTTTCTGCATCCCCAGCCTAGAGGTGAATTTCAGAGGAAAACACATCAGTAGAAACACCCAGATATGTTTAGGAGAATTCCAGGTCTGAAGTCTGTAACTGACTTCCTCAACTGTAGGCTGAAAACACTCTAATGCCTCTGAGGGAAAACCATGGTTAATGTAGCGCCACACACGTCAGGCTAGAGGTCAAGGAGAAGCCTGAGGGAGGGGCCTAGTTCGGTGGGCCTGAAGGCAGCCTCCCAGAGCCTAGCACAGCCCAGCTCAGTACAGAGAAAGTAACTGAGAGGTCCTGAGCCTACAAGCGGATAGTGTAAATAGAGAAGAGACCATGATAACAAAACAGGCCTCAGGGGGGGCAGGCCAGAGAGAATCGGCACTTCGGAATAAGCGTCAGGGGAAAGGTCACGTTTATCAGCAATGGGTGAGGTGTATGGCCCCAAACACCAGGTAGGACCAACAATACCTCAGTCAATGCTAGAAAAGACACTCAGAAATGAGAAGCCCAAGCTGCATCATACTGAATCCAGAGACCCTGGGTTAAGAACCCTTAGTTGGATTGAGAAATCTCCATTGACATCCACCAAAGGTCACAGAAGACCAATCTCTCCTTCCCTAATGCAGCCATGACATACAAATGTTTCTTGTATGGCCAGATGCCATCTTGGGAAGCAGGAGAGGATAGAAGGGAGAGAATCCGCGAGGAGATAAACAGATATTCAGAAGAGACCTTTATAAACCTTGAGGCTGAGAGACCATCGTTTGCAAGATGAATTTTCATCTGCCTCTGTTTTAGTGTTCTAGGGCTGCTGTAACAAAGGAAAGTGAACAGGGTGGCTCAAAACAGCAATAACTTATTCTCCCACAGTTCTGGCTAGAAGCTCAAAATCAAGCTGTAGGTAGTACCATGTTCCTGCTGAGGCTCTCGGGAAGGATCTGTTCTATGCCATTCTCTCAGCTTCTAGTTCTGCTAGTAATCCTTGGTGTTTCTTGAGAAAGGTCTGCAAATACCACTATGTGGCAGTGAATTTCCTCTGTAGAACTCTTCTATATTTTTAATGTGCCTCATTAACTGTCTAGTGTGAATTGGGAAAAGTCAAAGAAGAACAAAATTTTTCAATGCATATCACAAAATGAGACCATTCTCTCAAGCAATGAATTTCTTTTCTTTTTTTGTTTTAAGATTTATTTATTTATTTAAATGAAGGGAGGGGCAGAGGGAGAGAATCTCAAGACAGCTCCCCGTGGCACATGGAGCCTGACGCGGGGCTCCATTGCAAGACCCACAAGATCGTGACCTGAGCCAAAACCAAGAGTCCAACGCTTAACTGACTGAGCCACCCAGGTGCCCCTCAAGCAATGAATTATTTTCTTTCAAGTATTTTCCACTTAAATTGTATTCTCTTGTTTTCTAGTATTTTTCTTCAGAATAGTACATTACTGTAGTCCATTGAAATTCTTCCCATATTCCTTTCCATATTCTTTTCCTTTAAAAGATAACACAAATATATTAAAGAACAATAGGAATTTTAAGTACCAATGAAATGACTTATTAAATTATATGAGTATATATAATTGTTTATATGTATGTATGTATATATATATATATATATATTTTTTTTTTTTTTTTTTTTTTTTTTTAAAGTAGGCTCCATGCCCAGCACAGAACCCAATGCAGGGTGCAAAGCCATGACCCTGAGATTAGACCTGAGCTGAGATCAAGAGTCGAAGGCTCAACTGACTGAACCAGCCAGGTGCCCCATGAATATATATGATTTGAATGCATATATTCGGAGTGGCTGTTTTGCATTTATTGATACAAATTGCCAAACATTTGTGATTCCTCATCTTGTACAAGGTGTTGTGTTGCGTGCTACAATACCCTGCCCATCCAATCCAGTCATTATATTTCATAAACACCAGAGATGAGTACTTGAATGAATCTTCGGAGGGGACACAACTCAACCCATAGCAGTTCCCAACAGGAATGGGGGTTTAAGAGCTAGTTGAGTTTATTTATGTGACTACTTTTATTATCATCTTTTCCCTGTTGGTTGTGGTGTACACTTTGACCCTTCTCTGGCAGGAGCTGACAACTCCAGCCTACATGCGAATTCTATACAACTACCTGTTATAAGGCTCAGCAGCTAAAAGACAGATTTTCATTTGTAAGTGGTTTTAAATAAATCAAAAGAAGAAGAATATTTTATAACATGTGAAATACATGTAGAACCGCAAGTAGATGTCCATACACAGAGTTTTATCCCTGTCACACTTGTTACTGTGCGACAATGACAGAGTTGAGCAGATGCAATACGATCGCAGGCAAACAAAGCCTGAAATATTTACTCTGCATTCCTTTATAGAAAAAGTTTTCTGCCTCTGATCTACATTGATGGAAAAAAAGGGAGAAATATAAAGTGATGGCTATGAATGCATGGAGAAATCTCCAGCAAGTTCATATTTAAAGGACTCTTGAAAAAATGAAAAAGAAATATGGTGGAAAGGCGAGCAGAAGAACAACAACAACAAAAATAAGAGGAGGAGGAATGGGAGGAAGAGGTGGAGGGAGAAGGACGAAGGGGAAGAGGGGGAACCCTTTGAGGAGGAAGAAATAATTAAGGAGGTAGAAATAATTTAGAGAAGTAGTAGGGAATATATGGGAATATATGGGAATGATGTCAGTGAGGCTAAAAGTTCCCAAGATTTTGAGGCTTGTGAAAATTATTAATAGCAAAAAAAAAAAAATTGTGAGTTAGGGAAACAAGAATGGGGTATAAGGCCACCACTTGGTTGAATGACACAATGCTGCAGAATAGAAAAAATTGAGTTATTTAACTGACTTTACCAACTCCTTAAGTATGTTTCCATTTTTTTCTCTGTGAAGATTGATCATTACTTGGAAAGAACAAAATAAATAGTAATAAGAAGAAAGGGAGATCAAGAGAGTAAAATAGCAAAGAAATACCCATCAGGTCTAGTTCATCTCCAGGTCTAGGTGAAAAATATCTCCTGATACTAAAAAGATACCATCATATCAATCTATCAAAAAGCTGTAGATGATTACTAAGTGACTATTGATAATCTTCTGGAATTTGGAGAGAATTGAAAGGTGCTTAAAATACAGAGCTAGAAAAATAAAGCCTCAAATTAAAAAGAGAAAAAAAAAAAAAGATGCTGCAAGCTATCAGATTGACAGCTTGCTATGACTTCCAGTGAGACTCTAGGATGAATTGTTGAGTCTTCAAGAACTGAGAAAGGAAACTTGTGATCAGGAAGAGAACAGGTTTACTAGAAAAATCAGGCCAGGTAAGCCTCATATCATTTTGAGATAGGATCGTAATATACACCTTGATTTTAGAGGGTCTTTTGACAGGCTCTCTTATAGTACCCCTAGAAATAAAAGATTTAGAAGGAGTGATGTTTGCAGATCAAGAAGTGTTATCAGTGCAGTTACTCAGGTTCATAATTGGGGTGCTTGATTAACGATATTCCCCAAAGTGCTGATTAATGAATCAATGCCAAGTTACAGTGAATTCTCCAGGAGAATGTTGCTGTCTTATTCTCTAATTTTTACAAATGATTTGGTTAAGGATTGGCTGACACAATGCCTAAATTTGCAGAAACTCAGGAGCAGCAAGTGGTAAAATCAAGACCCAAAAATATTTTCAGAAATGGAAGCAAAATTCTATAGTCAGATCCCAAACAAAACAAAGCAAAACGCCAACAACAAACCCACACCAGGAAAACAAAGTCGTGCTTCTCTAGGCCAGTTCCATGTTAGAATTACCTGGGGCGATTTTGATTTAATGGGTCTGAGAGTGGCCTAAGCATCAGTATTTTTTAGAGGCTTTCCAGTTGATTCTAAGTTGAGCCAGTTGAGAATAGTGATTGTATGCAAGTAGAGGGGGATGGTATGTGGAATACCCAGAGCCCAGGGCACGGAGTGAAGAGTTTGGAGCCTTTGTGGACTGCAAGATCAGCGAAGCGACGGTGAGATGTCGCAGCTGAAAAAGCCAAAATGATCTGAAGTTGTAAATATCGAACAGAGAATTAGAAAATGGTAACGCCCTTTGGCAGGCATTTACTCTCGCATCAGGCACAGTAAAAAGGATTTTTAGTGCATTATATAGTCTAATCTTTACATTAACTCTGTGAGGTCGATATTACCACCCCCGGTGTGTAGTGGAGAACACCGCAGCTTACTGAGGCTAAGTACCTTGCCCAAATCACCCAGCTAATACCAAGCGTGGCTCGAGTTTACTGACCTACGAGACAGTGAGGAACTAAAGACGGCCTGGAGAGACGATTTTACGGGAGCTTATTAGGAAGGAAGGATCTAAGTGATATTTTCTTGAAGAATGGGTGTTAAAGTGAATATAGATAGTGAAGAAATACAAAATTCAAATATTTTCTCAAGATTTTCAGTCTAAAAGAATGGAATATTTGTGGGAGCTATGAAAAGAAATATGAAGGGGAGCCTGGGTGGCGCAGTCGGTTAAGCGACCGACCCTAGGTTTCAGCTCAGGTCCCGATCGCAGGGTCGTGGGATTGAGCCCATGTTGGGCTCTATGCTCCGGGCAGTCTGCCTGAGATTCTTTCTCCCTCTCCCTCTGCCGCTCTTGTTCATACGTGTGCTCTCTCTCTCTCTCTCAAATAAATAGATTGATTAAAAAAAGAAAAGAAATATGGTGATAGGGAAGAGGGTTAAATTTTTGGATATATATATATATATATATATATATATATATATCCAAATATATATATAGATATGTATAGTACATGTATGTATATGTATAGATACAATAAAAACAGATATTTTATAAAATCAGCATTGTTTTTCTAGAATGTGATATTTCTACCACTTCACATATTAATATAAATAATAATGATGGACTAATTTCATTGTATAAATATCCACTGCTGAAAGAATCCCAGGAGTATTTCATTGAATTTATTTTCATTAAAATTATTTTTTTTTTCCAGCTTCATTTTACTGTACTTTCTTTTTCAATCTCTGAACCTGTGGGCTCACGATTTCCCTTTAATTACTCTTTCACACCATTTCCCAAAAGTCAAAACTTGCACCTGGTAGTTAGCAGAATACCTGTTTTAAGCAATGGGATAAGACCCCATTGGCAGGGCATCTATATTTAAAGCAAAAGGCAGCATTTGCTTAATTCTAGCATTTTCTTCGGCATTGTTCTGTAAAAACTGATAACCAGCTTTATACTTATAAAGTTATATTTTTAATTGTCTGAAAATCCTGGACAGGTCTCTTAAAAATGTATATCAGAAGATGTTATGATATTAAAATGCCACATGATGATTAATATTATTATAAAAGTCCAAAGTAAGAATGAGATGGTAGATGTCCCAAAGGAAGCACCTTTGTGATATAAATAATCTTTGTAATTTTCTCTAATATGCTGCAAATGTATTTCTGACTCTAAAGGAATAATCCCTTCATGGAATAACAATTAAATTTGATTTACAGTGCCACTAAAAGTTAACCAAGAGCTTCTAACAGTTGTTTAGAAGAGAGTAGATCATAGGAAAAACTCTAGCTGTTGAATTGTTCCCAAACAATTGGAAATAAATCTTCTTAAGATCAATCTTATATAGTACTTACTTCCTTTTGCATCTAAGATGAATTCATTATTAACAAATGATCCGTAACAGGCGCATTTTGTATTTATTTGTGTGCAAAGCTGTCTATCTGAAACACAAATCGCAGCTGCCCTTTTCCTCCACTATTAACACAGCAGCTTTGACATTCGACAGACAATTATATTTCAGAAATTAGTAACTGGTTGAATAAATATAGCTCTCTTTGCTTTATTTCCTTTAACTCAGTTTATGGCAAAATCTGTGAATTAAGCACAATCCACATTTACTTGGCAGAAGGCTGTTACAATGAATGTCGAATAAACTTATTTTCTTTTTTTTTTTTAAAGATTTTATTTATTTATTCGACAGTGTTAGAGACAGCCAGCGAGAGAGGGAATACAAGAAGGGGGAGTGGGAGAGGAAGAAACAGGCTCATAGCGGAGGAGCCTGATGCGGGGCTCGATCCCATAACGCCGGGATCACGCCCTGAGCCGAAGGCAGGCGCTTAACCGCTGTGCCACCCAGGCGCCCCTGAATAAACTTATTTTCTGCCAAGACTCTCTTCTTCCCCATCACCCGTTTAGCATCCAATTCAGAAAAAAAAACACACCCATGGAACAATGTTTTCCAATGTTTCATGGTACTCTCCTTCCTTGAGATGGTAATAGGTAGAACTTTAAAAAACTCTATACTCAACTGTGTCAAGTACCTGCATACTTGTATTAGTTAGCTAGGGCCGCCATAACAAAATGCCATAGACTAGGGTGGCTTAAAACAACAGAAACTTATTTCCCCAATTCTGGAGGCTGGAAGTCCCAGATTAGGGTGCCAGCATGATTGAGTACTGGTGAGAGCTCTCCTCCTGGCTTGCAGATGACTGCCTTCTTTCTGTGTCCTCACATGGCCCAGAGAGAGAGAGAAAGAACTCTATGGTGTTTCTTTTTATAAGGGCACTAATGTCATCATGAGGGCCCCATCCTTATGACCTCATCTAAACCAAAATACCTCCCAAAGGCCCTATCTCCAAATACCATACCATTGGAAGTTGGCTCTTCAACATACGAATCTGTCATCCTTGTAAGGGAGGAGAGGGGATGCAACACACAGGTCAGTCCGGAGGGATTCTATAGATTCCTCTTGGGTATTCACAGCACATTAGCATATGAAATGTCCTGAGATTTTTTTTCTGGAATTAAGAAACACTGTTTTCTAAACATTTTTTTAAACTAAAACTCTACCCTCCCTCACACCCCCCCCCCCAATAGTATCCGCTTTTATTGACATCTTATGGAAAGTGTTTGTTAGTGTTTGGGACCAGTCCACAGTTTGGGAAATGCTATGGTAGAGCTTCCTTGTAATAGTGGGGAGAAGGATGGACATTGAGATCA
The DNA here is from genome assembly GCF_023065955.2 of Ursus arctos. Taxonomy (NCBI): domain Eukaryota; kingdom Metazoa; phylum Chordata; class Mammalia; order Carnivora; family Ursidae; genus Ursus; species Ursus arctos. The sequence goes on along the minus strand of NW_026622886.1, from coordinate 41,228,044 downwards.
AGCCCTCAAGCATCTTTTGGAAAAATAACCTGAACTGAATAGCATTCCTCTCAACCCACTGGGAAATTGTATATTACTTATTTAGGCTTCAAAAGCTATAAAACAGAGAAAGAAAACTTCATTCTTTGTCATACTGCTCGAGACCTTTCACTTCCCTGTACAAGAGTCATTGTCATTTTAAACTTGTCTTTGTTGCTCTTCCACATTCGTAGAGGGAGGTCCCTTTCCACACATCCCCTCCACATGCATATAAAATGAGACATTTCTATTGCCTTAGAAGCCCCCAAGTTGAAAATGTTAGGCATAAAATACCCTATTTTTATTTTTTTGAAGATTTTATTTATTTATTTGAGAGAGAGAAAGCACATGAATGGGGAGGGAGGGGCCGAGGGAGAGGGAGAAGCAGACTCCCTACTGAGCAGGGAGCCCCATGCGGGGCTTGATCCCAGGACCCTGAGATCATGACCTGAGCTGAAGGCAGATGCCTAACTGACTGAGGCATCCAGGCGCCCCTAAAATATCCTATATTTAGAGGGGGGCCAGTCACCCCTTTAGAGGTGATTTTGTTACTACCATCCTGCAAACACCCTCCCAGTCTATAGAAGATGACTACCATGGGAAGAGAGAATTCTAAGAGAAATGTGGAAATTATCAGTTGGCAGAAAGTGCTGGGTGCTGGGTCTTTCCTCCCCTTCTCATTCCAACAAACAAACAAACAAACAAACACAGGCACATAAATTAAAAATCCTCATCACCCAGAAAAAATGAGAATCCCTGCAGAAAGGGAAAGTTCCGCAGAGTTTTGAGGTCTGCCCAAGATGTTATTAAGGGTGAAGGAAAATATTTGATAGAGTGTGTTTGAAAGTGATGACGACAAAACAAAACAATAGAAAAAATTTCACATCAGTACCCCCAAAACTTCCGATTATTCATCCCGGGGTTGGCCAACTCCTGATTTATGCCCTTTTGAGGAGAGAAGAGAACTGGAGAGAAATGGCAGTCCAGAGAGAGGCCTAGCAGTGCAGCAGCCTGCACTCCCTCCATGCAGCGAGGCAAGCATGCATGAGCTTCCGGCAGGCGAAGTTAGCAACTCCCTCCCAAGTAAGTTGTGTGCGAGCCTTCTTGAGGGACCCCATCTATGAGTGCCACTTGCCACCTGGAAGACCAGGGAATGCTCAGGCATGCTATGTCATGGAAGTGTGCAAAAGGAAGGCCTCTGAAAGACACCTTTAAGAACTTATAACCTTGACCCTTACAAAAGAGTCAGTATTTGGGTGCCTACAAGACGGCATCAACAGTCAAGAGAGAGGTAGAACTATAAGCAATTTGCCTCTTTCCCCTTATCTTCTCTTTTGCCATTCCCTTTAGTCCTATGTGGTATAGAAGCAGAAGGTAGTGTCAGGGTGGACATTGGACTAAACTAGGTTGGGCTTTTAAGACTTCAAAGGGAAAGCTCTGGGATTTGCCCAGTATGTCATTAAGAGTGATGTAAAGGAATCGACAGAGGGTGTTTGAAAAACAAAATAATAGGGGCACCAGGGTGGCGCTACAGGTAGAGCATCTGACTCTTGGTTTCAGCTCAGCTAGTGATCTCAGGGTTGTGGGATCGAGCCCTGCCTTGGGCTCAATCCGCGCTGAGCAAGGAGTCTGCTTAAGATTCTCTCTCCCTCTCCCCTGCCTCTCCCCCTGTGCGGGCGCTCTCTCTCTCCCTCTCTCTCAAAAAAAAGAAAGAAAAACAAAACAACAAAGTAACATTTTATGCCAGTATTCCAACAACTTCATATTTCTTAATAAATCAGTTATATAATGTTTCCGTTGCCTTCTGTTGCTTTCTCTTTATCGATATTTAACTTTTAATACTTAATTCACCTCAGTCTTACCATATTTAAATTTTAAAGACAATTTCAGGATCTGTTCTTTATGGCAAAATCCAAAAAAAAATTATATGAAATTTAAGATTTGGTCAACATGAATGTCCCCCCAAATTAAGGAAAATGTCTTGCTCATCTTTGCCTCCCTGGTAACTAGTACATCACCTTGAACAGTGTAATCACTCAATAAATGTTTGTGAATTAAGTTAAGCTACTGGTTGATATCTGAGGAAATTTCTAAGAGCTGAAGGACTCCATTTTTCTTCTTTTCTTGTCTCAGTTTTCCATTCTGACCATTGACTAGAAAGACAACTCTTGGAGGGCGGCCTCATGTAGGCTTATTTTCTTTTGCCCTTAACGTTAATTTAGCATTTACAGATCATTAAAGGAAAGCATGTCCCCACTGTTTAGTAACCAGCTATATTCAGTGATACATAGACCAAATCTCTAAGAGGTCAAGAATACAATATAAAATTAAGTACTTTTGAGTGCCTATCACGAATTTGGCATGGGCTAAGTACTTGAAAGAAGCAGAAGTAGTTTTAAAGTTGGTATATGCTCTTAAAGAATTACACTCTAATTGGAAGCTAGAATATAAACACTATTGTTGGTTCAAGATCCTAGAAAGAGACAGGGGAGGTGAATAGCATTGCAGGTGGGGACAAGCATTTTAATACACAGATTTGGAGCATAGGCTCTGAAAACCACATTGCCTGGGTTTTTATCCTGACTGCTTCTTTAGCGAGTTACTTAAGCTTTCTGTGCCTCTCATACTTAAAATGTGGATGAAATGAATTAATGTAGCACCGGACCTACAGGTAAGGGCTCATTATTAATAATGATGATTATACAAAAATTTGGAGTTGGGTTTTTGAGGGACTCAAAAAAATTGATGGGAGTAATTCCTATATTAGAATAGTGGGAGAAAGTTCAGAAAAAAAGGGCTAGGGACAGATAAAGGGGGCCACTGATTGCCAAAACATTTGGACTTCATTCAGTAGTAGAGAGCCCCTGCACTTTTTAAATTGCTGAGTAGCGCTATAAAAATGTTTTAGAAAACTCTAAACTGGCTATGCAGAGTGGTTTGGGATAGGGACAAGTGAGAGACCGAGAGAATATACTACGGCTAATAGCTGACTTTTGTCAGATGCTTTCCATGACCTTTGTGACTGCCAGAAATATTACTATTTATAAAGATTACTACATTCCAGGTAATATGCTGAACACCTTATATGGGATATTGTTACAGACTGAACTGTGTCTCCCTCAAAATTCACATGTTGAAGCCCTAACCTCCAATATGATAATTTTGGAGGATAGGGCCTCTAAAGAGATATATGAGGTGAAATGAGGACACAATTAAGGTTGAATGAGGTTAAAAGGATGGGGCCCTAATCCAATAGGACTGGAATCCTTAGAAGAGAAGGAGATACTAGGAGTGTGAATGCACACAGGAAAGACTACATGAAGACACGAGAAGGCCACCATCTGCAAGCTAAGGCTTTAGGATAAATCAACCTTGCTATTACATTGATCTTGGGTTTTCAGCCTCCAGAACTATGAGAAATCAAATTCTTGTTGTTCGAGCCACTCAATCAAGGGAATTTAGTTATAGCAACACTAGCAGACTCAGGCAATAGCTCATTTGACTCTTCAAACAGCCAGAAGGGTAATACTGTGCTCTGATGATCGTAGTGTTATCCATAAAGAAACCAAGGCTCAAAGACCTTGAAGTGAATTGCCTAAGACAGCTAATAAGTGGCAGTAAACAGGATTTATATTCAAGCTGTCTGACTACAAATATTATAGTTCAGTTGAAAACTGATAAATGAAAGAATTTACACACAAATGGAAAAAACACGACTTGGCATCTGACTGGCAAAAAAAACCGGGGGGTTTATCACCAGATGACTGAGACTTTAAGCCTTGGGGTCCACACAAGATAAATGACCAGCTTGTTTGTGTGTGACATGCATGCACATAGTTTATATTAAATATTGTAGAAAGGTTGTTCAGAGCAGAAGGGAGTTAATTGTGGATGAAGCGCTTTGGGAACCTAAAGATGGCTGACTCAGGTAAAATGAGTGAAGGCGTATGGTACTACCGGGGAGAAACAATATTAAAGTAAAAGGATACATGGGGGCAAACAAGGGTAATGGGGGGGGGGGTTTAGGTATGAATCATGAGGCCAGATCACATTTCATCCGTTTTAACTGTTATTGATTATAACAGTGCCTGACTTTTAGAAGATACTCAGTAACATTTGGGAGCTATAGGAGAGAACAGCAGAGAAATGTCAAGATTTAGTATTTGGAAGAAAGGAGCTATTTAGGTGTTTTGTTTGTTTAACAGGCGCAGTTACAGATTGAGACAGAATTTTCCTTGTCTCTTGACTGGGCTTTCTCTTTCTTTTAGAAAGGCCTGTGAGCTAGCTCCAATTCCAATTAAACAGATAAAAACGTGGGCACTAAATCAAATGATTTGGTATCTGATTTCCCACTGTTGTGTATGTCTCTGGGAACGATCAAATACAGCTGCAAGATTAACAAATCCACGAGAGCTGACTACAGGAGGTAGTCCTTTAGCTGCTCTGAATAAAACGAGAAGGTCCAAATACAATCATCATTTAGCCTTCCTTGCTTTAGCGAGCTCTTTAATGCACGGAGCGAGTGTGCCTAGCGGAGACTCGGCTGCCTTGAGGATGAGGCTACCATCACTCTCCAGGATTGGCGTTAGGAAGTCTCTACTACATCTCTGCCAAGAACACTAACTGATCCGCATTGCGCCTGCCCAAACCGCCGCAGCCTAGCTCTGCGGACATCCCACAGCAGCAAAAGGAGCTTTAAGAGGAAATCCGAATACGCGGCAAAAACCAATCGCGCGGGGAGCTAAAGGTTTTATCCACCACAGCTGACTCCTCTAGACTACAAATCCCAGCATTCACTCTTCGCACGGGAGCCAATGAGGAAGCTACAAGTTCCTTCAGCCAATCACATGCTGACCCAGTGTACCACGCCGAGTGAATTGTGGGATTTGTGGTTTTCACGTGGCAACATTATTTCACAGTGAAGGCAAAGTAGGCCACGCGTCCGATTCGAATGAAAGCTTCTACTAATAATTCTTATGTTGGTCCCCACGCTACCCCTTAGCTAGCACTACTCCCTGGCCTTATACTCCTTAAAAATCGTAAACCTTTCCTTTACTGTCATACGGAAAAAAAGCAAGTTATTCTCAGATTACAGCACATTTGTCCCCCTCACTCCCCCCATCCTTTAACCGTCGCTTTCAAGTCTCGCGAGGACAGCCCCTTTTGGTCGTTGTCATGCCTCCTGAAAGGCGGTTCACGCGAAGACTGACGGAGGCCTCAGCCAACAGGATTGCCTTTTAACTAGCGTCTCTATCGCGTGCGTGGGGAGACCTCCGTGAACCCTGACCTCGGCTTTCCGTGGCGTCCCGCGTTTACCGCCCCCGCCCCCGGAGCGAAGGAGGCGGGTTTTGGCCCCTTGCCCTAGGGAGCGAGTGCGGAGAGAGTGGGAGCGAGACCGACCCGAGTGGAGGTGTCTGGCTCACCGGAGAGGCCCTGCTGTACTCCTCGCTGCCCATGAGCTCTTTTTCCAGCGAGCAGCGCCGTCGTTAGGCAGACCCCGTAGCCTCTGCTTCCTCCAGTACAGGCCCACGCCTCTCCGAGGAGGGGGCAGCCCATCGAGGCGCCTCCCTAGTCGGCGTCGGCGTCGGCGTCGCGCTGCGACCCTGGAAGCGGGAGCCGCCGCGAACGAGAGGAGGAGCCCCAGCAACAGCGGCGGCGGCAGCGGGCAGCAGCACCAGCAACGCCAGCGGGCGGGATCGAGGCCGTCAACATGGCGAGCGCCTCGTACCATATTTCCAATTTGCTGGAAAAAATGACATCTAGCGACAAGGACTTCAGGTGAGGCCGAAATCCGACCGTAAACCCACCTTACGGTTCCCCATCCGCGGCCCTGGCCCTCAAACAGGCCTTGCCCCACCCCTTTGGCCTTAGTTGGTTTGTGTGCTTTCCCGAGCTCTCCGGCCCACCACTCCGTTCCCTGATCCCGCAGGCTCCTTTTTCTCCCACCTTCTACCCCCTCCCCCCATTCTTTCCTCTAGGCCGTTGCCCGCGGCGGGTCCGAGGCCCCTTCTGCGTCCCCAGACGCCTCCACTGCATTCCCTGCTCCCCACCCCCAATCCCGAGACGTGATTTTCGCGTCCCAGGTAGTGTGAAAGGGGCAAACTCATCCACCGTTGTGGGGAAGGGAGTTGCTCTAGGCTTGGAGACCAGGAGGCCGGGCCTACCGGCCAGCCCGCCTCAAACGCTAGGCCGCCCTGCTTGCTCGGGCTCAGGCTGCTGCCCACTCCGGCCCCAGCTGCCGCCTCTTTACCCGCCGACGGGAGTGGGCCCAGGTGCATTCAGCTTGAATGATTTGCTTTATTTGAGCTTTCCACGGATTGGGTTATAAACTTTTTCTTTGGACAATTCCTTTCGTGAAGGTGGGAAGAAGGGGGTGGGGTGGGGAGGGAGCCAGGATGAGGAAACTTGACTCGCAGGGTTTTCCCGCCAGCATCTTGTCATTTTTCCTTGTCAGGTGAAAACTAAGCAAAAATTCGAGGTTTCGTTCTCATTTCCTTATATCCAAAATTACTGCCAGAAAGGTGAATTCCTGAACCTTAAACTAAAAAGTAAAGCAAGCAAATGGATCGTACTAATGGAAGTTTTCAAAAATGAGGGTGGTGAATATGAAGCTTTATTACAGCAGTTCTGTTCCCGGAGACTTGTACTGACCGTTCCAAACCTTGGTAACATTCATATTGAAGAATTGTTATATTTTCACGGATTATCTTGGTCCACCCACCTCCCGCCTCTTTTTTTTTTTTTTTGGTACTACAGTGGTGGTTACATTTCTTCTTTCCCATCTCCTATTCCATCACAAAATAAATAAGCTCCCAATCTAAAAAAATCTTTATTTCTTTGATACTTTGTTCTCTAAGGCTTGGTAGTTGTATTTTGTGAGCATTTTAAAAGAAAGAACAGATATTTTCTATTAAAATTGAGGGTGAGGCCTATTTTCGTTTTGTTTTATGTATGTTATGAATGAACAGTATTAACACCTGAAAACATGTTCAGACCTCATCTACCAGGAAGAGATTTTCCTGTTTGTGAAAGGAGAAGCATGAAAAATGTAGTGATCATGTTCCTAATTAAATTGATGTGCCGGTGTATTCAAATGGTCAGTGAAATACAGTTTTGGTTCTGTGACTTCAAAGCCAGAAATGATTTTTTTTTTTTTTAAAGTTTTGCTACCTAGGGAGGTGCTGAGTATTGCATTTGAAACTTGTAAAATTCAGTTTGCTAATACCAAAGATTTTAGTGTTGTGACTTTTTGGAAGAGACATGTTTGTTTTGGTTATTTTGGTATTTTAGATTGGTGTAGATCAATATCAAGATTTATTGGAGGAAATAAAAGGTGTGTGTGTGTGTGTGTGTGTGTTTTAAGGATTAGAGTGCTGTTTACTTCCCTTTGGAGCTTTGCTTGCTCCCAGTGCAAGACACTGAAATTTAAATGCACATTTGAGTTGAATATATACATATATATGTAAATTTTCAGCTGTGTAGAGCTTGTGGTGTGATTTTTCCCACCCTTCCCATTCCTGTCAATTTGGCTCATTCTGTAAAAGTACTAAATACTAAATATCATTCTGATTGTATTCAATTTCGTACTAAAGATAGCACTTTGGTGTAATACTATAATATTTTGTTCAACTAGGTAGACTTGTGTATGGGTAGTATGCTTAGAATAAACAAATCAAGTCGTGTTAATACTGCATGTGTGATTTTGACTCAAGCTACCTAAATTTCTTGTAGGGATAATATATACGTCATTTTGTGCTTTCTTTTTTAAATGAACTGTATGAAAAAAATAATGCTTTGATGTTAAGCTGTAGTCAGTGTTGAACTTGATAAAAATTATCTATGAGTTTCAGCCAGAGTAAATCAAAACATTGCTTGGAGGATTGTTCTTCTAAAAGTGTAATATTGATATATTTCCAATAGTTGGTGAAGAAGGTAAGTGTAGAAACAGTGACTTCCAGCTATTTGGCATTTTTAAGATATTTTTATTAACTATGTATTAAAGTCTTGTAATATGCTGAAGCCATCCAGTTAACGGACAACTTTTTGGAACTGAAGTATCGTGTATATTAAATTACAGATAATTTAAGAGATTAAAATAGTGAGCATTTGAGGTCAAGTATTTTGAACATTTTTCTGTATAATTCCAGTATAGGCATTTATTTGAATATATGTGTTCTATTTTAAAATTACTCCTCTACTTTCTCATTTGAAATTTGTTTATTTTGGTGTAAATATCGCAGTTTGTCGCTACGTGTTTTGAAATACCTACTAACAAATAACAAAGATCTTGAAGACAGTTAATATTGCAGAATATCTCGTGCAAACCACTCTGCTTGTGAGAAGGGGAGACGAAAACAATAATATATCTAAAAGGAAAAAAAATTATTCCTCTCATGGTAGAATCCAAAGAGAATATGACTTACTGGTCACTGGGCTCTAGTCATGTGTTCTAATCTAGTAGGATTCTTCTTGTGAACTCTCTATGAGATCTTGGGCAGGCTATTTAATTTGGGATTAAATTTTTACTTTGAGAGACTTGTACGTGGATGATTACAAAAGGTCCCTTATAGGCCTGAAATTTTAGGTCTCTGGATAACTACGTAGTCCGTTCGTATAAAGAAAGTAAAGAAATGGGTATAAGCTTCCATTTTTTCAGATGTCAGCATTTTTAAAGAATCATTTTGTAGGATTTAAATCATGGGTTCTATTTATTGGTTGGGGTACTGTACTCTTTGAAGGAGGTATTTTAAGGTTTACTACTAGTAGGTAGGTCATTCTGTAAATAACAATGAAAACTTTAATGTGCATGAACCATGTGAGTGCTCTATTTATGAATATTAATATTGACAATTCAGTGGGTTGAGGTAACTGAAGTTTTGCTTTTATTTTCATATGCTTCACCACCAACTGAGTTAAAGTAGTCCAAGGAATAAAGAGCTGAAAAAAATTTACTACTGTTCTATCTTTATCTACATAGTAGTTAACATTAATGCTTACTGTCAACTTTATATACTTGGTCCTGTTTATCCTTATAACTCTAGTAAAGTGGATACTAACAATCTCTATTCCAGTCCAGGAAACTGAGGTGTGGTGATGTTAATTAAGTACTTGCCCAAGGTGAGTTAGCCATTAGATCTGGGATTTCCAGACCACCCCCAACCCCAACCCCCAGATCATGAACTGTTAACTACCATGTTATGTTACTTCTCCAGGGTTTTGACTAAGGGGACATTAAGACTGAGAACTTCAGTTTGAGTTCCCCCTGAGGCTTATGGAATATTTTGTGCTAGAAGACACTTTTAGTAATTCCCTGAGAGGGACTACAAAATGTTTAAGATCTAGTGCTTGCCCTCAGTAATATTTACATGCTTGTTGAATGGTTAAGGCACTTTTATAAAAAGATAAAGAACCCAGGGCAATATGTAGTCGTCAGCCTTAAGTGGCAGAGAAGATGAAAGCAAGGAGATTCCTGTTTGTGGAGTCACCTGAGCTAGGTCTTGAAATTGTAGGTAGAGAAAATAAGTGCAAGTGTGAAAGCTCACTATACAAGTAGATAATCTTGACTGGAGCTGGGGGTATTGTTTAGGGAACTGCTTGAGGGTAGGGACCTTGTTTTACTGAACTGAATCCTCCACTGTTTTGGCCTTGTGGTTCTCAGGTGCTAGTTTTAGTTGGATTTTAATTATAGAGTCAAGAGAAAAGCGTGTAAGGATTTTGGGAAATCTCTTCCAGAAACAGTTGTAAAAATCTTCCAGTTTATTTTTTAAAATGCTATTTGATACAATCTTATAATTTACTGCATTGCAGAATTTCCTAGCTTGATAATGGTTTATGTTACCAAATTTATGTATGTTTGTATCTATGTATGTACGTATCTGTTTTGGATATTAGCAGGTATTTTTTTCTTGGAAACTTTAAAATGCTAATAAAAATCTCAGGCCTGGTATGGAATTCTGCACTTCCGGAGCTGGAAGGGACCTTAGAGATCCTATAACATAGCTGAAAATACTGTATGGGCATTTATAATAATGTAACAATAAATACTAGTGAAGTTCTCTGTACTACTTGTGCTTGAAGAAAAGTTTAATTAGAGAAAATAGATTTGTAGCGCTTAGGAAGGTGATTTCTGGGCACTTTTTAAGTACTTTGCCGGTTGATGGCAGTAAGTTACTGGATTTCATTTATGTGATTTTTCTTGATAAAGGTGTACTGCTAACACTGATTATCAGCAATGATTAAAGCTCACCACTGAAAAATAGAAAGACCTCCTTGAGGAAACTGGGAAGAAGAAAGGACTAAAATTTAGTTTTATTTACATGAACAATATTAAGACCATCCTAAATTCATACTCCAAGGGAATAAATGAGAAAAAAATGAGATAGTGGTGGTGTGTGTATGAGTTCTTTGAAAGATAAATAGCTCACTGGATAGTGCAGTTGGCCCATATCACTTAGATTTCTGTTAGTAACAAAGGTAAAATTGTGCTGAAGGGTTGTGAAACTGCTCATTGTGCAATACAAGGTATCTATTTCTACCATTGTTTCTGCACATCTCTACATTGGATTTACTAAAGATGAGTAAGTTCTCCCCTCAAGGAACTTTCAGTCCAGTAGAATAAGCCAGGTTTGTAAGTTCTATCCTTTGATTATCTTGTTCATAACTGTGTTTGCAGAACCTGGCACAGTTCCTAATGATGGTACTCCCAAAATATTTATCGAATACATGAGATGGTACTGCCTGTAGGTTATATCCACCTGGGACTGCCATAGAAGCTTGAAAGTTAACATTTTAACTTCAGTGTCTCCCACCTTAAGCCTTTTTTATTTTTATTTTGTCCCATTGCATTATCATGTCCCAAATGTCCCATTTGGAAAACCTTGATGTCACCCTTCTACTTTTTTCTTTCTCATTTAATTCCCTGATGATTATTTCTCAAAATTAGTTTTCCTGTCTCAGGCCTCTTTTTAATCCAGTCGTTTGGTAACTCTTCCATTAGAATTTTCTTTCTAAATATCACAGCTGATCATTGCCTTCCCCCATTAATTCCCATTGACTACAAGATAAACTCTGAACTTCTTAGCTGTTGCCCACCTAAGATCACTGAAATTACTCTTCCCCAAGTTTCTAACAAGCTTTATGTAATAATTCAGTGGATATTTTCTTTGCTCATCTATTTGATACATAAGCACTGTTTTATCATTTTTTCCTTTTTGAAATTCTCTTAAATAGGCATCCTTGACACAGGTTGAGTTTATTACCATTATAGTGAGGGAGAGAGAACACACACTATGGGAAGTCTCAATTAAAGGGTGTTAGAACCTATTCATTTGGGTAATTTTGGGAAGGGTCTAAGGAAGTGGAGTTTCACAGTGGATTGTTGTAAAGTGGGGGCAGTTCCATTGTTTGACATCTTAATACAAGGAGGGCAAGACTAAAGCAGAGGAAAAGCTGTAATTGGTGAAGAAGTAGCAGTCACATAATGAGTTAGAGAAGACGTGTTTGGTATTTTGTGTTAAGTGAACTTGCCTGAAATGGATGTTCTGTGAGGTTGTTTATGTCTAGGAAAACAATATGCCTTCATTGTAAGCATCAGATCAGTTTGGAATAACATTCAGATATATAGATATGAGCCTCAGATCAGTTCCTGGACTGTAGGGCTCTTTTGTTCTGTTCTGTCCAAACCCCCCCCCCCCGCCCCGTCTTAGTCCTCCCTTTTGACCAAGGGCAGATGAAGTTGGGCTGTGGGGCATCATTGATTTATGATGTTTAAGTCTTCACTATTGCTGAGATTTTGTTGATTAGGATCAGAGGAATGGCCATTCAGTGTAGCCTGTAGTTGAGCCAGGTTTATTAATCCTTTCTCCGATAGTTGGGTGCGTGGTTGAACCAGCTGATAGGACAGTGGCTGCTAAATAACAGTTAAGAGTCGGGAAGGGACGCGTACCTGACTGTTAACACCCAAGTCCTGTCGTTTTCCTCCTACTTTGTCCATTTCCTAACTTATCCCTTACCATCCCCTTATCTAATCCATTTCAAAGACTTACTTTAACTTTTAAAATCTCAAATAGTTGGTTCTCATTATTCTCAGTAGGGTGTACTATCAAGTTACCATGAACATGGAATTAGTGATACTGAGCCATTACTTCTAGAGGAAAGACGGTGGTAGGTTCCTGTGAGCCTCTCGTCACAGCATTTTCATAGTTGATTAGTTCATAACCTTGTTTTATGTTTATTTCTGTTTAAAGACAACCTTATGTAATATATGTTGTTGATTCGTTCACATTGTGCTCATGGCCAACAGCACTATCACTTCATGCCTGAGAAAAGCTTATCTAATACGTGTTTTTTTTCCTGGAAGACACAGCTTTCTTGTACTTAGGAATACTAGACAGCGCTACACTATGCTTGAGGGTCCTTTTAAACAGCAAAATTACCAACAAAAAGCACAAACGTGCAAAAGATGTGGCACTAGATAGAAAAGAGGATACTTTTTACAGTATATGAGCTGAAACAAGGCATTTACTCTGCTAACAGAATTGATTGTATGTCCATTTTTCTTCCTCCATTGTCATAACCTAATTGTAGCTATCATCATTTCTCAGACTGCTACAGTAACTCTCCTAACTTTCTCCGTTCAGTTTGGCTAAATGAAGATTGGTTCTCTCTACACTCTGACCATAGTGTAGCTGGAGTAATGTTTGTGAAATGCACATTTGATCATTTTGGTATACTGCCAATCTCTGACCCAGGTGCCTTTCAGTAGCTTCCCATTGCTCTTAGAATAAAGACTGAAATCCTAATAAGACCCCCAAATCTCTTCAGTCTCTTGGCCCTTGCTTCTTGCTTCGCCTGCAAAAATAATTCCTGCCGGTGCTTCAGAGTTCAGTCTTTCCTATGCACAACTCCCAATGCAGTCTACATCAGGTTACTTTATTATACCATTGAGTTCTTTGTGCTATATTTCTTTCCTTCCCAGCATTTATCTCTCTTCGTAAGTACATACATAATTAACCCATATATGTAGTTTTTAAAACCAATCTGTCTCTCTTTGATTGTATTGTAGGCTCCAAGACAGCAGGAACTGTATTTGCTTTTGCCATCTCTTATTTGTACAGGGTCAGCATAGTACCTAATACATACATGATAGTTTCTCACTACGTAGTGAGTGTGTCAGATCTTTCCTATCTTGATGTCAGCCTACATTTCCATCTTCTTCCTGTTAGGTTTCTTTCTACCTGCCTATGTCCCAGCCACACTTAACTGCTTCTTAGCCCTTCACTGAAAAGTGTTATGTCCCTCAGCATTGTTGCTGCTGCCACCACCCCTACCCCAACAAAAACAAAAATAAAAATTGAAAATTGATGGGGCGCCTGGGTGGCACAGCGGTTAAACGTCTGCCTTCGGCTCAGGGCATGATCCCAGCGTTATGGGATCGAGCCCCGCATCAGGCTCCTCTGCTGTGAGCCTGCTTCTTCCTCTCCCACTCCCCCTGCTTGTGTTCCCTCTCTCGCTGGCTGTCTCTATCTGTGTTAAATAAATAAATAAATAAATAAATAAATAAATAAAATTGAAAATTGAAAACCAGCTTTCCCCATGTGCACACCCCTGTTAATCCTTCGAGATCCAAACTAATTGTCAGTTGTTTGGTGTCATCAGTGTCAAATGTCCTTAAGTATTTTTGAATCTATAAGATTGGGATTTGTCCATTTACCTGTCTGCCATATTAGATGAAAAGTTTAGGAGGAAGGGACTAAGTCTGTTTTATCATCTCAGGTCTTAGCACCATGTAGAACATTACATGCTTACGAGACATTTTACAGATTGTCTTTTGAATCTGCCATGGACAGCTTTTTAGCTGATTAAACACTTTCTTATAGGATGATTTATAATGCAAATTTTTATATCAAATTAACAGAAGGAGAAATTCTTAGAACTTTCTGGTTGGGGGTCACCATTAAAAAGTAACTCTTAGTATAACTTCATACTATCGCAATACATTTTTTCTGATTTTTAAAAATGTATGTTAATTTTATTGGGGCTTATTTCAATTTAAAAAAATGTTTAACCATTAGTGCGATTTTTTAAAATTAAAAACTTATTGAAGTATAGTTGACATACAATGTTATATTAGTTTTAAGTGTACAAGTGATTTAATTCTGTACATTACACAGTCCTCACCGTGCTTAGTATAGTCACCATACAAAATTATTAAAATATTGTTGACTATATTCCCTGTACTTTACTTTTCATCCCTGCCATTTATTTTATAACTGGAAGTTTGTGCCTCTTAATCCCCTTTAGGTCCATGCATGTTGTTGAGAATGGCAAGATTTCATTTTTTGTGGCTATTCCATAAAATATTCCATTGTTCTTTAATCCATTTACCTATCAGAGGACATTAGGTTGCTTCCATATCTTGGCTATTGTAAATACTGGTGCAGTGAACATAGGGGTGCATATATCCTTTTGAGTGAGTGTTTTTTTGTTTTTGGCAGATACCCAGCAGTGCAATTACTGGATCATATGGTATTTCTATTTTTAATTTTTTGAGGAACCTCCATACCATTTTCCATAGTGGCAGCACCATTTTGCATCCTACCAACAGGGAACGAGGGTTTCCTTTTCTTGCCAGGGCTTGTTATTTCTTGTATTTTTTATACTAGCCAATCTGACTGGTGTGAGGTGATATCTTGTGGTTTTGCATTAATCATAGATTTTTGAATATCGGTAGACTTCTCTGAGGTCAGGAGCTAAGGTTTATTTACTTTTTATCTATCCTTTGCTCATAGTCCAGCCTTTGTAGCATAATAGGCAATGAATAAATAAGTGGTAAATAAAGGAAAGAATCTGTACACCAGTAGACTCCCTTCAGAACCATAAAACAACTTTTTGCATTGGGATTATTTGCTTTTTTACTGAAATTAGTGGCCATGTTCTCTTCAACCAGATGGTGAGCATTTCAAGGGTCTTTAGAAGTCCTAACTACTGTGGTTTTATTTCATGATTTTATGGAAGTAAAATGGCTAAGATATTTTAATGCTTTGTGTAATAGAATTCCTGCAGTAGTGCGCCATTATTCAAATTTTTGTTTTATAGAATATTGTGTGGTTTTAATTTCATTTGTCATCATATAAAATGAGGAAGGCTATCAATTACAACTGTGTTGATTTAAAAAAAGTACATGTTTGCTTTACCTTGTATAATCCCAATTTGAACACAGACTTTATAAGCTGTTTCATAAACCTTGGTAAGACTTGTGCTTGCATTGTAGTTTAAAACTTTGTCAAGTTAGCATTAAATGAACATATTAACTCCTTAAATAACAAATAATGAATTCCTAAGTTAATAAGTTGTTTTGCCAATCCTTATCACATAGTTTATCGCCTGTATTGCCAGACTGTCTGCATAGCTATTTATCATTTCAGCTCCAATAGTTAGTGTTTTTTAATTGATTTAAACAGATTTTGACATTTCTGTATGTAATATAAGTAGTACACTTTACTCAAACTTGATCTAGTTCAGATACCAAAAAAAAAGGCATTTAAGTAGTTGTTACTGCAGTTGGATTATTTCAACAGGTAGAGAAGAGCCAGAATTAGGAGAAAAATTCATTTGGCTTTCAAACAGGTTAGGGGGGCTTTATTTCAGTGTGATTATCTATTACTCTTGAGAAATTACTTTTGAAACAATGAATCGTCTGGGAGGTATATGAGAAAAAATCTGAGTCTGTTTACCTTATTTTTGTCTCCAACTCTTTCGTTTAAAGCTGAGATGAGACAGTTGATCACTCTGGGTTTTTCTTTAGGCTATTCAGTATTAAACTTGTCTTTGGCGGTAGTTCTTAAGGGGAGGGGGCTGGATGTCAGATGGAACAATGTTCTAGAATCATTGCCTCTTCATCATTTTGAAAATACACCTGATAACCTTGTGATGGGAGTTAGGGTGGAGGTGAGAATTTGTATTTTGGAAATTTCCCAGTAATTTTTTAATATGTGACCCTTGTCCCTCAGTCCCAACACAGAGTATTATATAGGAAGGTGTTCTTAATGTTTGTTGTTAAAGGCTTCCTAGATAAAATTCAAATCACATGCAAAGAAAAAGTAAAGAGGCATTTTTCTCCTCCTAAAAGCAATGATATCAGTTAATTAGAGTGAAAGAGCTCTCACAGTAGATCCTATCAGTAACTTAAAACAGGACTGACCTGGGGAAGATAATTTAAAGTGATGGTACCTTATTTAAAAGAGTTTGTTAGGACTTAGATAAGGATGATAGCATTAGATTTGAAAGACAAGATCCTTATGCTTAAAAATTTAAATTATCAACAAATTTAATTTTTTGATAGGTTTATGGCTACAAATGATTTGATGACAGAACTGCAGAAAGATTCCATCAAGTTGGATGATGATAGTGAAAGGAAAGTAGTGAAAATGATTTTGAAGTTACTGGAAGATAAAAATGGAGAGGTACAGAATTTAGCTGTCAAATGGTAAGTGTTTTTTACTTGCTTCCCACCCCTATCAGCCCCATTAAAAGACTCAGTGTAATAGTTGGTAAATTATCTTAGTCTTGTACTATGCCTTTCTGGAGTTTTCTTTAGAATTTGTAGGTGAGCGAGGAATGTTTAATGTTTGTACGTGGTACATATGATACACTAGAAAGTTTCTTTTCTTTTTTTTTTTTTTTTTTAAAGATTTTATTAATTTATTTGACAGAGGGAGGGAGAGAGCACAAGCAGGGGGAACAGTAGAGGGAGAGGGAGAAGCAAGCTTCCTGCTGAGCAGGGAGCCCGATGCAGGACTCCATCCCCATGACCTGGGCCAAAGGCAGACGCTTAACCATCTGTGCCACCCAGGCACCCCATACATATATTGACTAGATATAACATTTTACGGTATTTTGATTCGTATGAAGTACGTAATGGAAACTCCAGAAAGAGTGATTCTCTCACTTGTTTGACCTGATTTTTAGCGGGTTTTAAAGGCTACCTGCCTCTGTTCATGTCTGTATGAAAATTTAAGAACCAATGATCAAGGGAAGTAAAAAATAATAAGACTTTATAAAGAACAGCAGCATTTAAAACCATAGTTAACACAAATTAAAACTGATGATAACAGCAGTTACAAAGAATTTTTTCTAAAAATTGTGGGAATTCCAGTTGTCTTTGGTATGTACAGTGCGGTAGGAGCATCTTATGAGGCACGATATTGACAGTTTGACTATTTTTAGTAATAGGGTACAGAATTTGAGTTCTCAGTAAATTCTATTAACAAATTGTTTCATTTATATGTGTCAAATACTAGAAAACCTGAACAATTTACATAGTAAGTTATTAGAAAGTATAACCTTTAGTTTCATATAACAAACTGTGGAATTTTATGTCATTTTGTATGTCCCATAATAATTAGGCATCAATTTAAATAAAGCATCGTCTCATTATGACTCCTTTATTGCATTTAAAAAAACCTTTTTTTTTTTAAGATTTTATTTGAGAGAGAGAGTGTGCACATGCTCATGCACAAGCGGGAGAGGGGGTAGGGCAGAGAGAAGGGGGAGCAGACTCCCTGCTGAGCACAGAGTTTTGACTAGATATATCATGGGATCATGACCTGAGCGGAAGGCAGACGCTTATCCACTGAGCTACCCAGGTGCCCAATATTGCATTTTATTATAAGGGTTTTAAGGGGGTAGGGCAGAGAGAAGGGGGAGCAGACTCCCTGCTGAGCACAGAGTTTTGACTAGATATATCATGGGATCATGACCTGAGCGGAAGGCAGACGCTTATCCACTGAGCTACCCAGGTGCCCAATATTGCATTTTATTATAAGGGTTTTAAGTTTGTTTTAGGCTTAGCTTTTACCTACCTGCCGTAAAAACAGGCAAAAATGTGAGAAATCATTGGTCAGCATAGAGTTTCTAGACATGCAGTATAATTTTCTGTAACTTGGAGCATTTGCAAGTTTAAAATAAAATGGGTCTTAAAAAGGTAAGTTGCAGAATGATGCAATGAGTATAATTTTACTTTAGTTATTTTTCATCTTTTAAAATTTTTTTTGCCTGTGCTTAATAAAATTAAATATTCAAAATATGTGATGAACATTTACCAGCTTTTAAAAGTGGTAATAAAAAGTAGTCTTTGTCCAGGATTGAGAGTTGAGAGGTACATAGATCTTACTCACTTGCATAGGAATCTTTACTCCTTAGGAACCAGAGCTTTTGATCTTTTGACGACCTTTTATTCTTAAAACTTAACAGGTTAGAGGAAGAAATGGCATATATTCAAGAAAAAAAGGAATTAAGGTATAAATGAAAGTAATATAACAGGAGCTAAAACCCAAGAACTGATTCTTGGAGGAGGGAAAATCACAATAGATAAATTACTAACTAGCATTATTAAGAAATAGGGGAATTTGTCAAAGAACTCATCACCCAAAAGAAACTCAGGCCCAGAAATCTTTCACACATGTCTTTGAAACCACAAAGAACAGATAATTCCAGTTCTGAGAGTTCTAGTACTGTTCCAGAACATAAAGTATGAAAACTTCCCAGTCTTTTATTTAAACCAATTACTGATAACACATCCTGACAGAAGATAACACTGAAAAAAGAAGACTACAGACCATTCAAATGTTCAAAATATAATCCAACAAGACAGTAAGTGTGACATACCGTGACCAAGTGATCCCAAGAATATGAGGGCGGTTCAATATTATGTGCTTTTGTTAAAACATTTCATTATGTTGGTAGGTAAGAGGGAGAAAAAGCAGTTCTCCAGGCACTGGTAAGATTCAACATTGATGCTTGATTTAAAAAACAAAACAAAACAAAACACCACCACCAAAACACAACACTTATTTAGGCTACGTAGTGTAATTAAGAGGAGTGAAACACCTTCCAAAGACCACCATCATCATACTTAATATGTCACTGGAGTGAAGAACAGGTCAGGGATGCTTTATCTCACTAGGGAGAATTCACTACCTGTTTGAAGGGAAACATTTAATAACAGGGAATTGTTAAGACCTTTTTTAACATTAGAAGTACATACATATACACACATCTCAACCCAAAAACCAGTAAATTACCAGATACCTTTACACTAATGTCAGGAACAAGGCAAAGATGGGTTTCTGTCTCCACTACATTCTTTTTGAAGGTAGCCGCGATAGGACAGAGGGGAATAAAAGTAGATGTGTAAGAATTGGAAAAGGTACGTGAGAATAATCAAGTCATTCAAGAAAAAAATTTAATATGGACAGTAAGAATTCAGTGAAGTAACAGGATGTGAAAGTAATGAACAAAAATCTGTAGTTTTCACAAAACGTCCATTGATTACAGCAACAGAAAGACAAAGTGCCTAGGAATTAAATGTAACAAGAAATGTTACGGTGGTGACCTTGAGTGAGGGTATTGTATGGTAGGGTAAGGTTACAATGTTATCTTTTTCAAAACTTAAGGAAAACTTTAAAATATTCTTGATCCCTAACAAAAATGTCCTTGGAACAAATGGAAAGACATTGCGTGTCCTTGGATAGGGTAACTCAACAAAGTTGTTGCTTCTCTCCAAGCTAATTTAATGCTAACTTAATTGTAAAAATTATTTCACAAGCTAGACAAGTTAATTTTAAAGTATATTTTGGTGGGAGGGAGAGGGGGCAGGTGTTTGGTCAAGATAGCCAAGAAAACTTTGACGAAGTGTAACAGTTGCTGAAGTTGGAGTTGTTGCTTAGCCCTACTAGATAGAAAAAGAGACTATTATGCTTCTGTATCAAAGCAGTGCAGCAGTGAGGCATTAATGGACAAATGGAGTAAAATAGGACAGGATAGAAAGTTGGACCTTTTTTTTTTTTTTTTAAAGGACTGGATAACCATTTGAAAAAGAAAATTGTATCCTGCCTCACATACAACATCCCTACTTAAGGTCACCGTTGTTTTGTTTACTTTAAATTAGTTTTGCCTGTTTTAGAACTTCATATAAATGGAGTTGTATAATATGTGCTCTTTTGTGTCGAGCTGTCATACTCATCACATCTGTGAGATTCTTGTTGGGTGTATTAATATTGACTTTTTATGACTGATTAGTAGCCATCGATACTAGTCTCTTTATACATTTGGTTTCTTTCTAGAGTTTGGCTATTGTGAATAGAGATAAAATGAATATTCTTGTATGAGTTCTTTTTAGGATATGGATCATTTTTATGAGTAAATATCTAAGAATGAAATTGTTCTCCATTTAGATTTTTAAGAAACTGCCACATTGTTTCACTTTACATAAAGTACCGTTGTCTCCTCATTCTCACCAACACTTGGTTTTGTGACTCTTTAATTTTAGCCATTCCAGTAAGTGTATAGGAGTAGTTTTAATTTACATGTCCTTGATGATTAATAATGTCCAGTGCTGTTCTGTGTGTTTGTTGGACTTTTTTTTCCTGACTTTTCCCAATTTTTGAAATTGAGGTGGTCTTTTTATTATCAAATTGTAGGAGTTCTTCATATATTCTAGATAGGCCCTTTGATACATACATTTTATAAATATTTTCTCCCAGTTTGATGAACTTAAGTTTTTTTTTTTTTTTAAAGATTTTATTTATTTATGTGACAGAGAGACAGCCAGTGAGAGAGGGAACACAGCAGGGGAGTGGGAGAGAAAGAAGCAGGCTCCCAGCAGAGGAGCCCGATGTGGGACTCGATCCCGGAACGCCGGGATCACGCCCTGAGCCGAAGGCAGACGCTTAACGACTGCGCTACCCAGGCGCCCCTGATGAACTTAAGTTTTTTAAATTTAGTTTTAAATTTAGTTTCACTTGATTGTCTTATAAATTAATTTCAACTTCTTCTTTTATGGTAATTGCTTTCCATGTTACGAGATACCTTTGTTTACCTTATGTTGCAATAATTTTCTTCTGTGTTTTATTCCTAAAAGCCTTATAGTTTCAGCTTTTACTTTTAGTCCTGTGATCTGTGTTGAATTAATTTTTGTGAATTAGGAATTGAGTTCAGTTTTTTCATGTGAACATCCAGTTGTTGAAGCACCGTTTATTGAAGACATCTTTTCTCTGTTGAATTGCACTGATACCAGAGATCAGTTGACTGAAAGCGTGGGTTTATTTCTCGACTCTCTTGTGTTCCATTGGTGTTTTTGTGTGTTCTCATGCCAGTATAAAGCTGTTGTATTAGTGTAGTGTATTAGACAACCTTGCCGCTCTTGACTTTTTGGGCAGATGATTCTTTGTTGTGAGGAGCTGTCCTTTGTATTCTGTGTATTGTAGGATGTTTAGCAGCCTCTTGGCCTTCAGCTACTATTTGCTAGTAGCATTCCTTCTTCCCCCGGGAGTGACAACCAGAAATGTCTCTAGACATTGCCAGCTATCTGTTGGAGGTTAAAAATTGCCCTTTGTTGAGAAGTCCTGGTATGGATCTATAGAAGTCTGATGTGAGGTAGTATAACTTCTCTAGCTTCATTCTTCCTTTCCCAAGAGAATTTTGATTTTTTAGGGTTTTTTGTTTTGGGGTTGTTGTTGTTGTTGTTGTTGTTTTGGTATTTCCCATTGTAAATTTTGGAATCAGTTTGTCAGTTTCAATTTTTTTAAAAAAAATAAGCTTGCTCAAATTTTGATTGGGATTGTGTTGAAGCTATGTAGCTTTTTGAAGAGAATCAACGTTTTAACAATACTGTCTTTCAACAGTGAACCATAGTATCTCATACTTACTTAATAGTCACAGTAGTTTTTGTTGATTCCTTGGGATTTTCTACAGTGAATATCCACCTATTTCAGTCCTGACTTTGGTAATTTGTGTTTTCTTTCTTTTTTCCTTCAATTTATCTAATTAGGGATTTACTAACTTATCAAAGAACTGACTTTAAGGTTTGTTAATTTTCTCTATTGTTTGTTGCCTTATTTCATTGATTTTTTCTCTTTTATTTTAATGCACCCTTTCTTCCTTTCTAATTCTTAAACAATTAAAGGTATGTATTTTTCTCTAATTACTTCTTGAGCTACATTCTACAAACTCTGGTAATGTCATTCAGTTTGAAATACTTTTTTAAAGATTTTATTTTTAGGTAATCTCTACACCCAGCGTGGGGCTCAAACTCACAACCCTGATATCAGGAGTTGCATGCTCCACTGACTGAACGAGCCAGCCAGGTGCCCCTAGATTGAAATATTTTTAATTCTGTTGTGATTTTCCTTTGATCCATGGGTTATTTAGAAGGAATTTTCAAGTATTTGGAGGTTTATTTTTTTTTTTTTTTTTTTTTTAAAGATTTTATTTATTTATTTTACAGAGAGAGACAGCCAGCGAGAGAGGGAACACAAGCAGGGGGAGTGGGAGAGGAAGAAGCAGGCTCTTAGCGGAGGAGCCTGATGTGGGGCTCGATCCCAGAACGCCGGGATCACGCCCTGAGCCGAAGGCAGACGCTTAACGACTGCGCCACCCAGGCGCCCCTGGAGGTTTATTTTTATTGCTATCTAATTTAATTCCATTTTGGTCAGAGAGCCATATTCTTTAAAATTTCAGAATGTTTTTGTTTGTTTTGTCTACTTGGGTTTGTTTTATAGTTCGGCATCTTGATAAGTGAATGTCCCATGTACACTCGGAAGAAAGTATATTCTGGGAAAAAAAATGTATATCCTGTGGTAGATGGGCATAATGTTTTAGAAATGTCAGGTCAAGGTAGTTGATAAAATTTGAATTTTATATTCTTTGTGATTTTTTGTTGTTGTTGCTGTTTTTGGTATTAAATACCCAAAGAAGACGAGTATTTAAGATTTCCAGCTATGTTTGTCAAATTTTGTTTTTCTCTTTAATAATGTCAGTTTTTGCTCCATGTATTTTATTTTATTTATTTATTTTTTTAAATAATACTTTTTTATTATATTATGCTCCATGTATTTTAAAACCTGATGACCTGGGGCGCCTAGGTGGCTCAGTCATTAAGCGTCTGCCTTCGGCTCAGGGCCTGATCCCAGAGTCCTGGGATCGAGCCCCCTGCATTGGGCTCCCTGCTCTGCTGGGAGCCTGCTTCTTCCTCTGCCATTCCCCCTGCTTGTGTTCCCTTTCTCGCTGGCTGTCTCTCTCTCTGTCAAATAAATAAAATCTTTAAAAAAAAAAATAAGTAAAACCTGATGACTAAATACATACATATTTGTCTTCCTGATGTTTGACTTTTTTATGAATATAAAATGTTTCTCTTTAAATATACCTTATCATCAAATATATTTTCTTTTATGTTAATATGGAAAAGTCACCCCAACTTTTTAAAGATTAGTGTTGCATAGTGTACCTTTTTTTATTTTTCAGTTATTCTGTATTTTTAAATGGTGTGCCTTATAGACAGTGAATAGTTAATTCTTGCTTTGATTCAGTTTCATAATTTTTGCCCTATAATAGGAGTGCTTATATAGTCCTTTGGCGTTTATTATAAATATTTGATACGGTTGGATTTAGGTGTATCATTCTTTTTGCTTTTGTTGTTGTTGTTGTGGTCCCCCCCAATGCCTTCTTTTGGGTTAATCAAATCTTTTATAGCAGCAGTTCTCAAAGTTTGATTCGGGGGGCCCTGGGACATCCTGTGACCCTGAAAGTGTCAAAATTTATCATGTGAATAATTATTTTCCCTTTGACTCTCGTTTTCTAATAAGTGCACAGTGTGATTTTCCAGAGGCCCCATGACGTGATCATCACAACAGACTGAATGCAAAATCAGATATGGAATCTGGTTTTTTTTAAGTGCAAACATATAAATCAGTGCTATTTTTCTCACTTTTTTTGAGAATATAGTTAATTTTTAAAAAATGTTTATGTTAACATGTGATAGGTTTATTTTTGTTACTTTTAATTTTTAATATGGTAAGCATTGACGGATACAGCCTACATAAAGAAAAGTTTTTGGGGTCTTCATTGATTTTTAAAGCATTAGAAGGGTTCCTGAAACCAAAAGGTTAGGAATCTGTTTTATATTTAATTTTGATTTCCTCTGTTAACTTTTTAGATACATCTCTTAGTGTTTTTTGAATTGTCACTCTAGGCTATGGATTGTAAATTGCATCTTAAATTCATGACAGTCTATTAAAAGTTAATATTGTACCACTTGATATAAATTATATAAACCTTGCAACATTTTTCCATTTACTTTCTTCCTGTCTTTATGCTACTATTTTTTAAATATATATTTGTATGTGTATCTGTAATACAGTATTATTTATAGTTTGAAGAAAAAATACTAGTGAAGTTCTCTGTACTACTTGTGCTTGAAGAAAAGTTTAATTAGAGGAAATAGATTTGTAGCGCTTAGGAAGGTGATTTCTGGGCACTTTTTAAGTACTTTGCAGGTTGATGGCAGTAAGTTACTGGATTTCACTTAGGTGATTTTTCTTGATAAAGGTGTACTGCTAACACTGATTATCAGCAATGATTAAAGCTCACCACTGAAAAATAGAAAGACCTCCTTGAGGAAACTGGGAAGAAGAAAGAGGACTAAAATTTAGTTTTATTTACATGAACAATATTAAGACCACCCTTTTTATTTTTTTAAGTTTACTTACTTATTTATAGTAATCTCTAAACCCAACATGGGGCTTGAACTCACAGCCCTGAGATCAAGAGTTGCATGCTCTCCATGTAGTCAGCCAGGCACTCCATGTAGTCTCTTAAATATAACCTTTTATGTATACACACATTTACATTTCTGGTGATCTTTGTAAATCTGAGTAACCATCTGGTTTAATTTTTCTTTAGCTTAAAGAGCTTTGTTTGGCAATTTTCTTGCAGTATAGGTTTGGTAGTGATACAGTTTCAGTTTTTATCATAAATTGTCTTTATTTTCAAGGGATAATTTCACTGGATTTGGAATTCTAGGTAGACCTTTTTCTGTTTTTAGTTACATCATTATCTGGTGTTCAAATTGTTGTTTTTCTAAAATACAGTTTTAGAGAGCTTATAGTCTTCATCTGCAGAAGGGTTGGTCCAACAAAGCTATTTTGCCGTTCCCACAATTTAGAACTCTTTAAATTCATTTTTTGGAATCCCTTTTATTTTTACTCCAAATTTTTTCATTGTGTCATGTTAGGTCTTTGCACATATGCCATGTCTCTTTGTCACTGCCGTTATTTTGGATTGGATTGTTCTTGGATTTCTCCAACCTTTCTGCTTATTTTTTCTTCCTTCTCTTAATTCCCCAAATTGCACTCCCTATGGCTTCTGCAGTCAAGGAGTTAGCAGTTTACTGAACATCTGTATTTGGTAAATATTGATCTGATATTTATCGAATGAAACTATTTTTATCCTGCCCCTTATGCTTGACAAAATGCATTGGCTCCCAGTTTTACCACATCACATTTAAATTTGCTGGCCTAACTTTAAAGGTTCTCCATAATGTTCCTGGGGCCTACCTTTCCTATTGTGTTTTATATGCCTTTTCTATCAAACAGTTATTTTCATCCCTCATTTTTTTAATCTTTTTTATTTAAATTGCTTAACATATAGTGTATCATTAGTTTCAGATGTGGAGTTTAGTAATTCATCAGTTGCATATAATACCCAGTGCTCATTACATCTCGGGTCCTTCTTAATGCCCATCACACAGTTACCCCATCCCCCCACCTGCTTCCCGTCCAGCAACGCTGTTTGTTTCCTATAGTTAAGAGTCTCTTATGGTTTGTCTCCCTCTCTGATTTCGTCTTACTCTATTTTTCCCTCCCTTCCCCTATGATCCTCTGTTTTGTTTCTTAAATTCCATATATAAGTAAAACCATATATGATAGCTGTCTTTCTCTGATTGACTTATTCCACTCATCATAATACCTTCTAGTTCCATGCACGTCGATGTATATAGTAAAATTTCATCCTTTTTGATGGCTGAGTAATATTCTCTCTGTGTGTGTGTGTGTGTGTGTTTGTGTGTGTGTGTGTGTGTATGTATCTTCTTTATCCATTCATCTGTTGATGAACATCTGGGCTCTTTCCATAGTTTGGCTCTTTTGGACGTTGCTGCTATAAGCATTAGGGTGCAGGTGCCCCTTCGGATCACAATGCTTGTATCCTTTGGGTAAATACCTAGTAGTGCAATTGCTGGATTGTGGTGTAGCTCTATTTTTAACTTCTTGAAGAACCTCCATACTGTTTAGAGTGGCTGTACCAGCTTGCATTCCTACCAGCAGTGTTAAGAGTGTTCCTCTTTCTCTGCATCCTTGACAAACATTTGTCGTTTCCTGACTTGTTAATTTTAGCCATTCTGACTGGCGTGAGGTGGTATCTCACTGCGGTTTTGATTTGTGTTTCCCTGATGCTGAGTGATGTTGAGCATTTTTTCATGTGTCTTTTGGCCGTTTGTCTTTGGAGAAATGTCTGTTCATGTCTTCTGGCAATTTCTTGACTGGATTATTTGGGGGTTTTTTGGGTGTTGAGTATGGTAAGTTCTTGATAGATCTTGGCTACTAGCCCTTTATCTGATAAGACATTTCCAGATATCTTCTCCCATTGCATAGGTTGTCTTTTAGTTTTGTCAACTGTTGGCCTTTGTTGTGCAAAAGCTTTTTATCTTGATGAAGTCCCTATAGTTAATTTTTGCTTTTGTTTCCCATTCCTCATTTTTAAAAAATATGCATTCTACTCATTCT
This sequence comes from Ursus arctos, assembly GCF_023065955.2. Classification (NCBI taxonomy): domain Eukaryota; kingdom Metazoa; phylum Chordata; class Mammalia; order Carnivora; family Ursidae; genus Ursus; species Ursus arctos. The sequence goes on along the minus strand of NW_026622886.1, from coordinate 41,201,408 downwards.
GGTCTCTGATCTTTCCATTTGAAATGCTCTTCTTTTCTAACAATATCCCATAAGCCTAGTACCTAAATATCTGTCCCTTAGGTGCAGTCTTCTGTCCTCTAAATACTAACATTGAATTTAAGAGTTTTTAAAAAGAAATTGTGCAGAGTAGTGCATGCCTTCAATTCATTTCTAAAATAGCTTTGTGAATTCCTTAACCTCATCAACCAGTGGTAAATATTTGAAGATAGGGACCTTACTTTTCTTATTCAGTACAGTCTTGAATACAATGGCTCTTCAATAGAAATTCATGCACGAAACATCTGTGTGCTAAACTCTATGGGAAGAACATGAAGGAAGAACTTTTCTCCCTCCTCAATCAATGGACCTACATGCAAACCTATAATAATAGTACAAAACACTAATATGAAAGGACTGTCCGAGGTTCTTTGGGAACACAGAGTAGTACTAACTTGTTTGCTTTTTGCAACCAATGGTTCGATGCTTTTAAATTTTAAACAGGAAAATAAAAGGAATGCACATTCTTTTGGTTCAGAAGGTGGAGTTGGTGATAGAGGATAGGAGGAAGGCAGGGTCAGAGTTGGCAAAGTGACATATTGGATGGAATTGCTATTTCAGGTAAACCATAGGATCTTTGTTAGGAGCAGACTCTTAATTAGCCTTTTTAGTACTAAAAAATGTTTTGCGTATATGAAGGATTGGGAGGGGTAAAAGCATCTTAAGTTTCATGATACCATGGTGGAAATGAGTGGGGAAACACTGGAAACCAACTGCAGGGAGCTTCTCAATCCAAATTTGTTTTAAAACCTTATTCATATACTATCTGTGATACAGGTATAGTGCATTTACTTTGTGTTGATAGTTGCTAGGCAGAAAAAATTAATGCTTTTGTCTGTTTTTCTGTTTTTATATTTAATGTAAATTAAAATTTTTTTTTCTATTTTATATTACAGTCTTGGCCCCTTAGTGAGTAAAGTGAAAGAATACCAAGTAGAGACCATTGTAGATACCCTCTGCACTAACATGCTTTCTGATAAGGAACAACTTCGAGATATTTCAAGTATTGGCCTTAAAACAGTAATTGGAGAACTTCCTCCAGCTTCCAGTGGTAAGCAAGAGCACTTTTTTCTTCCTAGTTCCATTTTACATGGAGCTATTTTTCCTCCTGGCCAGGGAGGGAGAGCGGTGTCTATCAAAGGATCTTTGTAAGCATCTCTTTGAACAGATAAGGGGGGAAAAGTCCGGGAGTCTTATTTTTGCTTGAAAATAAATTCAGTTTTCAGTTTTAAATGAATATTATTTTGATTGAATTTAAGTATCTCGTAGGAATAGCAAGATGTTTTTATTGTTGTATGTACCATGACTAGTATCTTTATTAAGGCTGACTCTATAGCTTCTTTGGTAATTTAAATTTAAAACGGCAATTAATGAATTTGTCAATTAGATTTTGGCCTCTGACACAAATATTTAGGTAGTGCAAGTTTTAGAATTGATGTTGACTAATTGATTCAGCTGTCGGCTAAAATCAGCAGGCTAAAGTTATTGATGGTCTTATCTACAGATGGAGTGAAATTATTATCTATTTCATGGAAAGATGTAGACTGGTAGTAGTGTATGTAGTCTAAGTATATAGTTTTTACTCATTTACTTAACAAATATATATTAATCTTTTGCTATGCTAGCTGTCATGCTAGATGATACGTGTGTATTATTTCAGTTAATCCAAACGTCAGCCATATGGGAGGTCTTAATATTCCTAGTTTATTGATGAAGGAACTGAAATGCAGAGAGATTAGGTTAATGCACCCAAAGCTGTGATTACCTGTTTGGGTGAAGATTCAAATCCTCCATTATCTTTTAATCCAAAGCTGATGGTTTTCAACTGTTTCTTACCAGTGTTACTTTATTCTTATTATTTCAAAAAACATTTCTTATAACTGTATTAGTTATATTGGCATTTTCCTCATTTCTTTTCATTGAAACACGTTTGTTTTTAGCTGATTTCTGGTTCTAACAAGAATTCTGTTAACCATTCAGATTTGTTTCTTGTTCCTTTTTTCTCCCATTTGCCAGTAACAAGACAAATCTACTTCAACATAGTAATAACCTTGATTTTCGAGTTCTCTGGAACAGCATTTCTAGTTCATCATAATGAAGTTTTGGAATCTTTGGATTGGAATAGGAAGGATCTTAAAGGTTTACAGCTCTCTTTTTTAAGAGATCATGTTGTTAGAGCTCAGAATATATTTGGTTTTTAATTCACTGAAATTTTAAAAAGTCTAGGTTGCTAGTAAAGAGTATTCAAGTAGAAGAAAATTGATTTCTGCTTCCCAGTCTAGAGGTGCAAACACTGTAGGTACTACTGACTCCATAGTTAGCAGTCATGTCAGTATATAGAAGTAGTTGTCCAGTAGGGTCTGTTGAATCATTATTGTTTTGCCTGTGTCATGTATTCCTTCTGCAGTTATTATCTCTTATTCCTGTCTAAGTCTAATAAATTATTTTGTTAAAAACAATTTTGAAATACTTGTTTTTCTGACATGGCTCTCTTAAGTCTCGATTATCATCAAGTTCAGAGTTGTTGATTATCTGGTAACCACCATGAATATAAGGTAGAGTCAGTATACTTGCCTTGAAATTATTCTGGGTTTATTATTCATGCAGGCTCTGCATTAGCTGCTAATGTATGTAAAAAGATTACTGGACGTCTTACCAGTGCGATAGCGAAGCAGGAAGATGTCTCTGTTCAGCTGGAAGCCTTGGATATTATGGCTGATATGTTGAGCAGGTAAACATGCCCGTCATTTGCATTATTTGTAATACAAAAACTATGTGCGTTTATTAAAAACACCTTTTGAGAAATATAATTTGGTCTAAAATTGTCCATGTTTAAATTGTGGCTCTTTTATAAATATGTGGGTAGTGGTAAGGGGAGAAATAAGCTAATTATATTTATCACATAATATTGCACAGCAGGCATTTTTTTGTAGTTTTGAAAAGTAATAAAATTTGTGACTTGAATATTTCCGCACGGTTTTTGTTTTGCTTTACTCTTATATTTTGATTACAGTGATTTCTCTGTTAAATAAGAGATGTGCTGGTAGGAGTCGCAAATTTTCCAGTTAAAATAATGGCGTAAATTTCAGCAACCATGATTATACTGCATGTTTGGGGAGGAGGGAGCTTGGCTTTATACATTTGTTCCTTGTTTGCTTTCCCCTGAAAGTCAAACTTGGGAAGATAGGAAGATATAAACAACTCTAAGGGGGAGAATACCTTAAAAGACCTGTCAGTTTCCGTTTATCCCTAATTCTCAAAATCATTATATGTCTTCATTGTTTATGTATTATTTGTGCCTGATTCACTGCAGCTTGAAAATAATGAGTGCCTTCATATGGTACATATTTATAGTAAAAGGTAAGAGCTGTCATCCTGGCACACACAAGAACTTATACTTTACTATAGGAGATAAGAACAAAAATGGGATTAAATACTGAGACTGTGTGTTCTGGGGTTTAAAATGGAAGATTCCAAGAAAGTTTGTTATGGAAAGAATGACATTTGAATTTAGTTTTGAAGAATGGGTAGGGCACAGGTGTCTCTGCCCAGGCTTAGAATATATCAGCATAAACATCTTGTATTCTCGTTTTCCAGAATATATAGAATGAATAGAAAAGTAGTAGGAAATCATTTTCATAGGTTGTGGTCATGTTGAAGAGGGTGAGGAATTTATACTTAAAATTCATAGGTAGTAAATATTCAGGTAGACTTTTTGTCCTGTGTGTTACTGGATCAGTTTCAGGGTCCTGGCACATAGATGTTTAACTGCTATTGACTCCCTGAACTGCACATGTGAAATGATTGGGAAGAGAGGGTTGGACCAACAGGATCAATGCAACTTAGTACATAGATAGGTTCAGGAAAGACCATAGGGAGAGGGGGCAGTCAAGAGGTTTTGAGATTTTGAGGGTTAAGAACTTGTAGAAAGCTATCATAGAGAAAAAGCTATTAATAGGGAAAACACTTCAGAGATCTGGGAATGGGAAAAGTGACAAGACCATTGGTTTTTTGATGTATTCTCAAGCTTGTTGGTTGGATATCTTATAGATGGGGATATGGTTCTAGATTCTAGAAGTGAATTTGGGGATACAGATTTCAAAACTGCCTTTACTTAACTTTTCAGTTGGGTTGGCAGGGAGAGTAAGAATTTAGTTTTACTTTAATTCTGAATTTGGATTAGTGTCATCTAAATGTTTACTCTTTGAATACATTGAGGTCAGAGGCTGGACATTTCAGTAGTGCCCAGACATCTTGAATTGATTTATGGTTTTCTTTCTTTTTTTATTTTATTTTAAGGCAAGGAGGACTTCTTGTTAATTTCCATCCTTCAATTCTGACCTGTCTGCTCCCCCAGTTGACCAGCCCTAGACTTGCAGTGAGGAAAAGAACCATTATTGCTCTTGGCCATCTGGTTATGAGCTGTGGAAATATAGTTTTTGTAGATCTGATTGAACATCTGTTGTCAGAATTGTCCAAAAATGATTCCATGTCGACAACAAGAACCTACATACAGTGTATTGCTGCAATTAGTAGGCAAGCTGGTCATAGAATAGGTAAGAAATGTTTAAATAGTTCAAAATTTTCTTTAATTAAAAAAAAAAAAAAAGAATGTTTTTAAGAACCAGTATGTTTTTCTTAGGTGAATACCTTGAAAAGATAATTCCTTTGGTGGTAAAATTTTGTAATGTAGATGACGATGAATTAAGAGAGTACTGCATTCAAGCCTTTGAGTCATTTGTGAGAAGGTAAGTTTTTAGGATCTCTATATTCAAATAAAATTTTCCCTTAAGAAGAGAGTAATAATTAAGATCTAGAGTAGGTGGGAGAAATGGGTTATTTTACTGACAGCCAGGATGAGTCTTGGTTTCAGATGTGTTTGATTAGATTAAATTTTTATTAAACAGTAATTGATAACCAGTGCAGTATTTGAAGTAGATGTGATCTTATATTTGAAAATATGGTCCTTATATTTATTTTGAAATGTTTTATTCTCATTGTTAGGACTTGAAAGAATTTGGAAAGGTATTTATGGTTGTCTTTTGGTTTAATTTAATAATGTAGTTACTATCTTAAAGAGCATCAGGGTAAATTAATTACCTGGCCAAAAATATATAGTGAATTTTATATCTTTCCAACATTTTTTTCGAAGTTTGTCACATCCATTTTGCTAGGGCAGTGAATCTCAATTTGGAAACCTTGATTCTAGTAAGAAAATCCTTGTTTATGTGTTAGGCAGGCCATACTGGCTGAGGAGCAGATTTTTTTGCCTTTGGCTAGAATTGACAGTCTGGTAGAGCATAGTGTCTTGAGACTTCACTGGTTGGTATCTGCAGTAATCCCTTGCTCCACTCATGGTTTTAAGAAGAAGCTTTATGGTCATACCAAATTTTTAAAATCAAACTGTGGGATTCGTTTCTGTTCTTTTAATTGAGAAACATAAATTATTCCATTATTGTGGGGCATTTCTGTGTTCTGTCTCTTAGCATATAGCTAGAAGACCAAGCCTAGAAGTATGTGCACTGGCATTTTCACAAACAGTCCTAGTTGCTGAAGAGCACATTCGCTTGGACTTGGTCTTCTAGTCTTAGGTTGAGAAGATAGAGCATATACAGATTTCTCTCTGTACTACCCCCCCATTAACCATGATATATCAGTTATTGTAAGAACCATCCTGACTTGAGAGATGTTAAAATGGGAATTGTTCATCTCAAAATTAAGTGTAATTTGAAAAGTAAATATTTTTAAAATATTTGGAGTCATTGGTATTGAAAGGCTGAGAACCACTTTTCCTATGCCGTGTTAAAGGGAAGAAAAAAATCTGGTAACAAAACATGTCAGATAGTGAATCAAGAAGAGCAGTACAGATATTCAAGGCAGCTTTTACTTTCTTCTTCAGATGTCCTAAGGAAGTATATCCTCATGTTTCTACTATTATAAATATTTGTCTTAAATATCTTACCTATGATCCAAATTATAATTATGATGATGAAGATGAAGATGAAAATGCCATGGATGCAGATGGTGGTGACGATGATGACCAAGGTATTTCAGATTAAATAGAAGGAATTTGTTAAATTTTTGTGAAAGACCCAGTGTTATAGATGGAGATGATCCTTTCCTAGTGAAAGGGGAAATGACCTCAATATTCAACTATAGCAACTTGATTAGATAAATTATAGGGCATCCATGTATTGAACTGCTGTGCCACATTTTCAGAATCTAGAAAAATACTAAAGCAGTTATTAATAAGTTGAGTGGAAAAAGTAGATAACAAAATTATGTCCCAGTTTTATTTTTTTAAATACACAGAAAAAAAAAATTTACTAGTACATTTAAAACTGCTAGCCAAGAGAATTTTGTTCTTTATTCAGATTTTCTGCAAAGGGTTTTTATAAGGAGGGAAATGAATGTTATTTTATTTTTATTTTTTTCTGTAAGGAGCTTTTTTTTTTTTTAATTATGTTAGTCACCATACAGTACATCCCTAGTTTTTGACGTAAAGTTCCATGATTCATTACTTGTGTATAAGACCCAGTGCACCATGCAATACGTGCCCTCCTCAGTATCCATCGCCAGCCTCTTCCATTCCTCCACCCCCCTCCCCTCTGAAGCCCTCAGTTTGTTTCTCAGAGTCCATAGTCTCTCATGCTTCATTCCCCCTTCTGATTACCCCCCCTTCTTCTTCCCTTTCTTCTACCAATCTTCCTACTTCTTATGTTCCATAAATGAGTGAAACCATATGATAGTTGTCTTTCTCTGCTTGACTTATTTCGCTTAGCATTATCTCCTCCAGTCCTGTCCATGTTGCAGCAAATGTTGAGAACTAGTTCTTTTTGATAGCTGAGTAATATTCCATTGTATATATGGACCATATCTTTTTTTTTTTTAATGATTTTTTATTATATTATGTTAGTCACCATACAGTACATCCCCAGTTTCCGATGTAAGGCTCAATGATTCATTAGTTGCGTATAACACCCAGTGCACCATGCAATACGTGCCCTCCTTACTACCCATCACCAGCCTATCCCATTCCCCCACCCCCCTCCCCTCTGAGGCCCTCAGTTTGTTTCTCATAGTCCATAGTCTCTCATGTTTCATTCCCCCTCCTGATTACCCCCCCTTTCTTTATCCCTTTCTTCCCCTACTGATCATCCTAGTTCTTATGTTCCATAGATGAGAGAAATCATATGATAGTTGTCTTTCTCTGCTTGACTTATTTCACTTAGCATATCTCCTCCAGTGCCGTCCATGTTGCAGCAAATGTTGAGAACTCGTTCTTTCTGATAGCTGAGTAATATTCCATTGTATATATGGACCACAACTTCTTTTTTTTTTTTTTTTTTTTTTTTAAAGATTTTATTTATTTATTTGACAGAGATAGAGACAGCCAGCGAGAGAGGGAACACAAGCAGGGGGAGTGGGAGAGGAAGAAGCAGGCTCATAGCGGAGAAGCCTGATGTGGGGCTCGATCCCGGAACGCCGGGATCATGCCCTGAGCCAAAGGCAGACGCTTAACCACTGTGCCACCTAGGCGCCCCTGGACCACAACTTCTTAATCCAGTCATCTGTTGAAGGGCATCTCAGCTCCTTCCACGATTTAGCTATTGTGGACAATGCTGCTATAAGCATTGGGGTGCATATGGCCCTTCTCTTCACTACGTCTGTATCTTTGGGGTAAATACCCAGTAGTGCAGTGGCTGGATCATATGGTAGCTCAATTTTTAACCTTTTAAGGGACCTCCACACTGTTTTCCAGAGTGGCCGTACCAACTTGCATTCCCACCAACAATGTAGGAGGGATCCCCTTTCTCCACATCCTCTCCAACATTTGTTGTTTCCTGCCTTGTCAGTTTTTGCCATTCTGACTGGCGTAAGGTGGTATCTTAGTGTGGTTTTGACTTGAATTTCCCTGATGGCTAATGATTTTGAACATTTTTTCATGTGTCTGTTAGCCATTTGTATGTCTTCATTGGAAAAGTGTCTATTCACATCTTCTGCACATTTTTTGATTTGTTTATTTGTTTCTCGTGTATTGAGTTTGAGAAGTTCTTTGTAGATCTCGGATACCAGTCTTTTATCTGTAGTGTCATTTGCAAATCTCTTCTCCCATTCCGTGGGTTGCCTCTTAGTTTTTTTGACTGTTTCCTTGGCTGTGCAGAAGCTTTTTATCTTGATGAAGTCCCACAAGTTCATTTTTGCTTTTGTTTCTCTTGCCTTTGTAGAGGAGATGAATGTTATTTTAAAACTGTATGGTAGATATACATATTCAGCGGTTTGGTTGGGTTTATGCATACTTTGATGAAAAATCCTAAATATTGTTTGAGGCTCCATTTAACTTTCATGAATCATCTAAACATTTCTGAGGCTCCTAAGATTGATGTCATGCTATGATTTGTAGTATTTACTCTGGAAAGGAATAGCACTTTCAAGGACATAGAGGTTGCTCGTGTTTAGTTGTTTCTGCTTGTATTAAAAGAATCATAGTGGAGATAATTAAATGGGTAAGTTACAAGGTATGTGGGTTGGTGGATTTCCTGATATTTTTCATCCTTTTAAATTTGATTCTTTGAATGAATTTACATTCCTCCAAAGTCTATAATTTCATTTATCTTTTAAAAAGAAAACAAACTACAAAAAATCCCTCTTAACCTGATATTATAGTCTGGCAGCTACTGCCCGGTTTCTCCTACAGCAGAACTCAAAAGAATGCTCTCCAATTCCTTTTTCTCCTTCTGTCATGAATCCAGTCTTTCAGTGATTGAAGGATCACCACTGACCTCCGATATTTGCCTATTAGATCAGCAGCATTTCTTTATTTAATTTCCAGGATACCACACTCTCCTGGTATTAGTCCTGTTTTGTGATGATATTAGTCCTATTTTTGTGATGACTCCTTCTCGGTCTCTCTACTGGTTGCTCTTCATAATCCTGATCACTAAACTTTGGAGTTTTCCAGGGCTTGGACGTCTCTGTGATACTCTTATATTCCTGTTAATCTCATTTAGTCTCCTGAGTTTAATATCAGTATGCAGAAAACTCAAATTTTTTCTTTATTCCAGATCTTTCCTGTGAATTTCAAGTTTGTATATACACTTGGTTAATTGACTTACTGCTTAGGTGTCTAAAAATCTTCTCACCCCTTCCCCCTCTCCTGCTTAACCAGCCTTTTCTATCACAGAATGGCACCTTCGTCTTAGTTTCTCAGGCCAAAAACTTTGGGGTATACCTAATTACTTTCATACATCCCCTTCATTCAGTCTCACATCTCAGGGCTTTCCCCTTATATTCTTCCTTCTCAACGTTTTTATTTTCTTTTATAACTAATCCCATTCGACATATTGTAATTATTTTCCACCCACTGGGATGTAAGTTTCATGAAGACAGACTTTCAGCCTTTCTATTGACTGTTTTATTCCAGTGCCTAGGATAGTGCTTGACATACAGAAGACACTCAGTAAATGTGCTGTATTATTGAAGGGGTTATAACAGAATATCCTTTGAAAAAGGCAGTAGCAGTAAATCAATATTCCTGTTTTCGATGGTTTTTAGTGTGCCAAGTACTTATGTTGAATAACCAAGTCCTTCAGCTGTTTTATCTGTTTGCATGGATTATACCTAATCTGCCTTTCTACCATAATGTTATTGTAACATAAAAGCAACATAATTTCAGTGATTAGGGTATTTAATGTTTCAGTAACCCTTTTTTCAACAAAGTATATTTCTGCAAAATAATTCCCATAGTTGGGTTGCCATGGAAAAAACTTCATTTATTTATTAGCTTTTAAATAGTGCATTTTGATACAGTACTTTTTAATTTTTATTCACATATGTATTGGTGAATAAATCAAATGCCTTGGGCTTAGTAGTATTTTGTTGGGTTTTCCCATAATGTGCCATGATGAAATTAAACCTTCTGGAGATTGGGAAAATTTATTATATAATCCTAGGATTTTTTTTAAGGCATAGCTGGCTCCATTTAGCTGTCACTAAGCTAATTGCAATATAAGCCAATGAAGAGACAACATCTTTTTCTCCTAGTGAGGAATCAGCATTTCAGGGCTATAGTCTTATCTAAGAATAACAAAATTATTGTTAGATAATTTTAGACTGTCCTGAGAACTGCTAGTATTTTTGCCATCCTCCTGACTTTGTTACCCAACTGATTCAGCCTTAGAGTGTTAGAAGGAAATAATTTTCAGAGATTTCACACACATGAAAGTTAATGAAGGATACGTAAGTGAAATGGAATTGATAGCATTGGAATATTGTTTTAAGATTTAACAATAATTTGGAGAAGATGGTGTTTTGTTTTTACATGGTGCTTTGTTGTTACCAGAATTTTCTTGTAATTGAGGAAGTATAATTTCTTTAAACTACCTTAAGAGAATATATTGGAAGGTTGGAAATATACGTATTTTTTCCTAGTAGCCCATCAACAAATTTAGTGAAAAGCCTTAAAGCCACAAAGAAAGCTGATGTCAGGATTCTTTTTCTCTCCAGCATGTCCTGGGATTGGTAACCATACTTTTCTCAACACCTCATCTATAGTCATTAATCTTATTTCCTGGTTTATCTTATTAACTCCTTGATTGATTGATTTTCCTATAATGTCAAATGAGTCCTTTGAACTTCTATTCGTGCTGTTTAAAAGGCTGATTTTACAAATATTTATGTTGGAAAGAAGTTTCACTGTTTGTTAATCATTATAAAGATTGATAAGGTGCTTATTACCCATAATAAGTGAGAAGGTGATAAGTTAAAAAGTTATGATTATTTTCTTTAGAGATCAATTTGTGTGTAAATTTGTATAATTTCTTGTTCTTTTAAAGCTCTATTAAAAAAACAAAAAAATAAAACTATTGCTGTATGTCAGTGATAAGTTATAAAACTGAGTATCAGTTCACTTTCTGTATTAAATGATAAACTTGCTTACAATTAATAGCCTGTTAACGTTAAAACTTCTCTTTAGGGAGCGATGATGAATACAGTGATGACGATGACATGAGTTGGAAAGTGAGACGTGCAGCTGCTAAGTGCTTGGACGCTGTAGTTAGCACAAGGCATGAAATGCTTCCAGAATTCTACAAGACTGTCTCTCCTGCACTGATATCCAGATTTAAAGAGCGTGAAGAGAATGTAAAGGCAGATGTTTTTCATGCATACCTTTCTCTTTTGAAGCAAACTCGTCCTGTACAAAGTTGGCTGTGTGACCCTGATGCAATGGAGCAGGGAGAAACACCTTTAACAATGCTTCAGAGTCAGGTCAGTTTAAAAGTGTGGTTGAAAGTCATGCTTGTAAATACGAAATTTTAAAATCGTTTTTTATATGGAAATCTGAGAACCAGAACATCCCAGAACATCTTCAGAAAAGCAAACTTGTGGGATATGTTTATGTAGTAGTTTATGTACATTCATATTATGTTACTTGTAACTAGTTTATTCAGACTTGAGGTATTCTTGATTTTACTAGATAAGCAATATTAAAATAATTTTAAGATTCAGTAAAATTATCATTGATGGTAACAGAGAAATCTTAGGGCTGTGGAGTCACACTACTTGTGTTCATGCCTCGTTTCACTCCTAATTAGCTGTGTGATCCTGGACAAGTAGTCATTTTATTAAACTTTTCTCATTTGTAATAACAGTCTATTTACTTAGAATGGTCTACCCACGGTAGTGAGAAATGAGATGATCTATAGTAAACAGTCTAGTGCCCAGTACGTAGTAAGTACTTATTTTACTAATAACAATTAGCATAGGTATTTTTCACTACAGGACATCTAAGATTCTAAAGATTAGAGCTCTGTAGCTTCTACTGATTGAATAGTTAGTGCATGCTAGGCATTTTCCTGTCTTCTGTATAATCCCTACAGCAGCCCTATGGCATACATATTTGTTCATTTTTATTAATTACAAAAACATGTTGAGAGGGACTGAACAACTGACCCAGGGAGGATGTACATATCTGTCTTGCTTTCAGGTAGCACACATTAACAAAAAAAATCATGGTGAACTTAAAGGTGAACACTGAAGATTAGTCGTAGAAGGAAATGAGAAAGTATATAGAAGTCAGATAAAAACATGGGAAATGCTGATGATGTAGTGAATTAGGTAGTTTTCTTTTGTCTTTAGCTCTCAGATCACTTCGATAAGGCATGTGTCTGTATGTATCTTTGTATCCGTAAGATTAGTAAATACTCCGTTTAGGTTTTACCAACTAACAAAACATTAGAAAGTTTAGAAGCAGATGTCTTTGAATCATAACCTTGCTGCTTGTAGCTACATTTTGAAGTGAGGCCTATTTCATTGTGAGAGCAAAGACGAAAACTCATTTAATGGTTTCTTTTTCCTAATTTGCCCCCCCCCCTTTTGAAACACATATCTATGCTGTTTTTGTTCAAAAAGCCATTTATAAATTATGTTCCTAAAATTTTGGTTGAAAATTTGATTTCTATTTAGTCTTGTGCCTTTCATAATTAAAAATTAATCAAGACTTTTCTTGCTCTGTAGAAAGCTAATGTTAGCTTTTCTCTATTATCAGTATAAAGCAAAGAGAGTTCCAAGAGACCATATGTAATAGGTACAACAAAATTTGTATCAAACAGTCTTGTTAAATTCTTCCCTCTCCCCCCATCCCCAATAATTTGTGGTAAGTGTACTGAGGAAATACTAGTTGAACCAGCTAATGAGTGTGTGATAATTACAGGTTCCCAACATTGTTAAAGCTCTGCACAAACAGATGAAAGAAAAAAGTGTGAAGACCCGGCAGTGTTGTTTTAACATGTTAACTGAACTGGTAAATGTACTACCTGGGGCTCTAACGCAGCACATTCCTGTACTTGTACCAGGTACGAAAGAAACACTAAAATCACTTTGGGGATTTATTATAGACTTTATTTAGTCTTCGACAAGCTTAAACGGTTGTTTCCTTCAAAAAGGTAATCTGTGACAACTTAATTTGCACATAGAACCATCTTGAACACTTAAAGTTAGAAATTCAAGTAAAAAGGTTAAAATCTTACCTTAAAATTTTTGGCTCTAATATTGATCATAGATTGTGGAATTTCTACTACTTTAGGGAGATAGTATGATGAAGTAGAAACTTTAATAAATATTTTAGGGATTAGTTTTTAATTCTTTTTTTCCTAGAACTACATAAAAATTATTGGACTTTTTTTGTTGACTTTTTAGGAATCATTTTCTCACTGAATGATAAATCAAGCTCATCAAATTTGAAGATTGATGCCTTGTCGTGTCTGTATGTAATCCTCTGTAACCACTCTCCTCAAGTCTTCCATCCTCACGTTCAGGCTTTGGTCCCTCCAGTGGTGGCTTGTGTTGGAGACCCATTTTACAAGATTACATCTGAAGCACTTCTTGTTACTCAGCAGCTTGTCAAAGTAATTCGTCCTTTAGATCAGCCTTCCTCGTTTGATGCAACTCCTTATATCAAAGATCTATTTACCTGTACCATTAAGAGGTTAAAAGCAGCTGACATTGATCAGGAGGTCAAGGAAAGGGCTATTTCCTGTATGGGACAAATTATTTGCAACCTTGGAGACAATTTGGGTTCTGATTTGCCTAATACACTTCAGATTTTCTTGGAGAGACTAAAGAATGAAATCACCCGGTTAACTACAGTGAAGGCGTTGACACTGATTGCCGGGTCGCCTTTGAAGATAGATTTGAGGCCTGTCCTGGGAGAAGGGGTTCCTATCCTTGCTTCATTTCTCAGGAAAAACCAGAGAGCTTTGAAACTGGGTACCCTTTCTGCCCTAGATATTCTAATTAAAAACTATAGTGACAGCTTGACAGCTGCCATGATTGATGCAGTTCTAGATGAGCTCCCACCTCTTATCAGTGAAAGTGATATGCACGTTTCGCAGATGGCTATCAGTTTCCTCACCACACTGGCAAAAGTGTATCCCTCCTCCCTTTCAAAGATAAGTGGATCCATTCTCAATGAACTTATTGGACTTGTGAGATCACCTTTATTACAGGGGGGAGCTCTTAGCGCCATGCTAGACTTTTTCCAAGCTTTGGTTGTCACTGGAACAAACAATCTAGGATACATGGATTTGTTGCGCATGCTGACTGGTCCAGTTTATTCTCAGAGCACCGCTCTTACTCACAAGCAGTCTTACTATTCTATTGCCAAATGTGTAGCTGCCCTTACTCGAGCATGCCCTAAAGAAGGACCAGCTGTAGTAGGTCAATTTATTCAAGATGTCAAGAACTCAAGGTCTACAGATTCCATTCGTCTCTTAGCTCTGCTTTCTCTCGGAGAAGTTGGGCATCATATTGACTTAAGTGGGCAGCTGGAACTAAAATCCGTAATATTAGAAGCCTTCTCATCTCCTAGTGAAGAAGTTAAATCAGCCGCCTCGTATGCTTTAGGCAGCATTAGTGTGGGCAACCTTCCTGAGTATCTGCCATTTGTCTTACAAGAAATAACCAGTCAGCCCAAAAGGCAGTATCTTCTGCTTCATTCCTTGAAGGAAATTATTAGCTCTGCATCAGTAGTGGGCCTTAAACCATATGTTGAAAACATCTGGGCCTTACTGCTAAAGCACTGTGAGTGTGCAGAAGAAGGAACCAGAAATGTTGTTGCTGAATGTCTAGGGAAACTCACTCTAATTGATCCAGAAACTCTCCTTCCACGGCTTAAGGGGTATTTGATATCAGGTGGGTACCTAGATTTTCTTATTTAAAAAAAATTTTATTAGCGGTTGGTAACCTTGAAAGATGCCTAATGCAGAAGTTAAAGCCTTTCTGTGTTGTGTTACATGTAGAACCTATTTCCTTATGCTGCAATGTGGAGCCATATTCAAATGACATTTTGTTAAAAAGGATAGAGTAATAAGATCATGGTTAAATCTGTTGTAGTGCCTGTTGTTCATTATATTTTAATGTTATGCTTTTAAAATGTGGAAAAGACAAATGTCTCGAGTGAATACATACTAAGGAGCTTGGTAGTACTAATTATAATACTAAGATTAGTGAACTTAGTTCAAATGAAGGATCCTAGAAGACTTTTGTTTTCAGATTTACCAGTGTCAACTCCTTTAGACCAAGTAGTGGGTAATACTAGCCATTGCTTTCTTCAGAAACTGCTTTTTTAAGAAAACACTTGAAGATCTTATAAGCTATTTATGGGTTTAAACACTTCCCTTTTGAGAGAGCTAGATTCTCCACTGTTGCTCTCCCAGAAGACATTATTTCTTTTGAAATCTAATGGGATTATGTTTTATGAGTACCACCCCTCTTGACCTAAGAGAATTTTGAGGAATTGAGGACATTGGTGTCAGTTGAAGTGGTTTGAAAATGATAAAGATGTCCATGGATTTACATACCAATAGACTTAAAATTTCTTTGGAATTAGGCTCATCATATGCCCGAAGCTCCGTGGTTACAGCTGTGAAGTTCACGATTTCTGATCATCCACAACCAATTGACCCCCTGTTAAAGAACTGCATAGGTAAGTGGAAACAAAGATAAACATGCTGAGTAATAATGTCAGCAACTAAAATTATGACCAAGGAACTAAAATAAAATGCTTGTAGGGGTCTGGTAATTGTTTCATTAAAAAGATAATTGATAATGTGTGATCTTACATACTTACATTCTATCATCCTTTATAGTTTGCAAAATTATCTGATAACTTCAAATAAATACACTGGGATGTCTTTAGAGTCAACTACATATTTGGTCTTACCAGATAGAAATTAATCTTGATCTGTTAGAACCCCAATTTTCTGTTCTTATTTGTAAGCCCTTCAACCCAAGGAGATCCGTGGAGACAATATAAGAGTAAAAAACAGTAGAACTGAGAGAGAGAGGGCCAGGAGAGACTAGGGTTATCTCTACTTCTACGAGGACAAGAATTAGCTTTTAGGATTATTTTTAATGCTTTTATAACTTCCTTGTTTTGTTTTCATCATCAGTTTTCCTAGAGTTGGTAATACTAAAAACCTTCAGAGCTTAGTTTGGTGTTTTCTTGAAGACAGAGCAATGGAGATAACAGCAGAGAGGACAGAGGGAAATGGCAAAGAAGCTTTGTAGTTTTGTGCCATTTTGCAGTAGGCCAGAAAGGAAAAAAACATTTTAAAGGAATTACAGAAATGGATTATCAATTCAGAATAAGAGGGACATAGGGATAAATGGATGCTGTTGTTGGGACCTAGAAATAAAGAAGGTCTGAACTGGAAGATTCTTTCCTTTTGTTCTCCTCACCTGTTTTTAGTTTGATTAATTGATTTTGAGAGCAGGCGAGCAGGCCAGTGTGTGAGTGGGAGGGGCAGAAGGAGAGGGAATCCCAAGCAGGCTCTGCCCTGAGCTTATTGCCTGACAGAGGGCTTGACCCCACAACCCTGAGATCACAACCCAAGCTGAAACTATGAGTCGCCTGACCAACTGACTGTGCCGCCCAGGCACCCCACTTTGAAATATTTGACATTTTTTGTATTGTACAAGATAGGACAAAGGAGAAGAGTCCTGGGCCACATCTAGAGACTATTTCCACGTTGACAAGTCAACCATTTTGTATCGTTGGTGTAGTTATTTGAGCAGATGGTCGTTCTCATTGAAGTATGATCTATGTTAGTATTATTTGGGACTGTATGAACATCAGAACCACCGAGGAAGCTTTTTAAAAATGACAGTAACTAAACCAAAGAGTTGGGGATAGGTAATCCTGTGCATGTCACCATTTGTCCAAAATAATAGCAATATTTTAGATGCTCTTCTGAAAGCAAATACTTTATTCTAATCATTCTGATTTACTGTCTTAGTAATTGTAAGCAAACAGAGGGGTAAGAACGTTTAGTCTGGTATATTTAAATTCTTTTTGATTCCAGGAACACTTTTGGTAATCAGAAGTTCCTGGGTGGTCAGCCTTGAGTTTACCAGTATATGGTGTCTAAAGTATTACTTCCTTCCCATTTTTTCAAATTGATATTGTGGTACATTCAGGTCTTGGCACCTCTTTTTTTTCCCCTATGTATTCCGAAAGATTGCTGACTGTACGGTTGATGTTACATAATGACGAACACTAACTCCATGTGAATACCAGGGATGTCCCAGACACTGTTCAGCAGTATACATGCAATTTATTCTACTCATGTAGCCTTAAAGGTTTATAATTCTCATTTTGCAAACTGAGAAACTGAGGCTCTTGCCTAAAGTAACTTGCCAGAAGTCATACAGTTGGCAAATGAAGTGATTTGGATCGCCATCTCTGTGACTCCAAACGTATTTGCACTACAATTTCTTCCCCACATTGGCAAGAACAACCAGACTCAGTTCTGCTTTTTGTCCTGTGTTAGGTTTCAGTTTCCTCCTATTGTATTTTTAACCCTCTTGACAGTTCATGTATTCTTCATTAAAGATAGAAATAAAAATATTTTGAATGCACATTTCTCTTTATCATCTGATAAATTGTATACTTAGTTAATAGTATTCAGTTTATCAAGCAGTGGATCTGTCCTCATCCTATTTATCTTATTTTGAACTCGATATTTTTAATTCTGTTTTTGTTGCTTTTAGTGAAAATGTTAATTTTGAACTCTGAGTCGAATAATTTTTGTTATTTTTGTAGCTGCTGGCTCTTTCACTTCTCTGTGCAACCTACCTTTTTTAATGTATCTGTAGAATTAGGGACCTTTTTGGGCTTCTCACTCCATGTGCTCTGCATTATAGAATGCTGCAAGAGTCAGTTACCATGCCTGAATGTAAGGGGGTTTAGTCGGTAGTTTACCTATTGCCAGAAGCAGCTGTGTGGTCCACTTATTATATCATCATGTTCTTCCATGCCCTGCATTGAAGAAACAACAATATCAACAACAAACTTACCCATTTAGAAAAACATGTATTTTATGCCTACCATGACTATATGTTTCTTCTAATTTTCAGGTGATTTCCTAAAAACATTGGAAGACCCAGATTTGAATGTAAGAAGAGTAGCCTTGGTCACATTCAATTCCGCAGCACATAATAAACCATCATTAATAAGGGATCTTCTAGATACTGTTCTGCCACATCTTTATAATGAAACAAAAGTTAGAAAGGAGCTTATAAGAGAGGTAAGTTAGTTACATTACTGTTTATCTAAGCTTGTCTTGTACTTCTAAGTATATCCACACATTCTTTTTTGTTTCAACAGGTAGAAATGGGTCCATTTAAACATACAGTTGATGATGGACTGGATATTAGAAAGGCAGCTTTTGAGTGTATGTACACACTTTTAGACAGTTGTCTTGATAGACTAGATATCTTTGAATTTCTAAATCATGTTGAAGATGGTTTAAAGGACCATTACGATATTAAGGTAAGATATTTGTGCCTATTTATAGATTGTTTTAGAAGACTTTGCTCTATAGCGACTTTCACCCTTGTAATTTACTCTTGTTAAGAAAAATTGATTTGCTTGTTATGATTTTAGTGTGTTATTAACTGTAATATGCAAAAGGAATAGTGATGCAATGTAACATCAGTTAACATACAGGAAAAATCCAGAAACTGCATTGGAGGAGGAAGTCAAGTCTACATTATGGATAAAAATTCTAAGAAATTCTCTGTGCCAGCTTGCTTTAGTGCATAGTTTCTAGAGCTTTCCCTTAAGAATCCAGACAAGTTTTGCTTTATATAATGTGATATTTTTGTCCTAATACTGGATAGTAGTCTTCCAGCATGGTCTTAGCTCATTCTTTATGCTGTCTTTAGAGCTGTTCTACGTGGTAACCATTTTATTTACTGGAATGAGGGATTTTTATTTTCCAATATATTATAGGCTTAATAGGAAGTTTTGTTAAAGGATAACACAAAAGGACTTTCACACACACAAAGCAATCTGTAGAAGCAAGTAGAGAGAAATCACACTGCTTCTTATTTTTACAGCATGAACTTTACTCATAACTGCTCTTTGTTTTATTTGCTCGTGTCTGTTTTAAATATGGACTCTAAAAGGGTGATTTTAAAAATCAGTGCATTGTCTTCTCTTCGGGGCCTTCCTTTAGTCACACAGAGCAAAAGCGGCAGCTGAACAGTAGTTGAGCATATGCTCCGGATCCAATGAACAAAGCTCCAAAAGAAGTAGTAGAAGCCTCCTGTTTCAGTATGGGTTACTGGATTAATCTGAATAACCAGTCTTTTTGATATCTGCTGAGAGAGTAGAAACTTATTTTAAAGCTTTTCTCCTAGTTCAATTATTTTTTTTTTAAGTGATTTTCCATTCTGGTGCACACAAGCTTTTTAAAAAATACTGTTATCTATGGCCCTATCCTGACAGGTTAGGTAAAAATCTCTGGGAAAGGGGCTGAGGAATTGGTCGTATTTCTAAAGCTCTGCGGTGGTAATGCGCAGCCACGACTGAGAACCACTGTTAGTTCTGTACTCTAGGACCACATTATAGGTTAGATCTAATGCTTGTAACTAATATTCCTCAGATAGGGTTTGAAACTTTATGGTACATGCTAGTCATTCCTCTAAAAACTTCGTGAGGATTTGGAATATTGTCTTTAGAAAATAATGCAAAGTCTAAATTTGTTTTGATTTCTAATAGATGCTAACATTTTTAATGTTGGTGAGACTCTCCACCCTTTGTCCAAGTGCAGTACTGCAGAGGTTGGACCGACTTGTTGAGCCATTACGTGCCACATGCACAACTAAGGTAATCATTGACTGATACCACCTCAGGCCAGACTTGGTATATTCAAGATTCCTAGTTGATTCTGTACTCTCGTTCTCCAAATTTAACCGTGCTAGCACCCTGTGTAGCAGTTAGTTTTAAAAGTTAGCCTGTTGGATGTTTTAGAAAACTTAGCATTGTTAAATGCTATGCCTAAAAGCTTTTATTTAATGTTATAACAGTAGGATACATGTGTTGAAGTACTGATACAGGGTAAAATGGGATAGGACCACAGAAGAGAAAATGGTGAATTCTGGTGGAGATGGGTAGAGGTGGGAGTCATAGAAAGCTTCCTGTGAGCGTGATGACATTTAAAATGGACCTTGAAAATGAATTATTTTTAGATTCAGAAGGTGAAACAGGACTTTTCATATAAAAATAATTATACATATTAAGGCACAGAGAGGTCAATACCTGATCTTCTTGAATAATGAATAAACAGGGTAGCTAGAGGAGTAGTTTCTTGGAGGCCAGAGTTGGACTTGATAAGTAGGTAAGGCTCTGGGTCCCATTCTTTGTTTCAACCATGATGGCTCTGGACTTTCCAATGTTCCCTTGAAGGAAGAACGGCTACTGCTGAAAAGTTTAAAAATAACTATGTTTAGAGTAGAATGTACCTTTTAGACCTGTAAAACAATAGCTTTGCTTTATTTACCAGAAGTTTCTACATGCTTAAATTTTGTTCGAGTTGTCTTTATAACACACAGTATAAATTTACTCAATGTTACAGGTGAAGGCAAACTCAGTAAAGCAGGAGTTTGAAAAGCAAGATGAACTAAAGCGATCTGCCATGAGAGCAGTAGCAGCACTGCTAACCATTCCAGAAGCAGAGAAGAGTCCACTGATGAGTGAATTCCAGTCACAGATCAGTTCTAACCCTGAGCTGGCGGCCATCTTTGAAAGTATCCAAAAAGATTCATCATCAACTAACTTGGAATCAATGGACACTAGTTAGATGTTTGTTCAACGTGGGGACCATTATATTGACCATATGATGCACTGAATTGACAGGTTAATCATAAGACGTGGAAAGAGAAGTATTTAAGGCTTCAAAATGTTCCATTTTTTTTTCCCCCTTCACGGAGACAGTTTGGCTTTCTTCCATTGTTGTTTTTGTAGTATTTCTTTCAGAAACCTGTATTTCCACAATCTCCAGAGGTTGTAAAACCACTAATGTCTTAGTGGTTAGGGCAACATTTAAAAAATGGAAACTATAAGTTAGGATTTATGGAGATAGGGTCCAGTATCTATTTACCCTGTAATGTTTAGGATTAAAATGTTAAAGTTTTGTGACCATGAATTTCTTTCTTTTATAAATTTTCTTTTAAAAATCAAAAATTCTGCAAGATGAAAACCATGTTTTTCTTGTATAACTTTTTGTTTCAGCAACATAAATTGATTTTTAGCTGGCAGACAAGAATATCTGTGTAAGATTTGTTACATTTCAAAGGGTTCGGCAGTTTAAAAAAGATAATAAGGTATCATTTTTTAAGTATGGGGATTAACGATATCCCTGTTGCGCACACTAATTTTGCATGAGCAAGTTTACAAATATGTATTGTCTGTAAAGCAGCATGTGCAGATTATTCATAATAACAAAAGTTAAAATAAGTATTATTGTATTAGTGCAATTTTCAGATATTTATTTTTGCACAGAAAACATATCTGGGGAGAGAGAGAGAGAGAGAGGAGTAAATTTTTGAAACTTTGGTTTTCTTAATGCCAGTGTGAATTTGCAGATGTTTTCAGCAAATCAAGTCACAATAACAGTTTGCCACTTTTTCTATTATAAATTTTCTTACACATTTAAAATTTGAATATTTAAGTACTCAGTTTTTCTCAGTTACCCATTTGTGTGTGTGTGTTTCCACTCAGAAATGTTTAAAACGAGATGTTTCTTTCATTCCCTTTGGGTCCCTGCATTCCTTATCGAAGGATACAAATACTGTGTATGCTTTTGAATTTTATTTTTAGGAAAATTCTGAAGCTATCACAGGTTTGTTAGCTAATATAGTATTTTCTTTTAGTTGAGTTAGATACCCCCCTCTTGTAGAGCTAATTTACATATTGTATTTGGTAAGTGTTGACTACTTTTCCTGATTAAGGGGTCTGTGCTGGGGGGAAACAAAGCTTTGCAGTACCTTATATTGTAGTTAAAATTTTATTTAACATCCTTCAGTGAGCTCATTTCACACTGTAGCCTCTTCCTTCAAATTTGTGGTGCTCCTGTAACAGTAAGAACTAATTTCGAAATAAAAGACATCTCCTAATGCTGTGCAAACATAGTTTACATGTATTGAAGGAGGCAGTTGTTAAATTGACCAATTTAAGCAATCAGATATTTGAAAACTGCACCCTTTATTTTTGAAACTGTGAATTAGAAATACTTTTCCTGCTGTATAACTTCCTGCTTTAACATCTGAATATGCAGTGATTTTAACTGATAACATACTGTGGTTATTAGATTAACAGCTTGATTTCAAATGTTCAGATGATAATGCATAAGACATCATTACCAGTAAGGATTTTAGTCCATTAACATAGAACGTTACATGAAGGTGCCATTTCAAAAATGTGGCAGGTGATAATCTTATACCATAATTTGCATAAAACTGTAATAGATCTATTTTGAGATGTCAGTATATTATGTACTATGCATTACCGTGGTATAGATGTTGTGGATATATTTAAGTATTTGGTTACATGGTTTCACAATAAATTACAATACTGCAGGCTCTAGGACCGTATAGGAGACTGACATGCATATGTTGTGTGAATGTCTTAGTTGTCTAAAGTTAAATCCAAATACTTTTCATGTATTGGATTTTTTTTTTTTTTATCTTCCAAGATGGCATGGTTTTTTAAGTCTTGGAAGATGGCTAATTTTTCTAACATAGCTGGAAGTCTATCTTTTAATACAAAAATAGAGGACACCTTTTTCTAGTAGTAGATATGGTTTTAGTGGTTTTTCAAAATATATATTTACATATATATATTTACATACATGACAAAATTAGGTAACAGAGAATAATACTCAGATTTTAAACGCTGGGTCCTACTGATTAACTCTACTTCTAGTGGTCATGTCAATACTAGCTACTTCTAGTGGTCATGTCAATACTAGAATACAGGTTGCAGGGCGTGGAGTCCAGTCATAGTCTGCCACTCACACTCCTCTTACCAGCCTTACTTACGTATTATTAGGAAGTTCTGCTTAGCAGTTCTCCATATGTAGGTTTCTCAGGAGAGCTACAAGTTCATAAATAGCTGTTTGCTGATTTTCTTGAGGACACAACTGTTTAGATCTTTTTTTTTTTTTTTAAGTTCAATATGGGGGGTTGCATTTTGAGGTTATTTTGTGAAACTAAAGCAGAAAGGAAAGTTGGTATGCCCGGGCCTAACCTAAAAATTTACATATAAAATCAGCACTGAATGATAATTCTTAAAAAGGTGGTGTGGTCTTCACGTTAGTGATGGCTAAAGCTTCCTAGCCATTGGGAATTAGAATGCTTAAAAGGTAGTATGATGACTTCATCAAATGGCTGAATATTTACCAAAAAACTTATGTAACCGTAATTAACCAAATCATTTTTTTTAAACACTTTTGTTGGGTAAATGGTGAATAGGGGTATATCTAACTTAGCCAGTTCTAAGGGATGTTTTGATATATAGCTCACTCTTGGACATCAAATGAATACAATTATATAGACATGATCGAAGTTCACAGATAATCAGAATCCCTGGTCATTGAAACATTTAGTTACTAAGCCATGTAAGCTTTATTTAGCCACATGACAAAGTATATGGCAATACTTCACAATTAAAAAGTTGAAGTAACATTTTCTGCCCACATTAAATTTTACCAAAAATTTAAATTGTTAAAATTAACGGCCATTCTCTACATATATTATGCTTAGTAAATGTTTTGATATTAAGGAGCTTAAAATTTCAGCAAATTTTGGATTCTAGCTATATCTTATTTTTTTTTAAAGATTTTATTTATTTATTCGACAGAGATAGAGACAGCCAGCGAGAGAGGGTACACAAGCAGGGGGAGTGGGAGAGGAAGAAGCAGGCTCATAGCGGAGGAGCCCGATGTGGGGCTCGATCCCAGAACGCCGGGATCACGCCCTGAGCCGAAGGCAGACGCTTAACCGCTGTGCCACCCAGGCGCCCCGTATTCTAGCTGTATCTTAAATTGAGTCTTTTTCAAATCACTGCCACCCCAGATTCATCTCTCTTTAAAATCTTATTTAATCTTCTGTAGAATGGAAAATGAACAATACAGTAACACTTCATATTACTGTTTGGAAAAAGGATATTCTGGTTTTAACTGACTTTTCCAGTTAATTAAATATAAAACTCCTTTGATACCTTTGGTTGGTTGTAAAAATGGAACACAGAAGTATTTGGTGGCAGGCTCCCAAAAGCTTACCAAATAAGGCCACTTTCTTAAGAAAGAGATAACACAGTGAAATTACTGCTTTTCCTGTTACTATAAAAATAAGATTTTTGTGAACACTGTGCTGCAAGTGAGGGCAAGGTTTACCAGCAGCGTGTTTGTGCACTTAGAAGGTAGTCCCGAATTCAAATTGTGATTTTTCATTGGACATCATAAAAACCAACTTCAATTAAAACTACTGGAGGGAATCTTGCAGGTATATTTTACTTTGTTAGACCCCGTGATGTCAGTGCTTGTCAGGTTTCAGAATAAATTTTTTAGTAGAGGGAGTCTTCATACCCTGACCTGTTCATACCTTTTAATTCTGATCTTAAATGATTTATCAGTGATGATTTTGGCAAATTGTTTTACTTCGGTCTTGGAGAGAAAGTTTACATTCTGTGAACTGAATACTGTCCAGATTAGGAACTATTGGAATTCGTGTGTATTTACCATTATCAGTAACTAATGGTTGATGCACATTGAGTGATTTTATTCTAGAATGCTCTCTCCCCCACACACATAAATCTATACTCCGGAACTGGGTAATGTATGGCACCAAATAACCTCATGTTTTAATAGCCTGGACTAACCCTGTTACTCTGAAAAGCTGTTTTAATACAAAGCCAGCTGCTTCCTTAGGTAAGGGCAGCTACCTTCCTCTGACGGTAGCTTACTCTAATCCTAGTGTCGTATTTTTAGAAGACATGAAATGTGTGTTTTGTTTGAATCATTACCATCTATGAACTAAGGCTTTCCTAAAAGGACCAGAAAAAAACTCCTGGCTCCTTATTCTAGATACGAAATCCATGCTTTTCTCCAGGATTTATACCTCAGTGGAAAAATACGTGTTCTTTTTAGATCAGGATTTCTTACCCTTGGCACAGTTGATGATAATTCTGTGTCATGAGGGCTGCCCTGTGCATTGTTAAGATATCCCCTCGCCTCTGTCCACTTAGATACCAGCAGTACCATCAGCACCCCCAGTTTTAACAACCCAAATGGTCTCCAGATACGGCCAAATGTCCCCCGTGGAGGTCGGTGGGGAGGGCGTTAATAGAAAATTGCCCCCAATTAAGAACCACTGTTCCAGAGATTGGTTTCGAACAGCTATGACCAACAGAGCTTGACACATAAAACTTCAGACGTTCTTGTGTCCACTCATCTTACGAACTACTTCTAATGAACCTATTTTCTTCTTAATCATTAAGCACAATTCATTATTTAGTAGAAATAGGTTTCTACTCTATAACCTCCGCTGGTGGAATTAGATGGTCTTAAGTCCCTCCACGATGAACCGCTTTCCGCAGCCTTGGCAGAAATAGGAGTGGGGGGGGGCTGCTGCTGTGCAGGGGGGTACGAAGCAGCTGAGTGCTTCAGGATCGGCGCGCTGTATACAAAAGTCCAGGCACAGTAGCCGCACGCAACGAGCACGTTTTTCTTGAATTCTTAAAAGAGGACGTAGATTTTCAAAATTGCTCCTGTTCTCTTCAGGAGAGGAGGCTCTCATCTACTTGATGGAACTAGTGACTTGTTTCCCAGTACAGTTAACTTCCGGTTTAGCTGTCATATGTGAAGTCCTGCCAGATAGTGCTATTTTGTATAATTCCAAGATGATATATATTTGAACTTTGAAAGCCACTATTAAAAAGCTGACTACAGCAGATTTTTGCTATTTTTCTAGGATTAGTTGGTGTATGGAGACAATATAATGCTTCTGTATGAATCTTGACACGCACACATGGGATTTTAAAGGCTGATGATGGTAGCCATGTGGCAGAAAAACTACCACAAAACTGCCTGTTCTTTAAAACCAGACCATTGAGCGAGTAGTCTGTCAAGCTTCTGAACCATCTCAGTACCGCGTGGGAGAACCGGCATTGATCAAAAAAAAAAAAAAGTTTCTTTTCCTTTTACATGATGTTATTGAAATACTAATGAGGTTGATTGGCCCACAGTGTAAGTCCAGAAAACCTTGAAAGTCATTCAGTCCTTAACATTTACACTGAAAAGATTTAGAAATTTGTTTCAGCATCGATTGCCCTCTAACGTACAGTCAAACCTGATCAGATGACCGTGTGCCGCGGCCCAGATAAGAGGCCCCACTGCTGATCTGTGTAGTACTGGAGCCCCTGCTCGCGTGTCCCGCAGTCAAGATTTATACATTATCATGCTTCCATTTCTGTAAATGGATCAAAGGCAGAGCTAATTACCTTTTCTTCTCCCTTGGTACCTCCTCCTCTTTAGTACTTGATATTGGGGAAGACACACTATGAAACAGTGTTGTAATAAGGGAAATACAGGGTTCTGTATGATTTGTTACCAGAGAGGTTCTTTGGGGTTCAGAACAAGCCTAAGCCAAGGAAGCTGTGTCCTCTAGTGGGAACAGAACTGGCGAAAGCATAGAAACTTGGGGTCATGGTGTGTTTAGAACTGAGTGGCTGTAGTATGCAAGAGTAATGAGAGGCTAGGGAGGATTATGTGGGGCCTTGTAAACAGCTTGGCTTGCCATCATCCCTGAAATTAAATCCATAGACTGAAAAGCTTGGCAATCATGTAATCAGATTTGTATTTTTGAAAAATTAGCTACAGTTTAGAGAATGGATTAAAAGGAAGGTAAGATATTTGCTGATGAATTGGGACATTATTAGGGTAATGCAGGTGAGAAGGAAGGTTAGGCCAAACAAGTGTAATTTGGAGATGAAGTCAGGATGTTTGAAATAAAATTGACAGGGCAGCCATTGATTGAATATTAGAAATACATACAATTAATCCCACAATATGAACATTGTCCAAAATGGGTTTAGGACAGCTTGTTTATTACTCTACTTGTCTATTGTAGGCAGCATGGGGGGTTGGCTTCCCATCTCACTGGGACCCAGTATGACAAAGATACCATTTGGAATGTGGTCCGTTGCTGTGGCAGAGGGAAAGGGAACGAATCAATCTCTCCTTTTGCCTGTGCCTGACAATGACACATCACTCTGATCACATTTTGGTGGGCGAGAAGTCATGGCCGTGCATAACAGCTGAACATTTATTCACAAGGCATTTGTGGAAATAGCTCAGCTGTGATTTTTTTTTTTTTTAAGAGGCAAGGAAGGTAGAGTAGTTGTGTCCCCTTGCATGCCACACCACAAGCAACTCAAAATCAGATGTTCCTACCTCTGTTACAAGTCGTTTTCAATCACCCTGCCCCTGAGATTCTCTCAGGCTTTTCCTTCACTTACTGCCAGTGTCTGACTCCTCTCATCTCTTCTTTATCCGCCGTAGCTACCCTCACCCTTTCCAGAGTGATAGGTTTTGTTACTCGCTTTAAACACTGGCACCCAGGCCCAGGAGAAATAGATCACTTACCTCACGTCCCTCCCCCCGCTCCGCCATTTTAAGTGTATTTTTCCAAGCAAAACTACACTCTCAAAGTGCCAGCCATGTTGGTGTCTTCTAACATATGTACGTAGATACTCTTATTCAATATTCCAACCCTATGATTCTTGCTTTTATCAACTTCATCTTTATTTCAACCAACCTCTCTGAGGGCTACGGCTTAGATATTTCGATTCAGAGCTACTCGAACTTAACCTCTGATAACCTACTCTTAACTACAACTTCCTGTCCAAATTCTGTGCTCACTGGCCCTAACCTGATCTTGGACCTCACAGAGCCCTGCAGCCTGTGTTTCCCACCATTCCTTCTCAGTCCATTCTAGCCTTTTGTATTTCCACCTAGCATTGACCTGGTTGGTTTTAGAAAGGGCTTGTTTATAAAATTACTTGTCCTCTTATTGCATTTATGGGTGCTTACTCCTCCAGTCCCTAGATCGTCGTTTAAGTTTTACACTTAGCTTCTTCTCCATATCCAGTGGACTACCATTAATCTCATTTTATCAGTAAAATTAAGTAAAATTCTCATATGCATTCCTGTCTTCACTCATGTTCTCTTCTCAGAGATTGAGTTGCCGCCTACAGCTCAAGACCAACCTCTCCCAGGTTTTTGGATCGTTAAATTGGTCCTTCATTTCTTCCCTTTATTCTCAACACCACTTCCAGCGGGTCCACCTGCTTGACTCACAAGTACGCTGAGGTCTCATCTAAAAAATTTAGTTTTATTGCATCTTCCACAAGATGTCCTGTATCTATAGAGACAGAGATTTGCTTTCCCAGTTTCTTGCCATCTTTTCACTTAACATAATCTAATCTGGCTTTCATCCCGCTGTTGGCGAACCTAGCAAGCCCATTTTAGTGATGTCTTAGATGCCAGAATGGCCTTCAGTCTTTTTCTTACTTGAATTCATTGGTACTAGTACTGTTCGTCACTCCCGTCATAAGACTCCCTGTTGCCTTGGCTTCTAGGACTCTGCTGTCTCCTGGAATTTCCTTACACCCGTGAGGCCACTGCATGGTAGATTCCCTCCAGTATCGTTCACCAGGGCTTTCACGGTGCACAGGTCTCATACATACAGCTTTCCCCTGCTGTCTGAAGGTACAGGTTCCTGTGAAACCTTTCATAAGTCCAAACAGGGTAAAATGAACTTGTGAACTTGTATGGAAATATCTGTGAGCGTCCCCAGACCCAAAAATAACCTCTTAGCAAGATGTATCCTAAGGTATCTGAAAAGACTAACAGTTACACAAAATAAATGGAGACAAAGCACAGATGCCCAGAGTTCAAAGCCACGGCAGCCCACCGCGGAGATGCAGAGTGTTGTTCCCCGGGAAGGAGGGGGTGGCGCGACTCCCCGGCTGGAGCGCGCACCGTCTCTGTAACTGCTCGCTGCGGGACCACCGCGGGAGGCTGTTTTCGCTTGTCCACTAATGCAAAAATCCTCTTTGGGTTTCTTTCGGTTAGCAAAAACAGGGACTAACGCAGGTCTTTCATACAAGCACAGTGGTGTAACATGAACTTTTGAAAAGTGGGAATATCTGCAATAAATACCTCCTAGGTCATCTCATTGTTTGCATGTTGATTTTAAGATCCGCCTGCCTAGGGGCGCCTGCGAGGCTCCGTCGGCTAAGCCCCTGCCTTCAGCTCAGGTCTTGGTCCCAGGCTCCTGGGATGGGGCCCCACATAAGGCTCCCTGTTCAGCAGGGAGTCTGCTTCTCCTGTTCCCTCTGCCCCTCGCCCCTCACTTGTGCGTGCTCTCTCTCTCTCG
Source organism: Ursus arctos (assembly GCF_023065955.2). Lineage (NCBI taxonomy): Eukaryota > Metazoa > Chordata > Mammalia > Carnivora > Ursidae > Ursus > Ursus arctos. The sequence continues at coordinate 41,172,068 of NW_026622886.1, read as the reverse complement.
CTCACTCTCTCAAATAAATAAAATCTTAAAAAAAAAATCCATATACTGAGCCCAGTCCATGCCCCTATATTTCAGGCTATTACATCAAGCCATTGCTAGACGCCTGGTAAAGGTATCTCAAACAGCATATCTAACGCTGAACTCAGCATCTTCCCCAGTTTTTCCTCTTTATGTCTTTGCTGAAGGCACTCCATTTACCCAACCACTCAAAACCTCATCGCAAGTTTGGAGGCAGAATAATGCAAAGAATGAGGATTCTGCTGCCAAACATCGCTGGGTTTGAATGTCAGCTGAATATTAGTTTGCTTGGATAAATTACTTAGCCTCAGTTTCCTCATTTATAACACGGGGATAAAAATAGTAGCTACCTCATAGGATAATTGTGAGGATTAAATGGAAATGCTTGTGAAGCACTTAAAACTGCCTGGTACACAGTAGGTGCTATATAATTGTTAGCTCTTCCTAGTATCCCGCCCATTTTATTTCCTGAATATTTCTCAGGTCCATCCCAACTACTCTTGACTCAAGACCTCATTTCCTCATCTATTGACCAGATTACTGCAAATGCCTCCTAGTAAGTATTTTTGTGTCTTTCATCCAGCGGACTAGTTTATGAAGCGCTTTGCCAGGTGCTGCTGACCTGCAAAGGCGGGCGAGAGACAGCCCGTGAGACAAAGAAGTGTGCTGGTTGCCATGACAAAGCTGACATAAGGAAGCACCAAAAATTCTACCGTATAAGTAGGTGTAGGAGACAGGGGGATGACAACGGAGGACATGATCCGTTCCACATGGGTGGGGCAGGAAAGGTTCACAGACAGGGTGAAGTGTCTGGAGATGAGAGGTGTTCCTTGGAAGAGCGGTTGCAAATGAGGATGCCTCACAGTCACTGGAGGGCTTATTAGAACAGACTTACCTCCAGGGGTTCAGGTCCAGTAGGTGGCCGTGGGGCCCAATAATTTGCATTTCTCCCAAGTTCCCAGGCCACACTTTGGGAACGACTCTGAGTATTAAGATACCCAGAGAGCCTTCATTCCCAGCTCCCTTTTTCTACACAATTGCCAAAACAATGGGCTCGACCATTTCTCATCCTTGAGGTACATCCTTCAGTTGTTCCCTTTTGCCTACAGGGCCAGTACAACCTCCAGACTGGCTACTGTCTGCCCCGCTAGCTTTAGCATCTGTCACGTCAGGACTGACCTTTATCTCCGGCAAGAAATATCTTCCTGAGCCACCATGTTGTTCCTTACCTTTATACCTGTGCTCAAGTTTAAATTATGCCTTTGCCTGGAATATTTTGGGTTTCTTCCTCCCTTTATATGACTGGTTGCTATCTTGTAGGCTGAATTAAGGACGCCAGGTTGTTTTCCTTACTGCCAAGTGAGAAAGAGGGCATGTAATCTAGGGGCCAACTCCCATGTTTGGAGCCTGTCCCATTTTTACACATGTAATATAGTCCAATTTCTTTAAAAAGCACCTGTTAACACTGCAAGTACTGCTATTCCTCGTGCCAATGCCTATGATTGCTGAGTAGGGGAGGGTAAAGGGAAGAGCCGACTGAAACAACTGTTTGCAGATAGGCCTTTATGTAAAACCGAATACTGCCAGCATCCCAGGCCCACTCTGTACCTAATGTCTCACAGCTTGGAGTCCTCTCTGGGGCTTAGCTGGTCTTAAAGGATTGCTGTTTTGTCTGGTTTGTGACTTCCTCTATTCTGTTGTCCCCTGCTTTCTGTCTTCTAGAAATTTGCCAGAATTGCTGAAATACTCGGATGTTCCCTTTTGCTCTCTATATTGTTTGGATTTATATTTTACAAATGTTTGCTGTCATTTCAGTAGAATTTTGAAACTGATTAAATAGTATATGACATTTGTCTGCCATCTTGTAGCTTCTGTTATTTCTTATTCTCTTCTAATGCATTAATGAGAAACATTACAACAGTTGTTAAAAGTTCAGGCTGTAAAGCTGAGTTCAAATCTGATTCTACCACTACTTAGTTGTGGGACTTTGGCCAAATTATTAATGTCGTTAGTTCTATTTCTTCGTCAGTAAAATAGAGTTATGTAGACCAGCCTCAAGAGATTACGAAGGTTAACACGTATATACCCACCCACACCACAGCATATGGTACGCATTTAGCGTTCAGATATATTTTGAAAAATACGTTTATTCATAAATGAATGGCTATAGGAGCTAAAGAGACCACTTACAGGTTTTCCTTATATTACTCCCACTGCTAACTAGTTGAACTTTTCCAAAGAGGGTGGGAGGGATGCACTTTGAGGAGAACATTTTACAGCAAATTTTAAGACTGCTAGGATGACTCAATATTTAGACTATTAAGCATAAATTATAAGATTTAAAAAATTTTTTTTATTTATTTGACAGAGATAGACAACCAGCGAGAGAGGGAACACAAGCAGGGGGAGTGGGAGAGGAAGAAGCAGGCTCACAGTGGAGGAGCCCGATGTGGGACTCGATCCTGGAACGCTGGGATCACGCCCTGAGCCGAAGGCAGACGCCTAACGACTGTGCTACCCAGGCGCCCCTGTTAAGCATAAATTATAATACTAGAAAACTAGAATAGTAAAACTATGGCACTGTGGAGTAGTTATCAGAAATGATAACAAATAGTATCCTAAATGGTGAAACATTAAAACCATTTGATCTAGAGCAAGGTACTAGACTATCAGCATTATAATATAGCATTGTCTTGTTTGTTTTTTTAATGAAACAAAGCAAGAAAAGGTAATAGATGCTATTAGTTAGAAAAGAGAGAGAAGAGGGTGGTCCAAGATGGCAGTGAAGGAAGGTCCTACACGCACCTCCTCCCATACACACATTGACTCAACAGCTACATATGAAAAAATTTGCTCTGAAAAAGACCTGAAAGCTAGCTAAGCAGCTCATTCACATTGGCAAACAAGAAGGGGGACCCCATCAAGGTGAGTATTAGAGGCTGAGACATGGTTTCACCATAAACTCCATCCCTGGTGCAGCAACCCACAGTTGGTAGGGAAAGCACAAATGAGGAATATCTCCTTGAGGAGTGAAGAATTTGTACCCTACATCGGGCACCCAAACTTTTATCACCTGCACAGGAGAGATGACCCCTCAAAATATCTGGCTTTAAAAACCAACAGCGCACATGTCGATGAGACCCAAAGGAGATAGCAAAGAAATGCCTTTTAAAGGGCTAATGCATGAATTACTCATCCCAAAGCTCAGCACAAAAGCAGCCATTTGAAGGGAGCCCAGACATTATTATGTGAAAGAGATTTCTTGGCTAATCTTAAAGCATAATGGGTAGGGGCAGGGACCTGTTGAGATACTCTATGAACAAAGGAACTAGTGAGAGCTAGTTTCTTTTTTATCTTAGGAGGTATCATCTTTATGATCCGCTTCTGCCACTATCAACACAGTCAGTATATCCCGAGAGAGAGATTTGCATAAAACTAATGCCCCGGTTTTTATGGCTAAGACTAGAATACGCTATTTGTCACCTGACAAATAAGGCCAGGGAGGTTAAAATTCAAAACAGATAAAGAAAGCATACAACCCAACACCAAACGCCACAATAGCTCAAGTGAAAACAAAAATGGGCAGGGGACCTGCATAGGCATTTTTCCAAAGAAGACATCCAGATGGCCAATAAACACATGAAAAGATGCTCAACATCGCTAGTCATCAGGGAACTGCCAAGTAAAACCACGAGACTTGTCAACTTTACACCTGTCACAAGGGCTAAACTTAAAAAGCACAGGAAATAACAAGTGTTGGGCAAGGATGTGGAGAATAAGGAAACTTCATACACTGTTAGTGGCAATGCCAATTGGTGGAGCCACTGCAGAAAATGCTACAGAGGTTTCTCAGAAACTTACAAATGGAATTACTGTAGGCTCCAGTAATTCAATGACTGGGTATTGACCCAAAGGAGATGAAAATATTAACACCAAGAGTTATATGCACCCGTATGTTTCTTGCAGCATTATTTACAATAGCCCCGATATGGCAGCAGCCCAAGTGTCCAATCTTAGATGAATGGATAGAGAAGACATGGTATCTATGGACAATAGAGTAGTGCGCAGCCACAAAAAGGAACGGAATCTTGCCATTTGCAACGACGTGGATGGACCTAGAGGGTATAAGGCTAAGTGTAAATAAGTCAGCCAGAGAAAGACAAATACCATATTTCCACTCAAATGTGGCATTTAAGACAAAACAGGGGAACATACAAAGAAAAAACAGACAAACACACAAAACACAGACTCTTAAACACAGAGAATGGACAGATGGTTGCCAGATGGAGGTGGCGGGGAGGGGGGAGCAGACGGGTGAAAGAGATGAAAAGGATTAGGAGTTAACTTATCTTGAGAAGCACAGCAACATGTGTAGGACTGTTCGATTATCACATTGCACATCTGCAACTAATATAACACTGTCATTAATTGTACTTCAATTAAAAAAAGAAAAGAAAGTCATCAGGAGGAGTCATACAGTCAGGGTACTGTATTCACCAAAAACAAAAATCCAAGTATAAGCAAACCCACACAGTTCAAACCTGTGTTAAGGATCCACTGTATCAGCACAACACTAAAGAAAGTCATCAAACCACAAAGGAACAGAGCAAGGGAGAAAGAAAGGAACAGAGAGGCATTACAAAAATAGCCAGAAAATAGTCAATAACAAAATAAACATATACCTCTTGATAATTACTTGAAATGTAAATGGACTAAATGCTCCAATGAAAAGACAGAGTGGCTTAATGATTGGCAAAACCAGAACCATTTGTCTGTGGCCGAAAACAGACTCACATCAGATGTAAGGACACACACAGACTGAATGTGAATGGATGCAGAAATATATTCCGTGCAAATGGAAACCAAGAGAAACCTGAAGGAGCTATACTTCCATCAGACAAAACAGACCTGAATAGGAAGGCTGTAACAAGGGGCAGCAAAGCGCATTATATAATAATAAAGGGGTCAATCCCACAAGAAGACATGATGATGTTTGTAAATATTTGTGCACCCAATAAAGGGGAACTTATGTATGTTAAGCCAATATTAAAAGGGCCGAAGGGAGAAACAGAGTGACAGAACAGCAGTAGGGGACACTAGTACCCCACTTACATCAAGGGCTAGGTCATCCATCAGAAAATCAGTAGGGAAACACATCGGCCTTAAATGATACATTAGGCCAGAAGGACTTTGTGGATATGTGTAGACTAGCCCCTCCCAAAGCAGCAGAGGACACATTTACTCATAAGCACAATGATTATCCTCCAAGATAGACCTTATGTTGGCTCACACCACAATCTTCAATATACTTAAGAAGAATGAAATCATGTCAAGTATGTTTTCCAACTACGATCCCAAGACACTCAAAATGAAGCCCAAGAAGGAAACCGGGAAATTCACAACTATGTGGCGAGTAAACTGCACGCTCCTGAGCAACCAATGGATCAAGGAAGAAATCAAGAGGAAAAACTAAACAAAGCAATACAAACCCTGAGACAAGTGAGAACGGATTGGCATCATACTGAAAGTGATGGGGTGGAGATGAGCCAGTCCGAGGAGGGAAGTTCATAGCAATATGTGCCTACCACAAGACACCAGGAAGATCTCAAGCACACAAAGTTTACAACACCTCAAGGAACTAGAAAGAGAAGCACGAAAATGAATCCCAAAGTCAGGCAAAGGAAGGAAATAACAAAGATCCCCATGGAAATAAATGAAATGGAGTCTACCAAGGCAATAGGAAAGATTAATGAAACTGAAAGCTGGTTCTTTGAAAACAGAAACAAAATGGACACATCCTATAGCTAGACCCACCCAAGGGGGGGGGGGGAAAGAGGGGTCTCAAATAAAATCAGAAATGAAAGGGGAGATATTCCAACTGATACCACAGAAGTGTAAGTGGTCACAAGAGACTCCTACAAGACATTATTTAAAAAAAACAGGGGACACCATGGAAATGGATGAATTCCTGGAAACCTATTACATCCCAAGACCAAATCCTCAAGAAATACAAAATCGGAATAGACAGAGTACCCATACCAGCTGGAGTCAGTTATCAGAAGCCTCCTAACAAAAATCCAGGACCGGACAGCTTCACTGGTCAATTCTACCAAGTGCTCAAAGAAAACAACTTCTCACACTTGTCCCCAAGCAGAGAAGAGGTGAGGACACTTCAAACTTACTTTACAAGGCCAGCATCACCCTGAGAGCAAAACCAGGGCACCCCTAGTGAGAAAAAATAGAGGCCAATATCCCCAGCGAACAGAGATGTAAGAATTATCAACAAAATATTGGCAAAGTGAATTCAACAATACAACAGTTGTACACCATGATCCATGGGGATTTCCTTCTGGGATGCAGGGATGGTTGAATATCCATAAATCAGCAAATGTGATATACCACATTAAAAACACGAAGCACAAAAATCATATGTTCCTTTCAACGGATTCAGAAAAAAGCATTTGAAAGCAAAATTCCACATCTGGTTACAGCCAAGTCTCTCAACCAATTGGGTGGAGAGGGAATGTACTTCAATGTACTAAAGGCCACGCATGGCAATGCCAGTGATTACAACATACTCAAAAGTACAAAGTGGAAGGTTTTTCCTGTAAGAGAAGGAAGAGGGCCAGGATGCCCACATTCTTGCCACTTTTATTCAACATAATGGTAGAAGTCTTAGCCATAGTGTTTAGGTGAGGAAAAGAAGGAACAGTAGTAGGGAGAAGAAAACTCACTATTCACAGGAGACAATACACCATACACACAGAGTACCCTAAGATCCCTGCCAAAATGCAGCCCCAAACAAGATGAACCCAAGGATGTCCACACCAACACTCATAATAATTACAATGGCAAAAATTAAAGATAAAGTGAATCTTAAGAGCAGCAAGCAAAAGAAAAGCAAATCACTACATACAAGGGAAATACTCTAAGGCCATCAAATGATTTTTCAGCAGAAACGCTGGCGGCCAGGAGGAGGGGTGGGCTGGACAGAATGGAGTGACTGGAAGCACAGCCTGGGGAGGTGGTGGCAGAGCTGGGGGCCTCGCAGCTCAGCTGCCCATTGGAATAAGCCTCCAAGGCATTTGCCCCTCCCCGACCCCACTCTGGGCTGGTGTATGCTGGTCACTGAGGCCCAGGCCGCCTCCAACATGGCCTGTTCTTGAAATCATGAATCCTGTTTACAGCCCAAGTTCTTCTGGGGTCCCCATGAAAATGCCAAAGGAATTGGTTACCCAGCTGATTTCCTCATGGGCTATGCAGGCACAGCTCCTGCCTACTCCCCCAACATGTGCCCTTCATGATAACCACAAACCAAAAACTTGCAATAGATATACAAAAAATGAAGAGAAAGGAATCCAAGCATAACACTGAAAAAAAAAAAAAAAGCCATCAGATCCCAAGGGAGGAGAGCAAGAGGAGAAGAAAACAGAAAAACTGTAAAAGCAGCCAGAAATTAACAAAATGACCATAAGCACATCACATACCTATCAATAATTACCTCAAATATAAATGGACTAAAGGCACCAATCAAAAGACATAAGGTAACCGAATGGATAGAAAAATAAGATTCATCTATATGTTTCCTCCAAGAGACTCACTTCACACTTAAAGACACATACACACTAAAAGTGAAGGGATGGAAAAAATAAACCATGCAAAAGAAAGAAAAAAAAAAAAGCTGGGGTACAACTTATATCAGATAAAGAGACTTTAAGACAAAGACTGTAATGAGAGACAAATTAGGCCATTCTTTAATGATAACAGGGTCAATCCAATGGTACATAACAATTGTAAATATCTATGCGCTTGGGGCACTGAAATATATAAAGCAAATATTAACAGACCTATAGGAAGAGATTGACAGTCATAAAATACTATCAGGGACTTAATACCCCCTTATATCAATGGATAGATCATGCAGACAGAAAATTAATAAGGAAACAGTGGCTTTGCAAGACATTAGACCAGATGGACTTCACAGATACATACAGAACATTCTATCCAAGAAGAGCTGTATACACATTCTTTTCAAGTGCATATGGAACATTTTTCAGGATAGGTCACATGTTAGGCCACGAATTAAGTCTCAATAAATTTAAGAAGATTGAAATCATATCCAGCATCTTTTTTGACCATAATGCTATGATTCTAAAATCAATTACAAAGGAAAACATTGGAAAAAATCACAACGTGGAGGCTAAACAACATACTACTAAACAACCAACGGATCAATGGAGAAATCAGAGAAGAAATAACATAATGTCCAGAAACAGATGAAAATGGAAACACACTGGTTCCAAGTCTTTGGGATGCAACAAAAGCCATGCTAAGAGGGAAGTATAGAGTGATACAGGCCTACCTTGAGAAACAAGAAAAATCTGAAATGAATAATATCACTTTACACTTAAAGAAACTGGTAAAAAACAGAGGCCAAAGTTAGTAGAATGAAGGTGATAATAAAGATCAGAAAGAAAGTAAATGAAATAGAAACAAAAAACAAAACAAAACAACCTGTAGAAAAGATCAATAAAACAAAGTGCTGTTTTTTGAAAAGATAGAATTAATAAACCATTAGACTCATCAAGAAAAAAAGAGAGAACTCAAGGGGCGCCTGGGTGGCTCAGTCGTTAAGCGTCTGCCTTCAGCCCAGGGCGTGATCCTGGGGTCCTGGAATCGAGCCCCACATCGGGCTCCCTGCTCTGCTGGGAGCCTGCTTCTTCCTCTCCCACGCCCCTTGCTGTGTTCCCTCTCTCGCTGGCTGTCTCTTTCTCTGTCAAATAAATAAAATCTTAAAAAAAAAAAAAGAAAAAAAAGAGAGAACTCAAAAGCAGAAATGAAAGAGAAATTACAACAGACACTCCAGAAATACAAAGGATTACAAGAGACGACCATGGAAAATTATACACCAACAAATTAAAACACCTTGCAGAAATAGATAAACTCTATAAATACAGACAACCTTCTAGGATTGAAGAAGAGAAAATCTGATGACCAATCACTAGTAAAGAAATTGAATCAGTAATCAAAAAACTCCCAGCAAATAAAATCCAGAACCAGATGGCTTCACAGATAAATTTTACCAAACATTTAAAGAAGAGTTAATATCTATCCTTCTCAAACTATTCCAAAAAATAGAGGACACAGTTATGCTTCCAAATTTATTCTATGAGGCCAGCACTAGCCTGACTCTAACACCAGATAAAGACCCTACAAAAAAATAAATAAATAAAAGGAAAAAGTAAAAAGCAGAATATTATAGGCCACTATCCCTGATGAACAGGTGGGAATAGATGCAAAAATTGTTGACAAAATATTAGCAAACTGAATTAAAAAATACATTAAAAAATAATTCACCTCAATCAAGTGGGATTTATCCCAGGGATGTGAGGCTGTTTTATTGCCCCCAAATCAAAGTAGTACACAGTAATGAAATGAAGGATAAAAATTGTGATCACCTCAATAGATACAGAAAAAGCATTTGACAAAATTCAATATCCATTCATGATAAAAATTCTCAGAAAAGTGGGTATAGAGGGAATGTACTTCAACATAATAAAAGCCACATAAAAAAGCCCACAACAAACATCATAGTCAATGGTGAAAAGCTGAAAGCTTTTCCTTTAAGATCAGGAACAAGACAGGGATGCCTACTCTTGCCACTTTTATTCAACATAGTACTAGAATTCTTAGTCACAGCAATCAGACAACAAAAAGAAATAAAAGGCATCCAAATGGGTAAGGAAGAAGTAAAACTGTCTTATTTGCACTTGACATTATAATACATACAGAAAATCCTAAAGACCCCATCAAAAAACCTATTAGAATAAATAAATCCAGTGAAGTCACAAGACATAAAAATCAATATACAGAAATCTGTTGTGTATTCATACGCTAGTGACATATTATCATAAAGAGAAATTAAGACAACAATCCCAGTGAAAATTGCAGCAAATATAATAAAACACCTAGAAATACATTTAACTAAGGAAGTGAAAAATTTGTACAATGAAAAATAGGATATTGATGAAAGAAATTGAAGATGACACAAATAAAAGATATTCCATGCTCATGGATTAGAGGAATTAATGTTGTTCAAAAGTCCATACTACCCAAAGTAATAACCAGATTCGATGCAACCCCTATCCAAATTCCAGTGGCGTTTTTCATTTTCAAAGAAATTCATTTTCATTATTTTCAAAAGAATCCTGAAATGTGTATGGAGCCATATAAGGCTCTAAATAACCAAAGCCATCTTGACAAAGAAGGACAAAGCTTGATGAATCATAATCCTGGACCTCAAGCTATCCGACAAATCTACAGTGATCAAAACAGTATGGCACTGGCACAAAAATAGATCATAGTTCAGTGGAACAGAACAGAGAGCCCCGATAAACCCATGCTCATATGGTCAATTAATCTCTGACACAGGAGGCAAGAATACAGAATGGGGAAAAGACAATACCTTCACCACATGGTGATAGCTAACTGGACAGCTACATGCAAAAGAATGGAACTGGGCAGCTTTCTTACACCATATATAAAGTTAAATTCAAAATGGATTAAGGACCTACATGTAATGTCTGAAACCTTAAAACCTCTAAATGAAAACAGAGGCAGTAATCTCTTAGCTATCAGCCCTAGCAATATTTTCGTGGGTACATCTGCCCAAAGGAAACAAAAACCCAAATAAACAATTGGAACAACATCAAACAGAAAAGCTTTTGCATGGTGAAGGCAACCATTCCTAAAAGGAAAAGGCAACCAGCTGAATCAGAGAAGATATTTGCAAATAGTATATTCAAAAAGGGGTTACTATCCCAAACACATAAAGAATGCATACAACTCAACACCGAACACCCACATAGTTCAGCTGAAAACAGAAATGGGCAGAGGACCTGACTAGACATTTTTCCAAAGAAGACATACAGATGGCCAACAGGTACATGAAAAGATGCTCTACATCTTTCATCATCAGGGAAATGCAAATCAAACCACAGTAAGATACCACCTCACACCCGTTAGAATGGCTATTATCAAAAGACTAGAAATAACAAGTGTCAGTGAGGCTGTGGAGAAAAGGGAACTTCTGTGCACTCTTGCTGGGAATGTAAATTGGTAAAGTCACTATAGAAAACAGAAGAATTAAAACTAGAACTATAGAAGAATTAAAACTAGAACTGTCTTATGATCCCTGCAGCATTAATTACAATAGTCAAAATATGGAAACCTAGGTTGGATGGGCGGATAAATGGATGAAGAAATCATGAGAGAGACAGACGGACACACACACACACACACACACACACTCTCTCTCTCTGAAATATTATTCAACTATAAAAAAAAAAAAAGAAAATCTTCCCATTTGCAACATCATGGATGGACATCAAGGGCATTATGCTAAGTGAAATAAATCAGAGAAAGACATATAGTGTGAGATATCTATTATAGGTGGAATCTAAAAAGAAAGAAAAAGAAAAAAAGACAAGCACATAGATACAGAGAACACCTTGCTGTTTGCCATAGGTAGGCAGGAAAATGGGTACGGTTTTTTTTTGTGTGTGTTTTTGTTTATTTTTTTAGTTTAAAATGATTAAAAATATTTTTAAGTAATTTGCAAACCAATTGTTCTTTTCTTCCCTTTTTGGTTTGTTTTGACCACATTAAACTGTTCCTAAGTTCAATATATTTAGCCCTACTGTATCATCAGCTACCATTCCTATGGTGTGAATGGGGATCAATATGGGTCAGATGGTTTCTGCAGTTTCCCTGTTAATGAACTTCACCCTTAGTCTTGCTCCATGTGCCCCGCCTCAGCAGGGAAACATCCTGCAGGCAAGCTGTACAACCAGGAGGTTACCACACTGTTGTCCACGTTTCAAGGCATATTGTCTGCCATTTCCTTTTACCTAGAATATTTTTGTAAATTACTTTTCTTTTAATATTATTAATGTACATTTTACTAATAAGTCATTGCTTAATGAAACATTATTTTCAATCTGAAAATCATGAGAATGGACTCTAGAGCCTACAAGTCATGATTATGCTACTGTTGACCTTCCCTGTGGGTGAGAAGTTGGGGGCTGGATCTGGAGCAAAAGAGGACCCCTTATTAAGTCCGGATGGCACAGGCAGTCCTCAGATTTCCAACAGATAACTTCTTTGTCTAAGTTAGAAACATGTTTTATACCTAAGGTTGAAAAACTCCTTTAAGGTGGTGTTTTGGGAGAGAAGATTGGGATAGTCTTACAGGCTAACTCAGTTCTAACAGGCTTCGAAAAATTATAATTTTAAAAATATATATTTCATAGTGGTAATAACACATACGATGGAAAAAAAATCCAAACAATATAGAACTTAATAAAAAGTCTCTTGTAGTCAGGATTAAGTTACTAAATGCAGTAAAAGTCAGTTCGGTCTGTTTTGCATATTTTCGTAATAAAGCATAAAACCCCAGAGGTTTATGGGTTTTTGATGTTGTGCCCAAATGGCCTGGCTTGTCATTTGGGCTTTTTGGAGACTACCTCTGTGTCTTCCTTCTCTTATTCTGCTCTTTCCTTTCTAGCCAAAACATACGCCAGGCCACCCCGTTGGCCCAGCCGGCCCTCTGTCCTCCACCACAACTCCCCAGTATCTTCTTTCTCTGATTTGCTCTTTATGTAATTTTTCTACCCTTAACAGCCAAAATATGGATAAAAGACTAGTGATTTATTTTTTGATTAAATTAAATTTTTTAGACTTAGTTGAGTGTTATTACATATCTTTGGTGGTGAGGGGGTGGTGGTAGAAATTATTTTTTCGTCTGGGTTTTCTCTTGATACTTTGGCTTCTGTAGATTGGATGCCTTTATAGAAAAGAATTACGAGTATTTGATGTTCACGGAGTACTGGCTATAAAATTGCTGAACCTGTCAGTAGACATTATAAAAATGAATTTGTCAACATTTTATTTGGTGACTGCTGTAATAGTCTTAGGTGTGGGAATAGAAGTCCAAATAGCTAAACACTTCTAATTAACTATGAAGGAACTGAAGTGATTTATGGAGTTAGAAAGGAGATTTTTCTAGAAATAAGTATCAAAAATAGTCCAAGCCATTGGACTTTTACACTGTAATGAAAAATGGTGAAAATATTTAATGTGACACTTAAAAGTCAAATAAAGTATTTTCTAGATTAAGAAATTTTAGAACATGAGAATTATATTAGTATAATGTTTCAAAATCTAGAAAATTGAAATTGAAAATTGAAGGCTTTTCCAGAATGCTTATAGACTTTTTATAGATCTCTATAGTTTTTGCTTATTGAAGTTAATTTTTTCCTTCAAGGAAACAACCATGTATATTTACTATAAGGCTTTAAATACTTTCAGAAAAAGAAATGATTCAAAATTCTGTAATTCCATAAGATAAATAGGGCTAAAAACATCTGACTGAAATGAAACTTTGTAGAAGGTGATATCCTAGATTGTTTCATTAAAAAATAATAAATGGAATTTGGAAACTATCATCAACAATTGAAGTTTCCATAAAAATTCATTTTCAACTGATAACACTATGAAGTCAAATATTCTAACAAAACAGCTTCATTATCACAATACTCAGAAGCATCTTTTATTTCATTTTCATTTTTTCATTTTATTTTTTTTAAAATTTTATTTGTGTGTGTGTGAGAGAGAGAGAGAGAGAGAGAATGAGAGCACATGCAGAGGGAGCGGAGGCAGAGGGAGAAGCAGGCTCCCCACTGAGCAAGAAGCCTGGTGTGGGACTCAATCCCGGAACCCTGGGATCATGATCTGAGCCGAAAGCAGATGCTTAACCGACTGAGCCACCAAGGCACTTTATTATTATTATTTTTTAAGTATTAGGCTCCACACCCAGCATGGAAGCCAACATGGAGCTCAAACTCATGACCCTGAGATTAAGACCTGAGCTGAGATCAAGAATCAGATTCTTAACCAACTGAGCCACTCAGGAGCCCCTCAGAAGCATCTTTTAATGGTTAGAGGCAAGCTTACATATAATGGCCAAAATAATGTTTTATTCTAAATATAGTAATGTCATCAAAATTTTAAAACTACAAATAAGAAAAAAATTATAATTTGATCCCTTAAAATACAGTACTGTGGTAAATTTCTTTCTAGAATTTTTATGCATAGATTTTTCTTATACAATTGTCAACAAGCAGGGCATATAATTTTAAATTATGCTGTCTATACTTACCATTATATAGTCATCATTTTCCTACTCATTAAAGCTTATTTCTAATTTAGTTTTAGTAGTTCATGGCATGTATGCCCCTAATTTACTTATTGATCCTTTTATTTTTGGTTAATTGTATTGTTTCAATTTCTTCTTGAATAAATTTAAAAAATCTATCATCTGGCTATCTAGTTACAGTTAAAATATTCATGTTTTGAGACTGCTGTTAGAATAAACTTCCAGGAGTAAAATTACTAGATCAAATGGTTACTAAACCATCTTTTTTTTTTTAAATGTTTTTTTATTACATTATGTTAGTCACCATACAGTACACCCCTGGTTTCTGATGCACAGTTCGATGATTCATTAGTTGTGTATAACACCCAGTGCACCATGCAATACGTGCCCTCCTTACTACCCATCACCAGCCTATCCCATTCCCCCACCCCCCTCCCCTCTGAGGCCCTCAGTTTGTTTCTCAGAGTCCATAGTCTCTCATGCTTCACTCCCCCTTCTGATTATCCCCCCTTTCTTTATCCCTTTCTTCCCCTACCGATCTTCCTAGTTCTTATGTTCCATAGATGAGAGAAATCATATAATTGTCTTTCTCTGTACTAAACCATCTTTATGTAAGTTTTAGAAGTTGATACTACCAAAAACAGTCCGATAATTCCAACCGTAGATCAAATGCTGCTAAATTTGGTACATTGAGACTACAGCTCACAAGCAAAAACTCAATCTTCAATTTCACAATCCATATTTCAATTTCTAATATTTGTCTTCAGTGCAAAGAATAAAGATTATATTGCTGTCCTACACAAAAACAGGCACTCGTTTGCTATTATTGCCTTTTTATGTATATGTAAGTTTTCCATATTTTACCCTTGAATCCTTTCCATTGCTTCTGGAACATTTTATACTTTCTTTGTAAATACTGAAAGCTTTTCAAAAGTACCAGGGTTAAAGCCGTAGGAGAAACCAGCCATCTGTGCTCTTTGCACAGTGTGGACCGGATAGTGGCAAGCTGCCGCCCAGCTGTGTGCTACGTTTGCAAACCTCTTAATGTACGTGTGACTGTGGATTAGTTCCTGCTGGGGGGTGGGAGGGGGATGTGAGCTGAAGTGAGCTGCGTCGCCTTGCACCTTCCAGGTTTGTAAGAAGCAGGTATGCCTTCTTTCTGTTGCTTTCCCTACCCTCCACGAGGAATCTGAGTAGCTCCATCTGCTGCTCACTGAATCCTAGTGGGGACCCCTCGCCCCATCCCTCTGTATTTAGTAACCCTTCCTCCTGGTGCCAAGATCACACGCAGACCCACCGACATTGTCTTCAACTCTCTGGGGCCAACAAGGATGCTCTCCCTTCAGTCCTTGGGAGCCTCCTGGGATACTCCTGTAAGGAGGGGAGCTTGGGAGGGGAATGCTGTCCCACCAGTGACTAATCTCCTACTGTCCTCCTCTTGCCTGTGTGGGGCAGAACTCATCCCAACCTGGACACCAAGGACTTCCAAAATTCTGATGGGAGGAGCACAGGTCACCCTCCTGTGGTGTTTCCAAATGGAGGGGGGAGCCCACCTGCGGAGTCAGCCCCTGGAGGAGGGGCAGTGCGCAGTGTAGTGTGTTTTTCGGTTTTACTTGAATCCTCTCCCCCTCCCCTCAGTTTGAGGGCTTTCCTTGAAGGAACAGGACAAAACTGGCTTGGCCACCTCGGATTCACTTTCAAATCTTCACTTTCTCATAAACTTGTCACTCTTGAACTTGGGAGACAAGAATTTCTTATGTTTTTTAGTTTCTTTCTTAATCTATTTCTAAAATTCCTCCTAGTGTATTGGGGGCCCTGCATTTCAAAGTGTGAGTGGGAGATAATCATCGGGATGGGGGTGAAGAATAATTAATACTTCCAAGTAGTATTCTAGTTCACTTTTTTCTTTCAAAAAATAGCACTAGATTATAGCCCCCATTGTGTAATGTTTTAGTTTCTAAAATGTCAAGAATTTGTCGCATCAATACATACACCTCTGTATTTGCACTTCAATATCTTTACTGAAATTCATTAGGAGTGAAGTGCATTATTTTTTAAAAAAACCTAAATGTCCTTATTGTTAGATATTTGGGTATTTCTAATCTTTATGATTAAAGAACGCCCCGGACATACCTGCAGTACATTCCTGCACATGCACGTAAATACTCCCTGACAATGGAATTGCTGGAGAGAAGCTTGTGCATGTATGAAGGCTTCTTACTACATAGTGTCCAGACGGCCAGAAAGACCCCACACGCTTACACCGGAACCAGCAAGCTGACCGGGTCCATTTCCCCCACTCCCACTAACCCTGGGTCGGATGATCATGGCCAACTCCGACACAGGGTGCTATTCGCTACAATTGGTTAAGAAGGCAGATGCCGCTGTCAGGAGAACATTTAGTAGTACTTTACGAGGAGTGTGATGCCCTCGTATGTACAGGGAATTGGTTTTCATGGACTCCGAAAAGGAAGTTAATCTTTCCACTAAAAGTGCTTTAAAATTCTTCCTATTGATTTAGCACCCAGACTGACCTGTCAGAGCGTCCTGGAAGCCTGGAACACAGTCCTCGAACAATAGCAGAAGGCAGTTACTGGCCACAAATGTAGGATTAGACCTCATCCTTGCTGCTTTCCTGCATTACCTTCTCCTTGGCAAGGACTTGGTCCTGCGGTTAGATTTCTCAAACTCTCTATTTCCCACCATGCTGTCCTGGGAAAAATTATAATCTATGCAGATAAGTTTACACCAGGACCCCTCTTTACAGGTTTCAAGAAACATCACCCCATGTTTGTCCTTAGAGCCTTGGCAAGATAGTTACCAACCTGGGGCAGATCTTGCCTAATGGATGCACGTGGTATGGGTTAAAGGTTTTCTTGGATTGAAAAGCAAAGCAAAACAGCATGGGACAGCAAAGCAAAGGGAAGGAAGAAGAGGCAGATTTCAGAATGCCTTTTTGTTTTCTATATTTATCATCTTTGTTCGTAGCATTACCACCCCCTGGTCAGACAAGCTGATAGTCTCCTACATCCTCTCACGCATTCATCTCTGAGCGCATGTGATCCTATCAGTTAATTCTACCTCCTAAAAATACTTCTTTTGATTTCCCTCATATTCACTGGCCTGATTTGGTAACAGACTTCTAATTGGTGTTTTGACTCTCACAGCAGTGGGGAGGATAGATTGGAAGAAGAAATCAATGTTGTTTTTCTAAAGTAAAATATTTGATTGTATTCATCCTTCAGTTGAAATCTTGCAGTATTCCCCGTTGCTTAGAGATAAATATAAGTCTTGAGGTTTTTGTTGTTTTGTCTTTTACAAGCTTCCCCCAATCTCCCTGTCCTGTCCCATGTCCTAGATGATTTAGGGTTAAACACCCCCTGCGAGTCCATGCATTTTCATAAGCTATTACTCTTTTTTGGATGCCCTTCTTGCTATTTCCTCCACTCCTGGGGCACCCTAACTCATCTGCCAGACTTGTCTGAGTGATATGTTCTCTTTGAAACTTTCCCCAACTTCCCCTGGCAGTTAGTTGCTGCCTGCACTGTTTTCCTGCAGGTGTGTTCTTCATTAATGCATACGTATTGACTGCTTAATATGTTAAAAGCATTAAGGTTCAAGGATGAAAAAGATATAACCTCTGACCTCAAAGAGGGTCCTCAGTCTAGTGGGGATGCTTAAGTGGAGTCTTAAGAAAATAAAATAGTGGGGGCTCCTGGGTGACTTGGCAAATGCCTCTTGGTTTCAACTCAGGTCGTGATCTCGGGGTGGTGAGATTGAGCCCCCTGTTGGACTCCATGCTTAGCACGGAGTTAGCTGGGATCCTCTCTCCTTCCCTCTCTGTGCCCCCCCCCCCCATATAAATAAATCTTAAAGTAGTGGATAACTGTTTTAGTCATCAAGCAGCCATCTACCCTACCTCGGGTAAGAGCCAATGGCATTTAGCAGGACAGCCATCCCTCTGCCATTCGTAGTCCTTGGGGTCTGGTGGAATAATGGCATAGGCTCATGGGGAACCAATAGGGCAACCCAGGTCTAAGCTAATAAAGGCTTTCTGTTTTTCTGGGCTTAGCAGTTGGGTCAGGGGTGGCCACATGACCGGAGTCAGTTAGGTTCTGCTTAGATGCCTGGAAAGAGAGATTCTCTCATTCTAGCTGGACTTAATCCTCAAGAACAGGAGCCTGGAATTATCACAGCCACTTGCCAGTGCAGTGTCACTGAGAATTAAATCAACCCATGTGAAAAAGCAGGGATAGGCAGAATAACGGAGAAAAACAGTCCCAGTGATAAATTTTGAGCCCTCGATCCAGGCATTCCTGAAGCCAGCTAACCCTGCAAATTCAGCTCTGTAAGCCAGCCAGTTCTCTTTCTGTACGTACGCCAGCTTGAGTTCTCTTTTCTTCCACGTGTAACCACTAGCATCTTAACTCATGCAATAAGATTTTGAGAGGCGGATAATGAAAGTAATGGAAAATGAAGATAGCATATGCAGGGGCATAGCGGAATAGAAGAGAAAGCTAAAGTGCAGGATGTGGAGAGATGGATAGGACAAAGAGAACACGGGAGAAGGGGAACACAGGATCAATTTTAATAGACCAGATGAAAACTGACAAGAGCCTGAAGTGAAGGGCTAAACAGACTGAAGAATTAACTCTTCTGATATCTGTAAGAAAGACGAGGACACAGGACACACAGCTGCCCCTAAGGTTGGAAAGACAGGCAAATGCAGGGAGTCACAGCTTACCTGAAGAGAGACAAGTGGAAACCATCTTGGAAGGCCATGCTGGAGTAGGAAAATTCGAACTGTAACTGTGAATTGCTGGAAGCTTGGTGCAGACAACTCCGAGAGTTAAGAATTCCAGGTGGTTCCAGTCACAAGGAGGTCCCCATGCTCCCTACGTCCAGGAGTTTGGCCCGATTGTCACAGTAAATATCGGAGAAAAATCTCGTGCTTCCAGCAGGGTGAGGGGAAAAGGAGCCATTTTGAAACACACAAGAGCACTCTGTTCTCCTTAATAAGGCCTGCCTTCAGGGGAAACTAATTAACCAGACCCTAACCTGCTGGGGTCGATATCAGCACCCAACTGACTAGAGAGGATGTAAACACCCAGTTCCAGCTGGCTCTAGCCTTCTGCGTGGGAGAAGGAACATACCCAGCTTCAGCCCAATCGAGCCATCCTGTCCCACCTGGGGGGTGGAACTGAGAAACACTTGTGAAGTTCACAGTCCCTAGGCTCACTAAAAGAGTGAGACCTAATCGTAAGGCTACAAAATGCCTCTCTCCCACCCCACCTCACCTCAAAGCCACATTACTAAAAGCCTATTTACAGCAGGTCATCATGTCCAGCCATCAGGAAAAATTATAAGGCATACAGAAAGGCAGAAAGCACAATTTGAAGAGGCAGAGAAGGCATTAGAACCAGACATGTCCAGGATGTTGGAATTATCAGGCAGGGAATTTTTTTTTAATTGAACTATGGTTAGAACAATGTTATATTAATTACAACATAGTGGTTCGACAATTCCATACATTGCACAATGCTCACCATGATAAGTATCATCACCATATAAAAGTATTACAATATTATTGACTATATTCCCTATGTTAAACTTTTCATTCCCTTGATTTATTTATTTCATAACTGGAAATTTGTACCTCTTAATGCCCTTCACCTGTTTCATCCATTTCCCACCCCCTCTCCTCTGGCAACCACAAGTTCTTGGTATTTGTGAGTCTGTTTCTATTTTTTGTTTATTCATTTGTTTTTTGTTTCTTTTTGTTGTTGTTTAGATTCCACATATAAGTAAAATCATATGGTATTTGTCTTTCTCTGACAGGGAATTTAAAACAACCATGATGAATATGCCAGGATCTCTCATGGATAAAGTAGACAGCATGTAAGGACGGGCAACGTAAGCAGAGAGATGGGAACCCTAAGAAAGAACCAAAAAAGAAATACTAGAGATCGAAAACACAACAGGAATGAAGAATGCCTTTGAGGGGCTGATTAGTAGATGGACACAGCTGAGGGAAGAAACTCTGCTTGAGGATATTTCAATAAAAACCTTTACAACTGAAAAGCAAAGTCTACAAAGATTGAAAAGAACAGAGTAGGATATCCAAGGACTGGACTACAAACAATGTAACATAAGCATAATGGGAGTGCCACTGGAAAAGAAAGAGAGAAAGGAACAGAAGAAATATTTGAGAAAATGAAGACTGTGAATTTCCCCCAAGTTAATGCCGGACACTAAACCATAGCTCTGGGAAGGTCAGAGAACACCAAGCAGGATAAACGCTAAGACAAAAACAAACCAAACTACACTTGGGGATATCATTTTCAAACTAAAGTAAATCAAGGTTAAAGAAAAAATCCTGAAGAAAACCAGAAGGGGCAAGAAAACCACCTTAACTGTAGAGGAACAAAGACAAACATTGTATCTGGCTCGGAAACCATGCCAACAAAAGAGAGTGGAGTGAAATAGTTTATGCTTCGAGAGAAAAAAACAACAACCTAGAATTCTGTACTCTGAAAAATTAAACGACTTGATTCCAAAAGTTGGCCAAAGACCTTCACAGGCATCACCAAAGGAGATATACGGAAGGCATCTGAGAAGATGCCGCACATCCAATGTCATTAGGGAAATGCAAATTGAAACAGGAGTGAGGTACCACCATCCACCTGTTCGAACGGCCCAGATGCAGCGCACTGACACCAAAAGCTGGTGAGCGTGCGGAGCAACAGGAACTCCCCGTTTCCGCTGGTGGAACGCAACATGGTACGGCCAGTTGGGAAGACCGTTGGCGCTTTCTCACAAAACTAAGCATACCTGATACGATCTAGCAGTCATGCTCTTTGGCATTTACTTTAAGGAGTTGAAAAACTTATTTACATACAAAAAGCTGCACGTGGTTGTTTAGATATGGACGCTTTTTTCATAGTTACCAAAACGTGGACGCGACCAAGACGTACTTCAGCGGGTGAATGGAACAATGGACCGTGGGACCTTCAGACAATGGAATATTATTCAGTGCCAAAAGGAAATGAACTCTCAAGCCAGGCAAAGACACAGGAAACAGAGTCCTGGGGAATATCCTCAAGGTCACACACCTTGCGATGGCAGATTGAGAATTCTGTCTCAGGCTGCCTACCCCCTCAGCCCGTGCATTTAACGCCCACGTAATCCTGCCTGTAGGAGTCGACAGAAGGCCGACATGACTGAAAATAAAAAGGGGACACAGCATTCTTGAGTTTTCATGTAGATGGTTTCGACTGCCCACGAGCAGTCCTGCAGGTTCATGTGGTTTTGCTGTGATGTAATTTTTGTCATTTAAATTAGGGAGAGTGGAGTGACTGGTGAGGGAGCCCTGCCAATGTCCGGGGGGTTCTCAGCCAATGGCTACTGGGCTCTAATGCTCATTAAGGACCTCAAGGGATTACGTCAGAGTTGATATGTTTCCCTTTACACCGTAGGGGGAAACTATGTAGAGTGGAATGAAGGCAGAGTTCTAATAGTATTTGGCAAGAGGGAGACTGATGTAAGGACCAATAACAGATGGGAAACAAAGGGGTCACTTCACAGTCGGGGAGAGGAGAGACTAGGCCAATATAGTACCCCAATGGTATACATGGAGGGAGCTTTTGGCTTAAGTTGGAGGCCTAAATGGGACCTCTGAGTTCCCCTCAAGCCTACATCCAAAGTTTGGAGTCTTACCACCTCTGCTTGGCCTCCCAGCAGAGGAACTCTCATCAGTGACCAACAGGTGTGGGCATGTGACGGGAAAGAGCAAGACTGCCGGCCCCGGACAGCCCTGACTCCGATTCCTGCACTAGAGAATGAGCAGGAGCGAAAGACTCATGCAGGGCAAACAGCTATTTGAAACACATTAATAAGTGCGTTATATTCTCACCAGATTAGCTCCTCCTCTTCCCTTGAGAATATCTAGGAAGGACGGAAGCATGCCTCTTCCTAAGATGGCAATTACAGATTTGGGGATTTGAGGAGTCTAGAAGGATCTTGCAAGATGTGAGATGAATTTATTCTATGCCAGGTACCGTACTGATGTGTGTCCAGCAGTGATAAGCAACAGAAGACATTCTGTTTGAGCTTGTTTGGAAATGGACACATCCATCCTTTCCTTTGCTTATGTTTGGGTCTGTATATCTAAGCCTATGGGCATGAGGATACAAATAAACAAAGAACAATGATTTTATGGTTAAAACAAAAGTGCTTATATCTTCCCCTGTATTCAGATGTGGAGTCTGATCTGACTTCTAAGTTAAATGGGAAAAAATCACAAGAGCGTGGGACTGAACAGCAATTTCCTTCTCAGCCGTGCTCCCGTCTGTCTTCCCACATTATAACTCTCAACGCGAGGCTGCCTGTGTTGTCACTAGTCACATCCTATTAGGAAAAATTTAAAGTTGGAAATGGGAGAGCTTTTGAAAACTATGATTAATTTTGAATTCCTTATAAACAACAAAAACCTACCTCCTTTTATTAGTGCATTAAAAATGTTTTAGTGCATTAATATTTTAACATCTAGTTCCAAACCCAGGCTTAATTGCCTAGCCAGCCTTTTAAGATTAATTATAAGTCCAGGGCTGTCATTACATCTGACTGGTCTCGCTGGTCAGGAGCAGTCTGCCTCGTCGTGCTCTTGACTATCTGGTTTGAAAGGTTTTGAAGTTCTGCAGGAAAGCTGGCTGCTCCTCCCCCGTGAGCTCATCTTCCAATTTATTTTGATGAGGATCCCATGGAGTGAGTATATTGGACTTATGACCCTAGAAGCGATGGTTTCATTGTTTATATGCTCCAAGACAAAAATACTGAAAACAGCTGAAGCGGAAAGAACTTCAGAGGCAGAAGATAGCAGCGATTTGAATTCACTCAAACAAGAATGATGTATTGAATGCTTCCTAGGTGCCTGGCGCTGTTCTAGGCAGCAGGGGACACAGGAGCAAGCCCAGCAACTCCCTGCTCTCAAGGCACTTATGTTCTAATGGAAGCAAAGGGAGATGATGGTTACAAATTAACAAGTGTGTAACATGTCAAATGGTGATACATGCTAAGAAAAATAAAGCAGAGGAAGGAGACAGAGAGTGTTCTTTTCTATAGAATGTTGAAGGAAGGCCTCTCTGATAGGGTGACATATGATCAGGGACTAGATGGAAGTAAGGGAACATGAGGGGAGGAGCAGCGTTTTGGTCAGAGGAAAGAGCAATTGCAAAGGCCCTGGGGTGAGTGAGCAAAGGTGTTCAAAGAACTGCAAGGAGGCCAGTGGGTCTGGGCCAGAGGGAGTGAGGGGAAGAGAAGTGGGAGATTAAATCAGAAAGGAAGGGTTAGGTTGGAAGAT
This sequence comes from Ursus arctos, assembly GCF_023065955.2. Lineage (NCBI taxonomy): Eukaryota > Metazoa > Chordata > Mammalia > Carnivora > Ursidae > Ursus > Ursus arctos. The sequence goes on along the minus strand of NW_026622886.1, from coordinate 41,148,477 downwards.
GCTAAGCTATGGCGATGACTTCAGATGTTGGGACTTCTGATGGGGAACATTTGGCGAATGATTCATTTTCTATTGCCGCTATAGCAAATTACTGCAAACTTAGGGGCTTAGAGCAAAATGCAAATTAATTATCTTACAGCTCCGGAGGCCAGACATCCCAAATGGGTCTTTGGAGTATGCTCGTTTGCTAAGGCTACCGCAACAAAGTGCCTCCGCTGGGTGTCTGAAACAGAGGAGCTGTATGATGTCACACTTCTGGAAGCTCCAAGTCTGAGGTTAAGGTCTGGGCAGGGTCGGTTCCTCCTGGGGGCTGTGAAGAAGAATCTGCTCCATGCATCTCCCCTAACTTCTGGCATGTGGCTAGCAATCTTTGGCACTCTCTCTTTGGCTTCTAGAAGCATGCCCCTGACGTCGCCTTTGTCTTCACAGGGCGTCCCCGCCCCGTGTGCTTGTCTGCTTCCACATTGCCCCTTTTTGTAAACACGCCAGTCATACTGGAATAGAACCTACCCCGATGACCTCATTCTAACTTGATTACCCCTGTAAAGGCTCTGTCCCCAAATAAAGTCACTTTCAGAGGTGCTAGGGGTTGGGACTCCAACATATTTCTGAGCGGAGGCCCAGTTCGATCTGTAACACGGGGCTAAAGGCACAGCCATGGAAGCCCTGCTTTTGTTGTGGGAACTGCTCCTTGACTTTTTCACCTTCTAGAGGTCACCCACCTTCCTTGGCTCTGCCCCTTCCACCAAAGGCACTGTTCCAGCCTCTCCATCCATTCTCACTTCTCCTTCTCTGACACTCCTGCCTCCCTCTTTATAAGCACACTTGTGATTATATCTGGACAATCAAGAATAATCTACCCCCACCTCAAGACCCTTAACTTAATCACATCTGCTAAGACCCTGCCATGAAAGGCGACATAGTCACAGGTGCTGGGGATGAGGACTCAGACATTGCTGAGGGGTCAATATCCTGCCTACCTCAGAGGGTTTGAGCAGAGCAGTGGTCTGCTCTGCATTGTATTTTTTTTTAAATTTTATTTATTTGTCAGAGAGAGAGAGAGAGAGCACAAGCAGGGAGAGCAGAGGTAGAGGGAGAAACAAGCTCCCTGCCGAGCAGAGAGCCCGATCCAGGGCTCGATCCCAGGACCCTGGGATCATGACCTGAGCCGAAGGCTTAACCAACTGAGCCACTCAGGCGCCCCAGCTCTGCCTTGTATTTGAAAAGCATCACCCTACGAGCTGTGTGCAAGGGGGAAAGAGTGCGAAGCAGGAGATCCATTAGCAGGCTGTGGCAGTGGTGCGGGTAAGAGATGAGGCTGTCACATTCGGGAATCATTGTGAAGAACAACTTGCCAGTGGAGCCCCTGAGAGGTGTAAGACAGTAACAAAGAACTCTTCATTGTATCTTTCTCAGAATAACAGTACCTGACATCTGTTTGCCACATTAAAATGTTCAACATGACTTGGCATTAATTTTCTCATTGGAAAATCACATCCTTGTTATGTATCATTTTTGTACTTCTTTTACCTAATAGGGAGTTGGGGATCAGAGAGGTGACTTCTGGTGATCCTCTTTATCTCATAGCAGTTATTTTTTTAAATTGGCCATTTCAACGCTTTGATGGGTTTTAAACACAGAAATAAGTAGTTAAGCTTATACTGGTGATAAAAAGAAACAGATGGCACTTGATATCACCAATGTTTTATAAATAAGTTCACTAATCCCAAAGCCAGAGAGAATTTTATATTTAGCTCTGGTGAGAATAAACGAGTTAATATATACATGAAGAGTCTAGAACATTGTCTGGCACATGTAGGCCCCATATAACATTAGCAATCATTACAGTTCTGACTTGTCATTTAGATTCCGTACTTCCAAAAGATGTTGAAATGACAATTTAGGGGGAAAAAAAGGGAAAAACAAAGAAACAGAGTAGAGGAAAATTTTTACTGCAAGTAGCTAGAAAAAATTAGTTGCTACAAACACTTCATTTACTTCTGAGCACCCAGGCAGCTAGATCAAAAAAAAAAAAAGGAAACACATTATGTAATATGGTTCTTGTTGATTTGTAATCGACATCCAATTAGGTCACCTAAAGAAACAGAACTTTTCTTTTCATGGAATTCTAATCATAATTTAATGTGTAGATCTCACATTAGAAGCTTTAGAAACATACGCATATATCTTTCTTGTAAAAGCCAAGGGCATGACATTAAACCTTAGTGCAGTGAAGTCCTCTATGCATGTGCTAAAGCCGCGTATCCCACTATTTACCTTTTAAAAGTGCCCATCCTCCCTCTTGTTGCCAGAGTGACGTTTAAAAATGCAAACCTGATCATGTTACTCCCTTGCTTAAAATTCATCCCTGATGCTCCGTTGCTCACAGCGGTGTTCTCAGGCTTATTTTTAGCCAGAGAACCATTTCTTCGAGTCAGAGTTTACATGGGAATCCAATAGGTCGAATGGATATAGGCTGAGCTGCTCCAGGTGACGCGGGTGCGGGGACCACCCTGTCTGCCTGCCTGGCTTAACCTGCTCTGTCCTCTTGAGTCCTCTCTGGTCCTCTGAACGGTCAAGATATAACCAGAGCCCCTCAGCAGGCACCAAGGGACTCGTTTCCACCCTCAGGTGCTGCAAATTGGGCTGAGCTTAGATGAGAATCTATTATCCAAACTGTTTTAGAGAATAAGTAATTATTTTAAAAAGAATTAAAATCATGTGACTTTGAAAATGTTTACTTTTGGATCAACACATTGGTTTTATGTTTCTTGGTGGACATGGAAAAGAATTCCACTAAAATTAGGTTTTACAAAGTCTCTCTAAAAAGTGCTAAAGCAGACATATTGATTATCTAAATGTTTAAAAAAAACACAACATAATAATTATTCTTGAAACATCACTATATTTTATTTAGTTGGATCTGTCTCTAGGTCTATGATATTGGGTTTCTCCCTTTTCTTCATTTTTTTCAATATGGTTCTAAAAATTTCATAAAATTGGCTATAATGTTCAAAACTGGATTGATGGGATATAACTTGGAAGTTTTTGACGCTTTTAATTGGCTTTTCGCTGAAGACCCTATTTTTAATGAGAAAATATTCTCTGGGTGCTGGGGGAGTTACTAAGCTCAGAGCAAATTCCACTAAGTTGAACAACTTCTCAATTCTATTTTTTATATATTAAAATACGTAAAAATTTTAGCCCAGATAGTTTCTTTTCAATTCAGAATACCTTTCGTTGACATACATTTTTATAAGGGGTTGTCTTTATGATTATTTGAAATGTTTCACCTATTTATTTATTTAAATATTTTTAATTTTTTTTAGGCAGAGAGAGAGCAAGTGTGAGCAGGGGAAGGGCAGAGGGAGAGGGAGAGAGAGACTCTTAGGCAGGTCCAGTTCAGCGTGGAGCCTGACGCCAGGCTTGATCTCATGACCCTGAGATCATGACTTTAGCCAAAATCAGGAGTTGGACGCTTAACTGACTGAGCCACCTAGGCAGCCCAGTGTTTCACCAAATTTAAATGTTGCAAAAGTATAAGCTTCCCAACTATATCCCATTCTATTCTGGAGCAGAATGCGATTTCTCTAATTAAAAATAGGTGCCCCATCAGAAGATTTTCCCAAAGTCAAGACATTCTGAAGTGCAATTATGGAATTTCAAAATTAAATCCTGTATACTGCTTTAATGCTTATTTTTACATTTGTGCACTTCCTTGTTTTTGTAGGGACTAAATTCACTGCTTCTCTGTTTGCTATCTTTGTTTTAGCAAATTTAGCCTTAATTTCCTAAAACATTTGGCAAGCTGAAGTTTTTTTGGTCCTCCGTTTGTTGAATGCCTTGATTAAAGATTCCAATACTTTCACATAAAATGCACCAGAAAATTTGTTTACAAAAATGTCTCATACCATTATAGGCTACTTACATTGATTTATTTTTATTTTTATTTTTTGCCTCTTTCAGACTTTGCACACATGCATCTATTTATTAAATGCAGGAATTTTTAAAACCACAGAAATAGGGCTGAAGGGATCTTAAGAGTGTATCTCTTCTAGGCTTTAACCTCCAGGTACAAAGTATCATTTTCCCACTTTTTTTTTTTTTTATGTTAGTCACCGTACAGTACATCCCTGGTTTTTGATGTAAAGTTCGATGATTCATTAGTTGCGTATAACACCCAGTGCACCATGCAATATGTGCCCTCCTTACTACCCATCACCAGCCTATCCCATTCCCCCACCCCCCTCCCCTCTGAGGCTCCCAGTTTGTTTCTCATAGTCCATAGTCTCTCATGCTTCATTCCCCCTTCTGATCAACCCCCCTTTCTTTATCCCTTTCTTCCCCTACCGATCTTCCCAGTTCTTATGTTCCATAGGTGAGAGAAATCCTATGATAATTGTCTTTCTCTGCTTGACTTATTTCACTTAGCATTATCTCCTCCAGTGCCGCCCATGTTGCTGCAAATGTTGAGAACTCGTTCCTTCTGATGGCTGAGTAATATTCCATTGTATATATGGACCACAACTTCTCAATCCAGTCATCTGTTGAAGGGCATCTCGGCTCCTTCCACGATTTAGCTATTGTGGACAATGCTGCTATGAACATTGGGGTGCATATGGCCCTTCTCTTCACTACGTCTGTATCAATGTAAGTAGACAAAGTTCATAGCAGCATTGTCTACTTACGTTGATTTAAAAAGTAATTTTTTTAAAGAATCAAGGCTTGCAAAAATCCAATTGATAAAAGGCAGCAGAGAAAGCGCAGAGCTTTGCTAAAATATCGTTTTTCTTCAACATCAGCTTCCTCGCATCAATTTCGTAGTTTAGTAATTTTAATTATGTGCAGTATTATAAAATATGTGGAACTCACTGTATGTTGATTGGCAGGTTACCGAAGCTTGTTTTGGAAGGATTTATATATGGTTTGTGAATTACATGTTAGTGCTTCATGGATTTCTTAATTTCGTAAATACTGTTTTTACCACAATTTTTGTTCTAGACGCTGGCCTCCAAAACGGTGAGAGAATGAATGTCTGTGGCTTTAAGTCACCAAGTTTGTGGTAATTTCTTCTAGCAGCCTCAGAAAGCAAATACGCATGCCTTCATAATAGTACTTAGAAATTATAGGGTCTTCTGCACTAAATAAATCATAAATTTCTTATCTATCTTTTTATCTCCAGCTTTCATCCTAGTGCTTCGAATATTCAATTTTTGGTGGAATGAATAAATGATGTTAATGTGTTTTCATTTTTATAGAATAAGGGCTTAAAATACGTATAAATATACTTATAAGTATGTTTAAAGACTTATACTTGAAAAAGTATAAATTTATTTTATTAAAACTAAAATTAATGTACGTCATAAGCCTCCATTTCTACTGGGTAATGGAAAACCCAATCTTTCTTAGTCTGTTCTGGTTTAAGGCTCTGTCTCTTTCAGAGGAAGCCCAGGTGGCCTACATTCCCAGGGGCTTGCTATAGACTGAATGTTTGCACCTCCACCAAATTTGTATGTTGAAACCTAATCACCCCCCAATATGATGGTATTAGGAGGTGGGGGGTTTGGGGAGGTGATTAGGTCATGAGGGTGGAGATCTCGTGAACAAACTTAGTGACCTTATCAAAGAGGCCCCCGAGAGCTCTCTCACTCCTTCTGCCATGTGAGGACACGGTGAGGAGATAGCCATCTACCAGGAAGAGTGCTCTCACCGGCCACTGAGTCTATGGGTGTCTTGGTCTTGGACATCCCAGCTTCCAGAACTGTGAGAAATAAATTTCTGTTGATTATAAGCCACCCAGTCTATGGCATTTTGTTCTAGCAGCCCAAGCGGGTTATGCTAGGCCTCATGCATCCTCCTGGCACTGGAAGTCAGTCCAGTCTCCCCGGAGATGTGGCTCTCTGCCTGACTCGGGTTTCAGTCCTTACCACCATTACTTCCCTTGAGTTGACTATGATCCCGCTGAGGCATCCGGTCGTCACCACCACTCCCTTCACTCTGCATCCCCTGGAGGCTCTTGGTTGCAGCTGGCCCTGTTCTCAGCCACTTCTGTACACTTCTCAGGAAGCTTGGGAATGAGGAGGAGGGGACCTGGTGGGACTTCCTCCACACCCAACAGCCTCCATGTCTTCTCTATCTGTTGCTGTCAGATTAAACGTGACCTTCTTCATAAGATTTGTACCCTTCCAGCCAGCGCTCTGGGATCCCCTCACATTTTCCTAGGATTTCCATTGCAGTTTCTGTAGTCCTGCTGCCTCCTTGCTTCAGGATTCAGTCTATGGCCTGGAGGGCTGGGCTTTTTCTCAGGGACCCCCTGGCTTAATTTATGTTGTCATGGCCCTTCTGATTCTCCCTTTTCTACTCTCTATAGTCAAACTGTTATTCGATTTCGGGAGTAATGTAGCAACTTATGTCATCACACTGTAGGGTTTATTGTGTAAGCTCTGTGCTCTAGGTCCACCGAGATTTGGCTTATGATATTTAAGGCCTAGTGTTTTAGAAGTTAAAAACAAAATAAGACACAAAATCAACTCCCCTCTTTCCAACCCCCCCCCCCAAAAAAAAACAAAAACAAGAAGCCATTCTTTCTCAATGTCCTGGCTTTTATCATCGAAGACCAGGCTTTTGCAATCGAGGGCAGCCGGTAGAGAGAACCCCGGCTGCTACTGGTGGGGGCAGGAAGCAGTGGTGGGGAGGACAGGAAATGGAAACATACTTACTGCAATATTAAAATATTACCCTATTATTAAAACATGGCAAAAGTATAGTATTAAAAGTAAAATAGTTACTTGGAGACTTACAAAAGAAGGCTTTCCTGAAAGGGAATATTTGAACAAAGTGTTAGGTGATGAATAGACAGAAAAACTGACATTTTGAAATGTGGGCGTTCTGACCTTTACATAGCTCCAGTCTCTGCAGACCATCAAAATTGGGAAAAGGAGTAAGCTGATAGTTCATAACATGGGATATTGAGATCATAAATAATATCGGAAACTATATATCAAGCCTTTATTCTAACAAGCCTGGTATTTTCTGACATTGACAGCAAAGCATGTTAATTTGGGGAGCTGTAGTTTTCCCTGGTTACGTGCTCTTTAGAAGTTAAGAGATCTGCCTGCATAGCCTTCTTCTCTGGACGCAGAAATGATGCCCTTACAGAATCAGTGAGAGATTTTAAATATGGACTGATTAATTAACTTCTACCCTGGAAACAGAACAAAGTTGACTTTAGAAGAAAAAATAATGAAGCCTAGGTTTTTAGTGAGTGGAGTTGGAAGAAGAGGGAAAGTTCTGATGTTCGTTTTGGGTCTATGACTAAAAAATTCAGACTTGTATATTATGCAAATGTCAGCGGTGTGCCTGGCAGGGCGCCATGTGCCTGTATAGAGAGGGACTAGTCACGCGGGTATGGGGGGCCCATCCGTTGCTGGACTTCAGCGAGACCCAGTAGTTCTCCAGGGAGGCCTGGAAAAGCCGAGGATTTGTAACTACTTCAATGAAAGATTTACCCCTGTGGGTCCCACACTTTGGCTGATGGGGAAATAGGACTGCCTAGAACACCAAATAGATGGTAAGAGGGAGAAGGAGGAAAGGAAAGGGTCCTGTCTTTCTGCCTGTCTGAACTGGCAGGCTACCCATAGTGCTATGTGTCATCCATGTGGCAAACATCTGCGAGGTCTTGCTCTGTGCGAGACACAGTCCTGAATGCTCAGGTCGTCAAACTCAGTCTCTACCTATGGCTGGTTGGGGGGTGGGGGGTTCGGGGGGGGGAAGCAAACAGCTTTACCAACTTGCAGTGGCACCATGATGGAAGTATCCACAGGGCCCTGTAGGAGGATGGAGGTGAGGAGAGAAACACTCCCTGAAGGACATAAAGGGAAAGCAACTTCTGAGCTGCAGTTTAAAGGACAAGCAGGCATTATCTAGATGTCAAGGGGAAGCTGTTTGAAGCAGAATCAAGAGTATAGGCAAAGCACAGAGACCTGAGGGAGCCTGGCATGTTTACAGAAACTTCCAAGTAGTTCTGTGTGCTAGCAGCTGAGTTTGTGGTAACATTGGAAGATAAAAAATTGTCTAATCAACCCATGAGGGGCGCCTGGGTGGCTCAGTCGGTTAAGCGACTGCCTTCGGCTCAGGTCATGATCTCAGGGTCCTGGGATCGAGCCCCGCATCAGGCCCCGCATCGGGCTCCTCGCTCAGTGGGGAGTCTGCTTCTCCTCTGCCTCCCACCCTGCTCATGCTTGCTTTCTCTCTCGATCTGCTCTCTCTCTCTCTCTCTCAAATAAATAAATAAATAAAATCTTTAAAATCAACCCATGAGACTGGTGAAATCTAGGAAAGGGTCAATGGCAAGGGAGATATATTTGTGAAAGGTTCGAAATGAATTTTACGAAGGTAGCCAGCCTCTCTGTTCACTTCTGTCCCGTCTTACTGACAGGTTAGCGCGTGGCTGGCTCCTTCTGCCCAGCGGCTGCAGGAAGCTGAAAGATAATTGCCGAATCGATAGTATCAAAACCCTGCATATCTTGGTCACATGTCTGAACTCTACGAGTTTATCATTACACACAAACAGCAAACATTCAGCTGGTAACTAGCTGAAAGATGGACAGGAAGTTCATCCCGGACTGCCTGAGTGTCGCAGTAACCCGGACTGCACCGTGAGAGAGGAAGAGCAACAGAGCCAGGACGGGAGGGACTGAAAAGAGTCCAAGAACTTGGCTGTGTGCCAGTGGAGCATTTCAGGTTTTTGGAGAGTTATGAAAACTGAACTTCTGACCCCCAACTGTGGATTCAGTAGGAGGTTGGGATGCTGAAATGTCGTTATGGATGACGTGTGAGCAGAGTTCCTGCCGTAAGAAGGAGTTTGGCAGTCACAAAGGTTAACTCTCTTCCCGGCCATCGGCTTCGGGAAGAGTTCCCCTGGGGTGACTGGCTCTGTCAAGTGACCTGTAGCCCTACTGAGTATCGAGTTGCATGAGACACGTTGTTAAAAGGCAGAGCACAGGGAAGGATGATGCTTCTTTGTGTCCGCTCTGCTCCTGGACCCCATACTTTTCCTTTCAGTTTAAGGGTGGCTTGGGAAATCAAATTCAGACAACAGTCAAATTCACACCAATTTTTTGGGACTGGGAATGAAATCTTTTAGAGTTTCCTCATAGTGCTTTTTATAGGGTAAGCCTTCAAGAGCAGTTGAATTAAAAAAAAAAAAAAGCCTGTGTTCACATCTGCCATCTTTCAAAATCGGCCGTCAGGTATGCCTCACAAATCACTTCTAACAGTTATAAAGGAGAGGTCCCTTCCAGCTCTAAAACCCTAACCTGTCTTTCATAGTCCATGTTTTGTGAATACGCACGATGTCTATTCACAAAAGAAATCAGCAATCCCTGGAAATCAGCTAGTTCAGGATGTTGGTGAGTTGTATAAGCTGTAAAACTCCCCCCAAAGTCAGGAGAGTGGGGCAGGATGGGGGAACAATTTCGGAAAGAACAGATGATTCATGGGAATTGACTGTAGAGTTTACCTTCGTTGTGTGAATGTAGCTTGTGATTTGGGAGTATGAAGTGGTTGGACTAAAATACTTCTTCTTCTAAAGTTTAATGATTTTTTTTTCACTCATTGCATAGGGATATTGATGGAAAAGACATAATGACCAGAGGAAAATTGTGTTTTTTTTTAAAGATTTTATTTATTTATTTGACAGAGATAGAGACAGCCAGCGAGAGAGGGAACACAAGCAGGGGGAGTGGGAGAGGAAGAAGCAGGCTCATAGCGGAGAAGCCTGATGTGGGGCTCGATCCCATAACGCTGGGATCACGCCCTGAGCCGAAGGCAGACGCTTAACCGCTGTGCCACCCAGGCGCCCTGAGGAAAATTGTGTTTTAAAACAATATTTTAAAGTGTTGCACTGTATGCCTTTGTCGCTATATAAACGAAACCATGAGATATGAAGACTGATGGGATCTCACGTAGAGAGAGTCAAACATTTCAATTCATTTGGTTGTGTTTGTGCCATATGTGTAAATAACTCCAACACAAGCTAGCCTGGGCAAAAGAGTTAATCTGGAAAAATGCTTAGTCCCATTCATAACATTTTAAAAACCTTAAAACAGTTTTGCCAAATTCTGAGACTTAAAAAGCAAAGATAAGGATGATTACTTTCAAAGCTAAGTGTGGAAATCATTCTTTTACTCTCTCTGTGTGCTCCCGCAGCGCAACTGGCTCTTGCAAAATGGGATCGTATATCTCTTTACTAATGAGAACTCAGACCTTCTCTGGGGACTGGCAGCTGGCAGGGCTCATCACTCATAGACTTGATGTTATCTCTTGTTCTCAAATAACTGACGCTGGAGTTCTGAACGTTTGCCTCTTAGCTTTCCCTGTTGCCCAACATTATGTTAATTCATCTGGAATGTGAGGTAAGCATGTATCTTGAGTGACTGCAGAGTCTTTACCTTTCTTGAGAATGGAAGAAAATCATCTTCACCGAACCCGGAAATCCTAGCATTCTTTTTTGTGTTCTTGGTCTTTCCTTCCAGGAGATGGCGATAGAACATCATAAATATCAAATTACACTATGCAAGGGTTTTGCCCCTCAAGGACTCCCATTCTACAGCCTACCTTAGTGTGGATAATCATTCAGGACTTGAGCCATGGGTGAGCTATCTCATTGCAAAATAGGATCTCACATCTCTTTACTAATGAGAACTCACACCCTCCCGGGGGACTGGCAGCTCTAAACGCTCTTCAAGCTGGTATTTGGCAGTCCTCCCTTCTCTGCTTAGGATAAGGGCAAGGAAAAGAAACAAGGATATTTGCCAAGAAACGATTTCACATGACCTTGGCTGCGGAATGGAAATTTTGTATCCTTCTCTTCCATCTACCAGTTGACTTCTGATGTCCTTATTAGGAGAGAGAAATTATCCCCAGGTCTATCATCGGTAGCTGCCTGTCTAAAATTAGCTACCTTTCAGAATGATCTAATTTGAAAATATCAATTACTTGATTACCTTGGAGATTTTATTAAAACAAAAAGTTCCTGATTTAGCAAAAACAACTCCAAGAAAAATTGGCATAGGTGAGCAAAAGGGAACCCGATGGAGAGTTAGGCACAAGAATCCAGAAGGAGAGAGAGGCTGGGTATGTAGAGGCCAGCTGTCAAAGGCAGTTTGGCCACTAAGGATGGGGACTTTCTCTAGGGTGGCCCTGAATGCTTTTTTAGTCACAAAAAATATAACCATACTGCAGTACTTCAATTGAAAAAGTGGAAATGAGAAATGCTTCTTTCCGGGGCAATACTTTTGTAAGTGCTCTTTGACTGACAAGCACATCATAAGAGTGATTGATTTCTTTTGAAGTACGTGTAAGTGATCAGCAAGTGCTTATCTAACTTATTCATACTACAAACATGTTTGAGTTCCTACTGTATGCTGGGTTCTATGTTAGGAAGTGGCAATGCAAATCTGATTAAATTTGGGTATGCACACAGTTCCGCTATCTCAAGATGTTTGCTGTCTAGTAGAGGAGATGGGTGAACAAATATTGGTAAATAATACTTTCTAAAGTACCTGGGTTTTTCAGCTTTTAGTGACCACAGTATGAAAGAAAATCATCTAGGGCAGCTGTATGCTAGACTGGGAAACCGGGAGAGTATCGTAACAGCAAATCCCTGGTTTTAAATCCTGTCTTATCACTCACTAACGATATGACCTTGGGCAGATTATTTGAACACCCTAAATGTCAGTTTTCTCATGTCAAGTGAGAACAATAATACTTGCTGGTGAGTCTGCCGTGGGAATTGGATGAAATGATGTCAGTCAAGCATTTGGCTTGGTCCTGGGTTCACATTCAGTACGTGGTAGCTGCGGTGATCATTTCTGCTTCGGTTGGCTCCCCTCCCACTGCCGAGGGCTTGGTGCCCTCTGCTTACTTGTTGCTGCGAGCCTACGGGAACAACCTTCCCTACCTCTTGAAAATTGCATGCGTACTGGGATTCTTCCTACAGGCCTGCTGTCTCCAGGGGCATAGGGTTCTATTTCTAGAACTTCATCTCAGACTCTCAGTCCCTGTCTGATACCATCCAGTTAATCTGATGGATCAGCCTGTGCCAAAGAGGTCATGGATGAATGTCACCTTTTACCTGGTATTAAGGAGGGCTGCGGAGACAACCTGTTCGTGCATGTTCTCAGGCATTGTGACTTTTTTTCCTGATGAGACATTTGTGTGGTCCTGTGACTGTTATGTTTCTGGTCCCAGTGGTAGCCCATGTATTCATTGTGACATGCTTATGGAGTGACTTTTCGTTTCTAGATGCTGGGTGTATAGTGGTGGACAAAACAGACACTGGTGTCTCACTGAACTTGGAAAAAAATGGGACACAGACATTACACACATAGACACAGCTGAAACAAATACCTACAAATTTAATAACTACCATGAAGGGAGCAAGATGAGAAAGAAGAACTGGGAATCTCATTTAGACTGAGGGAGTGTATTATATTTCTAGGGCTTCTGTAACAAAGCACCGTGAACTGGGTGGCTGAAACAACAGAAATTTATTATTTCACACTTCTGGAAGCTACAAGTCTGAGATCAAGGTTTCAGTAGGATTGGTTCCCTTCGAGGGCCACAAGGGAGACACTGTTCAGCGCTTCTGTCCCAGCTCCTGGTGGTTTGCGGGCAATCCTTGGTGTTGCTTGGCTTGGAGAAGCATCACCCGGACCCCTGCCTCACCTTCCCATGGTGTGTGTCTATGTCCAAATTTCTCCCTTTTTATAAGGACACCAGTCATATTGGATTTGGAACCCACCCTCCTCCACTAGGACCTCATCTTAACTCATTCTATCTACCATGACCCTTTTTTTCCAAATACAGTCACATTCTGAGCTATGAGGGGGGAGGACGACAAGATATACATTTTGGGGGAAGGATGGACAATTCTACCCATAACAGGGAGTCAGCAGGAGAGAGCTGTCTGAGAAAGGAAAGAAGGAGAGCCATTTTAGAGCTTCTCCTGGAACTTGTGTGAAAGCTGCTTCTCAGACCCTGTCCCTGTCCCTGTCGCCTAGCTTTATCTCCACTCGTGGGAGTGAAGTCAGGTAAACTCACGTGCATTGTGCCTGTGTGTCCCGCCGCTCATCTGATACCACATTTGAAAGCGGAAATTAAACCTCCCACCCAAAGATAGGGCAGGAGGCGTTTTTGCCATTTGTGTTTTGACATTAACATAACACTCTAGCTTAGTCTTCCCAGTCACGGGGCAGAGGATGGAAATCTGGTTAGTGTGGCAGATTTATGTATTTTTCTGTCATGTCAGAGTGGCATGGTAAATTTAGAAACTGAAGGAAGTGCCATCTGAGTGTTCATTTATTCATTCATTCAACCGGTACACTGTGCCAGCACTGTGCTAGCCAATGGCCATCTGATCAAGGGATAGGAAAGATATTTAATCACATTTGATGGCAAGTTGCTGACCCAAATGGACAACATCAGCAAACAACTGGTATGGTTACTCTGGAGCAAATGCACTGGATACCAGCCATGAGCACAAGAGTCAAGAAGTAGCAACTATCCTAAGTTTCACGAAGCTGGCTAATAGACATACGACATGTGCACCTGCGTAATTTAAAATTTTCAAAGAGCTACATCAAAAAAGTAAAAAGAAACCAGTGAAGTTAATCTTAATAATGTATCTTATGAATCCCAGCATATCCCCACTGTCATTACAAGATGTAATCAATATAAAAATTAATGCAATATATTACATTCTTTTTTAACACTCTGTCTTCAATATCTGGTATGCAATTTAATACACTCAGAGCACATCTTAATTTGGACAAGCCATATTTCAAGTGCTCAATAGTCACATGGGGCTTGTGGCTGCCATACTGAACAGCACAGGGTGAATGAAGGGGTCTTGGTCTCACGGACTCATGAAGAGAAGAGACCTAAGTAAGAGTAAATGTCCTTTGAGGGGCACAAAGATATGCTAGAGGGAGCGTGTAGTAGGAGTAAAATATTAAGCTATTAAATGAATGTATTTTTCATTTCTCTTTCCTTTAACTTTTCTTCAACTTCCTTCTGGTTTTCCTGCAGCTTCCTTTCCTGTCAGTATGATTCCCTGAAAAATGGTGACTATAAATAACACTTTGGGGACAAAGAAGTAATTTGGGGCAAGTCTCTGTCAAATAAGACAAAGAAGTAAAAGAGAATGTTTCTGATCTAAGGAGGAAACAGACAGGAGGGAGGATGAGAGGAAGGGGGGAGAATGAGATACCGGTGTCCTTCCTTTCTCCTACTCTCTTAGGTTTGAAGGGTGTATATAAATGCCCATGTAAGCATGGGGGAACATAATGAAATTGAAGGTAGTGGCTCACTTCCATGGGAATAGCCTAGGGAAGGCTGCAAGCTTCTAGACACTCTGTATTCCAATTGACACCATATCCAAAAAAAGAGAAAAGGCAGCAAAGTGGAATGGGGGAGAGAGAGAGAGCATGCGTGCGCGAGCCTGAGGCCATGAGGGACCACAGCCTGCAGGAGACCTCAGAGCCCCTTTGTGCCCCGATGAAGGGACGTGGAGGTGCTCAGAAGCCAGAGAAGCACAGAGGTTTGGGGTCAGAGAAACAAGTGCAGAATTTGAGGACCTGTCAACTGGAGGCAAACAGTTGGGATCACAGATGGTAGTAGCAGACATCAGCTCAATGCCCCCTAAGGCCAGAAGGGACACAAGGGACCTCAGAGGACATTGTGGAAGCCCACAAAAGAGTATCCATTCTTCAAATGCCAGCAAAGCCCTGGAGCACATGCAAATAGCCATTGCCAAGGTGTTCTTGCGTTGATCAGGGTCTACTCGGGAAAACAGAACCCACAACAGGTGATGGGGGGGATTTATTAGGGACACTGGTTGGAGAGGTGTTGGGAGAATTTACAAGGGGGGGAAGTGAGGCAACCCTGCAATTCACAAAGGCAGGAAGCCACCCCTCTTTCTGGGCCTCACTGGCTCCCTTTAGGGAAGACTGTACGAAGCAACTACTCAGTATTTCTCTGGCTGGTTGGCATGTAGCCAGGGGAGGAGAATGGGGGCGTTTGAAGACTAGAAGAGGTTGATAAAGAGAAGGGAGACTGAATGCCAGGTTTGACCTAATTGTGAAATCAGGGGTGGTCGTAGCAGCCAGTGGAAATGCTTCAGACGGGCAGCCAAGGGGGCGTGGCCTTGGAGCAGCCTCTGGGCTTGCTGAGCGTGGGGTGGCCCTGCCCCTGGGGCACAGCTCCACCCCAGGGAGCTGAGGACTCGGGCTCAGTGCTTATCTCAAGTGTGATTATCTCACGTGTGAAGGAAAACCAGCTGTGTTTATTCATGTTTCTAGGGGACCGAGCTATCTGGGAGGCCATTCCTGCCATTCAAACTACCGAGGGGGTCTGGCACCCGCATTTCTGAAGATGCAGTTGATGTTGGCAACTCTCATTCCTCTGCAACACTTGTTCCCGGAGGGTATCGGCGCGGCCCTAATTGAGGTAGGGTGTGAAGAAGCTTGGAGGGAAAGTTCTCAGTGTGCTCCAGAGGAGTTCGTGCGTATCCCGGGAAATACCGCCGGGAGCGGTTTTCAAGAAGAAATGCTAGAGTCTAAGAAAAGGGTCGGGTTTCCCCTGGTACCCTCACCCGGCTTCAACTAAAGGGAAAACAAGTCTGAGCAAAGGTCATCGGGTACTTTTGGAGGAAACTTTTAATCATTTTATTTCTTCCCTGAGCTATAAGAATTAGAAGAAAAAAACCATTAGAGACAAGACAAATGAGAGGAAGCAGTAGTTTTATGAGTGGTGATAGATATTTCCTACCACACTGATATGAAAATACTGTCTCTTGCACCGCCAAAGCCAAGGTCAAGGGTTTTATTTCAAGGAAAAATTGTAAATGATTAATCATTCAGAAATCATGCAGTTAATAGATTCTCTAGGTCTTTCCATTTCCTCCTCTATCTGTGCTTTCCTTTCTCATTAAGATCTCCACCAGCGTCAGAGTCATAATAATTATGCTCTAGTACCTGTAAAATTGGTTGGCTTTCTTGTTTATCAATATCTTTTTTTTTTTAAAGATTTTATCTGTTTATTTGACAGAGAGAGAGGCAGAGAGAGAGGGAACACAAGCAGGGGGAGTGGGAGAGGGAGAAGCAGGCTTCCCGCTGAGCAGGGAGCCCGATGCAGGGCTCCGTCCCAGAACACTGAGATCATGACCTGAGCCGAAGGCAGACGCTTAACGGCTGAGCCACCCAGGCGCCCTATCAGTATCTTTGATAAGATATTTGAGGTTAAGACAAGTTGAGAAAGATGGCAGAAAGTAATGACGCGGAGAACAAAGGCAAAAGAAAAAAATTTAGAAAAAAATTAAACTTCCTTACAACGTGCAGCCCATTGACAGGTCCTCGAGACAGGCAGAGGGACCTTCCTCAAGGAGTTCAGCTGCTTCGATGTTAATACTTTGCTAGAGGCAAAAGGCAACCTTAGCTTGACATTAGCTGGTCCTCCAGGATCCTGTAAAAATCCCTCTGGAAACTTTATCTCTGTCCCCCCAAGATATATGTCAGCAATCATCCTCCAAGCATAGGACCCCCCGATACACATCTGAAGAGCCTCGTGACGAGGTTTTACTAGACAGCAGTAAATGACCTTATCCTAACAACAGCTAGCCCCTCAAGGTCCTGGAAACCTCCCTTCCTAACTCCTTAGAGACTTAAGCTATCCCTAACCTGCTCCCAACATGAAAGTTTATAATTAGCCACTCCTCACAGCCCTATGCAGCTCTTTCTGCCCAAGGGTCCTGTCCCGGTGCTTTAATAAAACAACTCTTTGCACCGAAGACACCTCAAGAACCCCAACATGTTTACATCAGTAACATCTAGAATTATTTGTGGATTTCACCATTTGGCACCTAGTCTCCATCATAGATGATCTGTGATGATAATGCGAACAAGTCCCAGTTTCTGGAAGTCAAATTACTTCCGCAGTTTGTAACTCAATGATTTTTTACCTGAAGAAAAAATATTCTTTTATCACGAATTCCTACTTTAGGGGGAAAAAGTTGAAGTTATTGACCTCTTAAAGTCAGTATATTTTTCTGTGAAATAAAACTTTGATTCTGGTACTTCTGACTGACTTTTCCTAGAGTCAGACTGGCAGTGCTGGGGGAGGAAAAAGTATAGCCAAAGGGTCTGCAGGAGAGAAAGCCCCCACAGTGTAAGAATCGTCTCCCCACAAAGGAAGCCACACTTTAGGAATGATCACCTTGCTCATCGTGCCAAAAAGGGCTCCCCTTAATTTACTAATTTAAAGGGTATGGGTGCTGGGCCTGTTCTCACCCCAGCTGCCTCTCCTACACAAAAGGATTTCTTCTGTTTGATTTGCTGCCTAAAATTCTGCTCGTTTGTTCTTTTGAATGAACACCCTGGGCTTCCTTTTAAAATGCAGATATCGCTAGGTGAGTTAGACAGTCATTGCCAAATAAGAATCGATTTAACTAGATTGCTCTCCAGCAATCTAAAGCTTCTTGGAGATTATAATGCACACCGGTGAAGGACAGGATTTCTGGAGCTTCTGTGGGGATGGAGAGAGATTACCCAGATATGTTTAGGCAGCATGGAATAGCAAGGAAGGCAATGGCTTTACTGGAAATTTTGCCCAGAACTTAGCCTGTTGCCTAATCAAACTTTACTTCTAGAAGGAATATCCCTGACTTGTAGAACCAGTAAAAAGTTCTTTGGAACTCCATTTTCAATTGATTGAATATTTATTAAACCACCGTCATGGGCTTGATATTGAATAAGGTGATATTGGCATTTAATAAGCACTTATTATGTGATATGAGTTTTGCATACATTATTTTACTCGATCTCCTCAGCAACCCATGTTACAGGCGATAAAACCTAAACCCAGAGACTGTTAAGCCACTAGGCAGGGTCTGGCAGAGCTGGAATTCAAATCTAGCGCCTCAGGTCCTCCATGAGCCCTGGACTTCTAGAGAGCAAATTTCTGAATTTTTGTTTGGTCTGTGTGTCTAGAAGAGAGCTAATATTGGGGCATAATGGGATCATCTTTTTTTTTTTTTTCGCTTGGTCATAGGACATGTGTATCTATTTCATTAAATATACTATCAGACAGCTTTCCATAGCGTTTAAACCGATTTTCACTCCCACCAGCAGTGCATGAGAGTTCCAGTTCCTCCAAATCTTGCAAATATATGGTATTGTCAGTCTTTTTCTTAAATTGAGATATAATTTACTTGTTACATTAGATTTGTTTCAGGTATACAACAAGATATATTGCAAAATGATCACCACAAGAAGTCTAGTTAATCCTCATCACCACACATAGTCATATACATATTTTTTCTGGAATCTTCTTTTTGTAGAATGCATAGAGCTTTTAAAAAAACACTGAATAATTACATAATGGGAAAATATGAAAAGAAATCTGATGCCAGGTCTTGTGTCTCTCCCTAGGGTAAAATTATCTTCTATAATAATGTCAGGAGAATATTTAGACGCAAATAACATGAGCCTGGGCTATGAGATCTTGATGGACATACGTGCTGCTACTTAAACACATTGAGGGACATTTTGTTAAAATATTGAAGACTATATTTTTTACAAGCAAATATATTTAATGAAGTTGTAATTCCATTAAGTGGAATGTGAAGAATCCGTATTTCAGAACAAGCTTGACAGAAGAGTAATCCTTTCATGTAATTGAAGTAATTTTTTAACTTTTTCCAGGATAATTTTAATGTGCCAGGACACAATAGGAATAACTTAATTCCCTGGCTAATTGGAATGTGTAATTCTGAAAGAGGCATAGATCATCTTAATTAGAAATAAGGTTTATGATGTTGAGATAATGGCCTTGGGTTTAGTAATTTGGAGCCAGTTAATTTAGAATGGGAAGCACAAGCTTGACCCTGGCTTGCTTCTGGTTCAGGTCTGTTAGTGCACATAGCTTATTTACGTTCCAAAGGAATCTCTGCCTGCAGGAAGGTGAGAGCCTGGGCCGGCCCAAGGCAAGACCGTACAGGAAAGAGGTGGTGGTCATGTTGCCAGAGTCCTTCTTTCTTCTCTGAGCTGTGTTCCCACCCCTTGGCGTCCCCTCTCACCTGCTTCACAAGTGGCCAGAGCCTTCAAGGAATCCATGAGTTTGCCCATCACTGCCGTTTGGGGCAGCCTCCTTCTCCTGGCTTCCACTCCACTTAATCTCTTACTCAGGTTTACTGCTTCCACCTCGTTAGGAGGACAAGATGGGACTACACCTAGAACCACAGAGGAAGGGTGGGGGTTGTGCACCAACCCCAAACACTAAGCCTGGGCAAAGGTCCAGCTGGGCATCACCCACCATGCTCGGCCCTTTTCTTTGCCAAGGGGTGCCACTGCCCCCACTGTGGGCACGAAGGCAGCCCACGAGGGCCTCTATGTAATTCACCCGCCCGGAAGCAGTTTTCCTTTCTGCTCTGAACAAAAGCACCATGTAGCTGGCAGTGGCTCTGCCTAAATTAATTATTATTGTGGAATTAATTATTATTATATTGTGATGTAGACCCTTAGCTTTTATTTCAAAGCGTCCTCATAGACATGCTCTCACTTGAAAAATACAATGACCCAGTGACTTAAACTGGGTCAGGGCCCGTTTATCTCTATGGTGCAGATGAAAAAGGTGAGGTTTGGATTGAGTGACTTTTCTAAGGTGCTAAATCGTGATCTTGAACCCCGGGCGTATAACTTTATCTTCCTTGTTCTTTCTGCCACTTCTGTTGGAATCTATTCATACTGAAATGTGAATGACAGATAGTATTTTTTATTATAAAACTGTGTATAAATTACAGAGACTTGAATAAATGAACTCTCACATATCTGTTATCCAAATTCAACAGTTACTCGATTTGGCCACATCTATAAGTATGTCTCATATACATATTTCAGTTTTATATCTTACAAAAAGCACATATTCTGATAATAGCCACAATGCTATTATCATACCTAACAAAATTAATAATGACTCTTGGGTATCATCTACCAGCCAGCGCATATTCAAATTATCCCATTAAAATTATTGTATAGGGAGTATGTCCAAGTCAGCCCCCCAAATCCTTTCATTCCATCTATTTCCCCTTCTCTCTTTCCTCATTTTCAGCTTCTTTACTGCTGCCTTCTCTATCATTTAGGAACCTACTGAAATATTTATCATCTTTAAACACACATACACACTTACAAATGTATATATTTACTTTTAGTTGCTCTCCTATGATCTTCTTTACCTTATCAACCAAGGTCCGTGAAAACTAGCCTGTACTTGTTTGTTTATTAATTTTTTTATGCAACACACGTTGATTGAGTACCTGCTATTCACCAGATACTGTGAAAACATTTGAGAATACAGAACCAAAAGTTAATTTCCATCACTACCACAAATTTTCTGGTGTCTTTTTTTGTAATTTCTACCACCTGGCCTTCCCTGTCCGTTCTTCCTCTCTCATACCTATTCCCGAACAACCAATGATCTGCTTTGTGTGACTATAGATAAGTTTGCACTTGAAATTTTATATAAATGCACTGATATGGTATGTGTTCTTTTTTCTTTGGCCTCTGTTACTCAGTATCATTGTTCTGAGATTTACCCGTATCGTGCTGAGTATATTCCATTGTACAGACATACCACAATTTGCTTATCCATTCTTCCATTAATGGGCATTTGGGTTGTCTTCGGTGTTCAGCTATTACAAATAAAACCACCATGAACATTTATGGGCAATTTATGGACGTTTATGTCTTGTATGAACATATGCTTTCCTTTCTGGTGGGTTAGTACCTAAGAGTGGAATGGCTGGGTTCAGAAAGGGTACTACGGGATAAATCCCTCCACCTGCCTAACGGAAGAAAAGAGAAACCCTCTGGTGGAAGACATCATGCATAGACTGTATTGTACCCAAGTTTTGGTGGGAGTCTGTCTCTTCAACCTGAAAGTTCTGCTCTTTGAAGATTCTGAGGTGTTAACTCTTCAACTTTCTGACCCATGCCAATTCAAAACCTGAGAACTATCTTCGGGGGGAGACCAGTTGTATTGCAGGCTCCTTCTTGTCAGTAGGATTTTATCTTACATGCAACAAAAGACTGAGAGCAGCAAATGATCAATGGTAAAACCTGGCCCTGCGTTTGGGTCTCCTCTAGTTTTCAAACTGTCAGATTTGTGTGAGCACAAAAAGCTCTGTTAGTTTCAGTCTGTTTGGGCCAACCTCAATCACTGACCTCTTACCAATGACATTTATCCCTTGGCAAGTGACACAAAGGAATGAAGCAGATGGTTATGGTCAACTTACCTAGGAAGAGTTTTCTCTACCTTGGATGGGATTTTGGAGTTAATCTAAACCTCATTGCCTCAGAAAACTTTAAATTTTTTTTGCAGTTTTTCTTTTGGTTATTGCGGTGGGAATGTTGGCCCTCTATAACCCACGACATCCTCTCTCACTTTTAATGGTGCCAATGATGGTGATTGGAGGCTTACAACTTCAATCCCACCGTAGTTTATAATTATACCAGAAAAGGCAATATACTAGCTTAGACTATATAAATTGTATATTAATCTACAACTGAGGATTTAAGGTCTTAAATACGTTACCAATGTACAAGAAGATATAATCTTAGTTTAATCGGCTGCTGAGAATGAAAAATATTCTATTCTAAATTCAGTTTGCCATTGGTCATAAAAATCTATACATGGTTAAATCAAATTTTATCCAGTTCTCTGAGTGTAATTTTTATGTGTCTTTTTTCTTTTTCTTTCTTTCTTTTTTTTTAAAAGATTTTATTTATTTATTCGACAGAGATAGAGACAGCCAGCGAGAGAGGGAACACAAGCAGGGGGAGTGGGAGAGGAGGAAGCAGGCTTATAGCAGAGGAGCCTGATGTGGGGCTCGATCCCACAACGCCGGGATCACGCCCTGAGCCAAAGGCAGATGCTTAATGACAGTGCCACCCAAGCGCCCCTCTTTTTTTTTTTTTTTTAAAGATTTTATTTATTTATTTTGACAGAGAGAGACAGCCAGTGAGAGAGGGAACACAAGCAGGGGGAGTGGGAGAGGAAGAAGCAGGCTCCTAGCGGAGAAGCCTGATGTGGGGCTCGATCCCAGAAGGCCGGGATCACGCCCTGAGCCGAAGGCAGATGCTTAACGACTGCGCCACCCGGGCGCCCATTTATGTGTCTTTTTTCAAAAACATAAGTTGAAGAAGCATGCTTTCTGGCAACTCTCTATTAGATGTCAAAT
Source organism: Ursus arctos (assembly GCF_023065955.2). Taxonomy (NCBI): domain Eukaryota; kingdom Metazoa; phylum Chordata; class Mammalia; order Carnivora; family Ursidae; genus Ursus; species Ursus arctos. The sequence goes on along the minus strand of NW_026622886.1, from coordinate 41,126,183 downwards.
TCAATTTTTTAAAAAAGGAAAGACAAAAAAAGATTAATGTTGAAGAAATTCATTCCCTGCTGATTTAACTTCTCTAATTAAAAAAATCAGTCATCTTTTCAAAATATTCTTTATTGGGGTATACCTCCAGTTTGCAAAACTGTACCTATTTAATATTTGTATTTCAGTGAGCTCTGACAAATGTATGCACCTGGGTAACCGTCCTCACAGTCAAAATATAGAACAGTTCTCAGATGTTCCCACCTTTTGCTGTTACTCTTCCAGACCTTCCACTGTAGCTATCCTTAATTCCCTTCCCTCCTCACACAAGTGCTCGTTTCTGACTCAAGCATTTATATACACCACCATCACTGTATCTGAAACGCTCCCTTTGTTTTACTCGCCCTTCAAAGACTTTCCTGGTAGAGTCCTCTGATCTCTCTTCCCATCTTTTGACTGGAGCCCTCTAAATTCTTATGAGAGGAGGTGGAACTGTTTTTACATAGGCATGTGGATACGTTGCTTTGTAAAGCTGCTCTCCATGTGGTTCATACTCCTCTGCCCTCGCTGCCCCTCTCAGAGCCAGAGGCTCTCGGTTTCTTTTGAAATCCCAGGAGTGCCTTTTACTATATTTTGTTCTTTAGATGCTATCAATAGAAACAATTTGCAGAATGTAAATGAACTTCATTTTCCAAAGTCCTAGACTTACCCCAGGGAACCTCTGTGGGCTTTATTCTGTGCTGTCTGTGCTAAGAGTCCCGAGCACACACCCACAGCACACGGGGCCGTTAGCTCATTCAACCCTTCACTGTAATTTCATACCTGACTAGTATGGGATTGTTTTTTACAAAAGCGTTGACCCATGGCAGTGGCAGCATCTGTCTGTTGGTGTGTTGAACACTAAATTGGAATTTTAATGCTAATAATTAACTAGAATAATATCTCACTTGGACAGAAGCCATTTAATTCTCTCTCGTGAGCTCAAATATTATTTGGGTAACTATCGAGGCCATGGCAGTCAAAGGAAAATTGTATTACGATGTTTTAGGAAAGGTAAAATAAAAAATTAAGGTTTTCTGAAAATATTTCTTAAAAATAATGACCATTCTGAAATAGTGGTAATTCATGCAAAATGATTTTGCTATTGAAATACTATCCCAACTTTCTGCTTTTTTGAAGCCAAGTGAGTCCTGAAGGAATAATATTGGTTCTTATATCTATATTGCTAAAACAGATTTAGGTGAGTTTTTAATAGGTTTCAAGGACAATCTAGAAAATGAAATTCATAAGTTTTATTTAAGGTACGTACCAATAACTTCCTTTTATAATATTTTGTAAGAACGCTTACTAAGTCTTCTCTTTGATTTCCCTTTCTGGGAGGGGTAACCTTAAATGAAGAACCTAGAAACTATGGAAATGCAAAAAGAAAGAGAAAAAGAGTGAGAAAAGATCTGTGTAAAGCCTGATCAATGTAATCAACTGATGAGTCATCAAGAACTGGGAGAGGTCACGGTAGGACTTAAAGCAGGACATGAAAATTTACTAAGAACATGTTAAAGTCAGGGACTTTACATATGTGATGTCTCATTGAATTCTTTACCCCTTCGTATATATAGGATCTCTCTATAGAATGGGATCTATAATGGGATCTATCGGTATCTATATCTGTATCTACGTCTATCCATCTTGATGATTTTGGAGATAAGGAAACCAAGACTCAGAGCAGTTTAATTGACTAGATAAAGCCACAGAGACCAGAGTCCAAACCCCTATTTTCTGACTCAGAGGTTCATGTAACTACTGCCCGTATCTGTGTCTAGCTTCTCATAGTTCTAGAATGGTGGCAAAGAAGCAAATGTGGCTCCTTATTTAGCGCATCGCTTGGCCAACATACGTGTTGGCAGCAAACCCAGATACGTTCGGGAAGCTCCCTTTTTGGATATTTCCATTTGTTTGACAAGTTTACTTACCTGAAACATTTCTTGACTGATTCAACGAGAGAGCGTCGGTCCTCAGAGAGTAGGCGCCATTCCTCCCTTCCCTGGGTGCTCGCAGGGGTCGTCCCCTTGCTGTGACACCTCACCGGCCTGCCCAGCTGTGGCTTTGAGGAAGCGTCGGGACGCCAGGGCTCAACCTTGCCTTGAGACTGACAGCGCTGGACTGTGTAGGAGACAGAAACCTGATTAATACACTGAGAAGTACAAAAACGGGCTCTGAGCTCTGGAAACAGGGCCAGGTGGCAATGACAGAGACAAATGTGCTTTGCTTGTCCTCTGCATGTCCGCTTTGCCCTGTCCTAACAGCTTCCTTCTCACACTGTGCCCCCCCCTTTTCTTTTCTTTTCTTTTCTTTTCCAAGCAGGTTATTTGAATTCACAGTGCAAGACAGTTCCACAGGTTAGGCCTGTCAGGAACACAAAGTTGTGGAGGGGAAACATGGGAGCCCCGTCAGACTTACTTTTTTGAGAGAGATTATATAAAACAATCGATTTGGCCATCATGTGGTCCTGATGATGGACAGCCGCAGACAAGAGTGAAGTTAGGAATGCCCGAGGAAGGTGGGTTGCCCGCTTTACCTGACGGGATCCAGAAGTCTTATTTAATAGCTGTAATAACACGAACCGTTCAAACCTGTGAGGGCTCACGATGGGCAAGAACTTGTGCTACCCTTACGATGTTATTTTGCTCTTACACCATCTTTATGAGGTCGATATTGTGATACTCACTTAAAGGTAAAGAAACGGAAATTTGGAGAGCTTCCGGAATGGACGCGCACAGCCCCTAAGCGGCAGAGCTGGGACAGGAAGCCGGGCTGTCTGACCTGGACGTCTGTGCCCTGGGGCACCATGTTATTTGTCTGCCATTTTATGGGAGAGACAGAGTGTATGACCAAAGGCCCCAAAGCCTGCAAGTTGTTAATTTTCTCATTTCGGGTCATTGGCAGAACCAGAAATGGAATCCAGATTTTAGAGTCTTGGTCCATTGAAAGCTAATTGGCTGCTTTTGCTTCTTTGGAGCCCATTTGCTTTTTCACTGTTTCAGAAAATAAGATTTGAAGTAAAACATATGCCGATAGGTATTGGTCTTTTTTTTTTAAACTGCACACAAAATGCACACTGTGCATTGGGCGACGTCAGAGCCCACTCTGGTGAGCAGAAACGCAGAACGCCCAAACCCACTTCAGAACGGTCTTCGCCTTGCTATCAACACCTTGTCCACACTCAGAGTGCAGCTCAGAGCCAAGAAGTCTCCCAATCCGTGGTTAGTGATTTGATCACAAAGAGGGGTCTCGGTGGGAAAGCAGGCATATTAGGTTCAGAACACACCCGTTTTCCTAATCCTTCTGCCGTGGGCCAAGGTTACCTGCTCATTGCTGCGGGAGGCTTCCACGCTGGCCGTCGTTGGCCAAGGCAGAGACATTAGCATGAATTCCAATAAGCCAAATCTTGTTAACTTGTGCTACTGTCAGGCCAGCTCTTTCAAACTGCACTTAGGAACTATGGTTGACAGACATTAAACAATATATATTATTTGTCACCACACTTGTTATAAATGGTTTCCAGGCTCTTCGACCATAAACCATGGCCTCCTTAAGGTCCACCCTAGCTGTGGGTTGGGATTTCTGACTGAATCTGCTCAATGTCTACTGCAAGGCTTTATAAAAAATGATATTGTATTTATTCTTGGGACTTTTAGAGGGCATTTGAGACTTTCCAACATTCAATTCAGGTAACTAAAGATTACTTTCAGCAGTGGGTCTCTTTCCTATAAAAGCAGGATGTAAGCTGAGGTCAAATGCATTTAACAGAACTTTTTGAACTTTCTTTTGCCTACCCAAACTGACTGGTGTGTTAAGTAAGCATGCATTTCTAGAATACAATGCCTTTCCCGTGCTCTAACTGTATGGAAATGGCAGAAAAAGTCACAAAATTAGATGTTCAGTATGACCCTTGTCTTATAATGAATATGGATTTCAATTTGAGAGTGACTGTGGACTTTAGGGATCCATCTCTACATCCTAGTAAATGGGAGTGAAGAGGTGAGAAATTGAATCAAAGATGATTTTGGTAAGAAAACCAAATGGGGAACAGGATTTGGGAAACATGGATTCCTCACTGGAGATTAGTTCATTAGTCTCCTATTGCTGCTGAAGCAAATTACTACTATCATAGTAGCTTCAAGCATCACCCATTTATTTTCTTTTAGTTTCGTAGTTTAGAAGTCTGGTAGGCTCATCTTAGGGTCACTCAGGCTGACATCAAGGTGTTAATAGGGCTGCATTCCTTCCTGGAGGTTCTCTGGTGAGAATCTCTCCCTCCAGTCTCATTCAAGTTGTTCACTCAACTTGGTTCTTTGCTGTTGAAGAACTGAGGTCTTCACTTTTTTGCTGGCTGCCCAAAGGAGGTTTTTCTCAGTTCCTGGAAGCCACCCACATTGCCTGGCTCGTGGTTGCCTTTCTCTGTCTTCAAAGCCAACAAAGGTGGGTCAGATCTTCTCTTCATATCGCTCAGACCTCCCTTCCTTCCTGCCTCATCTTCCCTCTGCTGCTACATTCCACTGACTGTAGCCGGAGAAACATCTCTCTCTTAAGGGCTCTACTGATTAGATTGGGCTCATCCAGATAATCCAGGATCATCTCCCTATTTTAAGGTCTGTAACTGTAATTACATCTGCATTTTTTTTTTTTAACAACACAGCCCAGATTTGTGTTTGGTTGAATAATCTTGGGGGGGGCGTCTTTAGAATTCTGTCTACCACAGAAGTGAATACCACAGAGGTTACCCATCAGGGGCTCCTTGGCCAGATGAGGGTAGATAGCAAGGTTTGATTTAGAATTCCACATCATACAGCTTCTAATATTTTTAATTGGTAAGAAGACCATCATATAATCCACAAATTATGTAGTCGGCACATAGAAATAGATTTTCATATTATAACTGAAGGAAATTTACATATATATTGACATGAGGAATCACTTTTGTGTTTGCACAGTCACTGGAAATATGTTAGAGGAGGTCACGGAGAGGACACGACCAATGAGACAGACCCAGGCAATCGGAGGCTCCTCAACCCTCCCCATCCTTGGAATGTACATTCTGCCCATGGTTCCTACAGACAGAGCTGTTTTCAGGATGCAGCCTTGAGAGAGCAAGGCGTGGTTGAGACTACCTGGACAGTACCTGTGACTGGACCCAGTTAAGGCCTCTGTATAAACCTTTAAGATGTGGCAGGTGGTGTGGAGATCTACTTGTCTTGTGGCCGCCCACAATGAGCCTGGTCAGTTCCCTTGCTTATTAAAACTGCCACCTACCAGTGTGGAGTGGGCTGCCTCTTTCTTGAGCCTCTCCTTGCCCTCCGTGTGGAGGGCCAATGTTAGATCTTACCTGGGAAGCTTCTGAGGTTTTGAACCAACAATATATGACATAAGGGAGAAGCCGTAGCTGATCTTTTCCTGTTTAGCAATGCCGCCAGACATGCTGAGACTCTAGAGGTATCTAGAGAGGACCAGCATTGCCTTAGCTCTCAAAGTACTGACTCCCTTATGTGGCACAGTCCACTAGGGATCGAGTCAGAGTTGGAGATGGCTTTACTAAGGACCTCACTCGGGGCAGTGGGATTGAGAAAGCAATGACCCAGAACTAAGGTCTCCTGGCAAGTGGAACTGAACCTCAAGGAAGGGTAGTGGAGAAAGACTCCCAGGGCTGGGAGTGGGATGGGTTCTCTGGGGTTGGTAGAGGATAAAGGAAAGGAGACCCTGAGAAGTAGGAAATTTCTCCGATGTTCCCCTAAATTCCTAAGCCAATTTTTTAGACAGATCCCAGTGACTTTTCCATTTGCCCATCTCTGTGTTCACAGTTCTCATCCTTGAATCCACACTATAAATCCACATTGTTCAATATATCAAACTGTAGGAAGGTTGCGAGGCCTGAGACAACAGAAAAAAGCACCTTTACAGATGCACTTGTTGTAAACGCTTCTAGACAAATAAATATTCACAGGGTTTTCACTTACCCAAGGGCTCTCATGGATTCTGGTTTAGGTACGATGAAATACAGAAACAAAAACTTAGGACACTTTCAGCCAATAGTCAAATACAATATACTCTCTTCCATTTATTTATTTATTTTTTAAAAAGATTTTATTCATTTATGCGACAGAGAGACAGCCAGCGAGAGAGGGAACACAGCAGGGGGAGTGAGAGAGGAAGAAGCAGCCTCCCAGCGGAGGAGCCCAATGTGGGACTCGATCCCGGAACGCCGGATTCGCACCCTGAGCCGAAGGTAGATGCTTAACGACTGTGCCACACAGGCGCCCCTACTCTCTTCCATTTAAAAAGCGCTTTCCTTTCTCACTAGTAGTTCATAGTGAGGTAGTGGATATGCCTGATAATGACCTTGAGACACAACCCACGACTTCTGAATTGGCAAAGACAGATGAAACATGCTGAGCTTGGGTGTTAGAAATTATGTGCGGATTCTTTGGAAACTGGCATTTTATGTTCCATACAAATGCCCAAACCGCTGATTTAACTCGAATGTTTGCTTGACAGAATGCCCATTCTCTAAATAGTGTGTAAGCTCTAGATTCCCACTGGGTTTTTAGCATTACCTCTTTGTTTTCTTTGCACGATCCCATGGAAAGATTTTTGTGAACAATGGCGGTAGCTTGGCCCAGGTTCAGAGATTCAGAACAATGCAGTGGTGAAGTGGAGAGCGTGGTCCGGCGGGAGCTGTGTCCCCAGGGCGCTCTGTCAGCAAGAGGTCTGTCATCACATGGGTGGAAATTATATGTATATTTTTTATTTAATAAATTAAATATATATATATTTAACATGTGATTTAAAGCACAGAACATTCCGAGGGATGTATATCCTGCAATGGCTTCCTATGGAATGGATTGAAACTGTCTATATTCACATTCAGGCTCACCACTCACTAGCTCTGCAAATCTGGGTAAGGTTACCTCTCTGAGCTCATTTCTTTAATGTAGAGGGGGGACAGTACTTCCAAGGGCTGATGTAAAAAATGACATAATGCGCGACAAGTGAATGACGCAGGAAGCTCTTGGTAAGTCTTAGCTCTGATTGTCAGTGGGCAAATCCAGTTACTCAATGCTTATATAGATAAGGACTTGCGAGTAAACATCAGTCAGAATGATTGCCTCTGGATGACTCGGTAGAGGAGAATTCTAACTTCAGCAGATCCAAGATAGGAACATTCCAAGATTAAAAACAGTACCAATGTCGGTGAGGCTGTCTCGACCCCGAGGGCTGGGGTGCCCTTACCAGGACTGAAAGGAGAGCAGATCCACATGCCTTTCATTCTTCTGAGCGTGGCCTGGACTGGGGCTAGCAAGCCGGCTCGTGAGAGGGGACTGAAATCTACCATTTGAGGACCCGGTCTCGTTCCATCCTTGCAGTCACTCCAGGAAGTGGGTGCGGTGCTAAATCCATCTCCAGTTCACAGATGAAGAAACTGAGATTGAATAATTTTCATCGTCGCAGTTCCATGCTAATGAGCAGTGGAGCTGACTTTGAAATCCCAGTCTCCGTCCTCATGGTGAGCAGATCACCAAGGGGTGCGATCTCCCCCAGACGCCTGCATCCTCCAGCAGGGCCCCGGAGTCATTCCCGCAGGCACTTAAGAGGCTGGGAAGAGACTTCTCAAGGGGGCAGACTGGCCGCTCTGACCCAAACAACGAGTTCAACCAGAGGGCCGTGGAGCAGGGTTATTTGTTTCTAACCGTTTCACTATAATGGCACCTTCTTCATTTCCTTAAGTAGTGTAGCCAGATAAATTTGAGGCAAATATTTATAATAATGGGCATCAAATATTGGCTAAACTCTGTGCTAGGTAGTATAATCAGAACTTTACATATATTTAACCTCCGTAAGGACCACAAAGGAGGTATTATTATTCCCTTACTACAGATGAGAAGACTCAGAAAGGTTAAGTAACTTGCCCAAGGCACAGAGTAAGTTGTAGGAATGAGAAAGGCTCGGTATCTCTCAAGTGTTAGCATGAGACTAACAATGAATTCGGGGGTCATCAAAGAGCTATCTAGGAAGCCCGCAGTTTCAGGTGGGCAAATGAGTCTCTTCTCACCTCCAAGCCTTGTGAATTCGGCCACGGGGACTTCCGGGACTGAAGGTTCTTCCTGTGGCGAGATGTGGAGAGAGAGGGCTTGAGAAACCAAAGTCACGAAGGACCTGAGTAATAATACTAGGTACTCCATTAAAAAGAATTCAATGGAAGTTGCATCACAAAATAATATAATAAAAATATGCTCATATTTATGGAATTCTTCTCTTTCACATTTGATGAAATATTCATGACATCTTCTCAGGAAGGCATGAGAGAGAATCACCTAGAGAGGAAAATAAGAAAATATGACTTTTTTAGGTTACCTTGCAACTTGTCACCACAGATATTTAAAAAAAAAATCCTTTTTAAAGCTTGCCAGTTGACAGAGGAAATTATGATAAAAAATAAAGTGAGGTTGGGAAGGACAGAATGCCAAAGCTGCTAACCAGCACCAGGCAGCTCGCCTCCCACACTGTTCCCTGGGTAGTTCCATAGACAGATCGACAGCATTTAAACTTTCTTTCTTCTATTTTTAAACTGTTTTTTTTTTTTAAAAAAAAAACAAAACCAACCCTCACAAAACAGGCTACATTAATGTTTAATTTAAGTTTTCATTACAGGGGCACTTGGGTGGCTCAGTCAGGTAAGCGTCTGACTTTGGCTCAGGTCATGATCTCAGGGTCCTGGGATGGAGCCTGGCATCCAGCTCCCTGCTCAGTGGGGAGTCTGCTTCTCCTCTCCTTCTGCCCCACCCCCACCCCTTGTGCTCTCTCTTGCTCTTACTTTCCAGAGAAAGAGAGAGAGAGAGAGGGAGGGAGGTAGAGAGCATGAGCAGGGGAGAGGGAGAAGCAGGCTTTCTACTGAGGAGGGAGCCCCATGCAGGGCTCCATCCCAGGACCCTGAGATCATGACCTGAGCCCAAAGCAGATGCTTAACTGACTGAGCCATCCAGGAGCCCCTAAATAAATAAAATCTTCAAAAAAAAAATTTTTTTTTTCATTACTGGAAATAGATTAATGAGCAAGGATTAAATTGACTAAAAAAAAAAAACCCTCCAAAAATGATGATTGATTAGTGACTGGGGTTTGACATATGGCTCCCCCCTGGACCTGTTATTTAAAAAACCCCAAACACAAACCCATGAAACACAGAAATGTTTACAATAAAAAGCTAATGTTCCTCTTTAATCCATTTCAACTCTAATTCCTCCCTACTCTAGAGGCAACCACTGATAATAGTTTTTTGTGTATCATTCCGGATCATTTTCTGGGCATTTTAATATGTAGGTAAATATGCACCTCTGTCTATTTTTCAACCATCAATGGCATAATATTTGACATAATTTAATATTTTTATTTTTATGGCTGCCCCACTAAATGAAACTTAAACTCATCGTTGCAGCGAGGAAGACCCTTTATTATCTGCTTGCCCTCCTCCCCTCCCCACATCAGCACCCTGACAGGTGCCCTCTCTTCAGGAAAATGTCCCTGTTATCTCCTGAATGAGACCTGGTCACCACCACCTTTATAGAACGGCTGTTCTGGGTTCCTAGCCAGGAATGCCCTGCCCTATTTTTTCTACCTATCACCTTCTTCCAGGACCAGCCAAACCCCCTTTTCTCAGATGCTCTTCTCAAACTGTCCAATCTCTCTGAGATTACCTAGCACTGTCAACCATGACCTGTGTCCCTTGTTGTATTCTATTTAACACGTCACTGCTTGCCGAAGCACGTCAGGTGCAGATCTTGTCTCCTCAATAGAATTCTGTTTCTTTGGTTTGAAGACTGTATCCTCCGGTACCCACGTTCTTCCTGTGGCTTTTCATACTTGAAGACTCGAACTGAATTGTCTTAAAGAAGGGCAGACCAACAGAGTCTTTGAATATTATGCCCATGGCTTACAATTTTAATAACCGCTGTAAGCAGCTTTGCATACATTCATTCTAGAAAACTTGAGAAAGGAGTGCCTTCCTTAGTGGCTCCTCCTGGGGTCTTCTACATTGCCTGGGGGTGGGTTGTCCTTGCAACATAAAGGAACTAAGAACTGCACTGATACATACGTTTCATATTCCCCAATACATGTCAAGTATTTTCCCCTGCTACATCTTCTCCTTTGGTCAGGGTGCATTGGCTCCATAAACACTGAAATAAAACTGAGTTATTAGGTGGTTACAGCAAAGAAACTGTATGGTCAGTAATAAGATCGCCATTTGTGGTTGGGAAGAAAAACGGTCATCAGTTTCAGCCACCTTATACATAGAAACCCGGTCGTATAACATAAGGTCCAATGAACCTGAGCTGGGGACAACGCTGAAGCAGTGTACACACGGAAAACAGGTGAATTACTTAAAATTATTTACAATTTTTATTTCTAGTAAGGTATTTTTAACAATTGAATGTCAGGTTAATTAATCAGGTTTAGCAAATTGCTGGTGATCTCGAAACTTTGCATTTATTGGATCAAACTTAAGTGACTATGTTTGACTTAATAGGTTTACTGAGGCAAACCTCCAGGCGAGTGTGCTGCAGAGGCTGTCCTTTGTACCTAACAGACATATCCTGGTAAGCCTTTAAATCCTATTACAGAAAACTTGCTGGGGGGTGCTAAATTCTTTGGACTGAAATTTAGGTTTTTAATAAGTGGGTGGCAAACTGAGCTTTGGGGTTTTATTTATGGCAAAATTTTGAACCCATGCAACTTTCTTAAATTTAAATTTTATTATTATTTTTTATTGAGGTGTAATTGACATATAGCATTGTATTCGTTTCAGGTATACAGTGTAATGATTTGATGTTTGTATATCTTGTAAAATGATCACCACAATAAGGCTGTTAATATCTGTTACCATACATAGTTACAAATTTTTTTTCTTGTAATGACAACTTTTAAACTCTGCTCTCTTAGTTACTTTCAAATAATGCAATACAGTGTAACTATAGTTACCGCGCTATACATTATATCCCTATGACTAAATCCTTGTTCAGTTTATCACTGGAAGTTTGTACCTTTTGAGTCCCTTCCCCCATTTGCCCACCTCCACCCCCTGCCTTTGGCAACCACCAGTCTGTTCTCTGCATCTCTGAGCTTGGTTTTCTTGTTTTATTTTGTTTTTAAGATTCCACACATAAGTAAGATCATATGGTATTTGTCTTACCCATGTGGTTTTTTAAATCCTTCTTTCCCCGAAACCACCTAAAACATTTTTCCTTCTTATATTGTTTGTTGCACATTCAGTACATATAACTTCTTCAGGAACTACTTATATCCTTACCTATATTATTCAATAATTAGAGACTTATACATTAATTCCACATATTTATTATGTGAAGCATTCTTGGCAAACTGGTATTCCATTATAGAAATAAATTAGTTATTGATAAATAGAAGCTTCATAACCAGAATGCTGGAGAAACACATCATAAATTTTTTTCTCCTTAGCACATTTAAAAAGCATTAAAATAAATGACAAAGAACTTACTAAATGTTTATGACTTTGGTTTATGCACGTGGCTAATGGGATGAAAGGCTAATCTGTCACTTGGCTCTTACTGCATCTAATTAGCTTGGATCACCTTATATTCTACTGGGAATACCTTATCTCCTTTTCTTTTTTTCCCCAGTATAAACAAAGTAAAATGAACAGTAACAGGAAATAGTTACCTTAAATTCAGGGTTGATGTAAATGGCGAGAAAAATAAGCTTACTGTAGAAAAGAAACAAGGAACATGCGGCCAGCAGCCACTCTGAGCATCTGAATGTCTGAACAGGCCACTTCGCCTTAGGACCATGTTTGTTCCCTGTGTCACCGGCTGTCCTCTCTTACTTGCGACCTTGCATCTCCATTGTCCGGAGACAGGCAACTGTCACAGAGACAGGTATGTGGCGTTTAGGCAACAAGACTTATGGTTTCATGTTCTCATTTTTAGGAAATAACTTCATCTTCTTATGTCTAAATTATGCAGCATTTTATATTTTTCAAATGCTATTTAAGCATTATTGTTCATATTACAAATTTGACAACTAAAATGTAGTTGGTGGGGATTCATGGCTATAGATTATGTGGAATACACTTAATTTTTCTTTAATTTCAGCTTTATTGAGATATAAATCACACGTAAAATTGTAAGATATTTAAAATGTACATCATGGTGATTTAATAAAAAACGAACACATTGTGAAAAGATCCCCCCATCTAGTTAATTACTACATCCATCACCTTACTGTTTGTTTGTTTATATTTATTTATTTATTTTTGGAGAGAATATTTAAGTTCTCTCAGCAAATTTTAGTTATACCATGCAGTGTTCTCAACTATAGTCACCATGTTTTGCATTAGATCCTTAGACCTTATTCATCTTATAGTTGAAAGCTGGTACCCTTTACAAACCTCTCCCTATTTTCCCCACCCTCCAGCCCCTGGCCACTTTTCTGCTCTGTTTCCATGAGTCTGATTTTGTTTTTTTTTAAGGATTACACATATAAGTGATACCACTGCAATATTTGCCTTTCTCTGGCTTATTTCACTGAACATAATGTCCTCAAGGTCCATTCATGTTGTTAGAACTGGCAGGATTGCCTTCCTTCTCATGGCTGAGTAATGTTCCACTGTGTAGAGATGTATGTATGTACACATATCACATCTTCTTTGTCCATTCATTCACCGATGGACGCTTAGGTTGTTTCCATACCTTCGCTATTGTGAATAATACAGCAGTTCTCTTTTTAACAGAAGAAACTCCATGTTTGTGGCTTGATAGATGTTCATTAACTGCCATCTCAAATTATGTAATAAAAAATGACTTCTACCTTGGGCAGTGAAGGCAGCAGCAAATTACATCTTCTCTACCCAGATGTAAAAGGCTTGTTTTCCAGCATTCTGCTCCAGAAGAGACGGGGATATTGATGGGAATCAGTTTGGTGTCGTAGACACCTGGGCTCTAGGTTCAGGTTAGCAACCAGTTGATTGGGTTTAAGAAAGTAGTTTAACCTGTCTTGGATTCATTTTTCTCGACTATAAAGTGAGAGTTTTTCCCTCCAGATTTTCTGCTTTCAAACTGTCCTGAGTCAGGGTTTAGCACTTCTATATCCTATATTGGTACCCTAGGACCCTGGCTGGGGGTTGGCCAGGCCAACTACAAGGAGGGGATGAGACCCCAAAGAAATGGGTTTCCAGGGACCCCTCAGGGGCTCAGTTGGTTAAGCATCTGACACTTGATTTCTGCTCAGATCATGATCTCAGGGTTGTGAGATGGAGCCCCATGTCGGGTTCCACACTCAGCATGGCATCTGCTTGGGATTCTCTCTCTCCCTCTCCCTCTACCCCTCCCCTTGCTCATGCTGCTTGCAGTAAATAAATAAATAAATAAATAAATAAATAAATAAATAAAATCTTTAAAAAGAGACACAGAGAGAGAAATGGGTCTCCAAGACTTCCTGATGAGAATCTCTGCTCTTTTTTATTTTATTTGTTGGGTCTCTTTTTTTGGGGGAGAAAAGTTTCTCTGCTTAAAAAATGGGTTGGAAAAACCTGTCCAAGATGATAACTAGATCTCTTTTGAGTCTTTTCATTCCATACTTTGAAGCAGTAAATGTAACTTGTAACATGAATAAAAGATGCGTGGAATATTAAGAAGAAATTCCTTCAGAAGAACACAGTAATTCATGTCCATTTGTGTCTCGAAGTTTTATAGATGACTGTGATTAATGGCACACACTGCAGAGGGGGATGGGCAATTTGATGGTTAAATCGACATTCTCTTGGCTAATTGCTGCATATGATACTTATCTCTGTGAGTCTAATGAAGTCAAACAGGCTATACTTGAAGCAACTCATTAAATTTGGTGCATATAAACAGTTCTCTCAGTTAAAAATATCCCTGTCTTGAATCAAGTTCACTATCTAATTTAATGGGGAACATTGGTTTTATTAATCACAATTACCAATACATTGTGTTTTCTGCATCTGAGAGATTTTTTTTATTTTGAATTTCCTTGGAGATATTTTAAAAATATTTTGAAAACCCCAAAGTCTATAGAAATGGTGAAAGTGAAGGGGAAAAAAAGAAAACTGAGGATTAAGCAAAAGGAAATTTAAAATATACCTAGGATACACAGAGCCGCTTGTCAGTTTGTTCAGTGTATGGATAAAGATTACCTGCGACTGGAGCAGAAGCCAGTTTGAGGGCTGCTTCCCTGGTTTGGAAACCTGTGGTTCTGTGACCTAGCTACGGGGCAGAAGGGTGCCAAAGGAGAAGAAGAGAGCGGCAAGGGGGGGTCCTATTTCATTTCCCTGCAGTTTTATACCCTTGCATCTGCCCCCTGTCCTCTCACCCTGCTGGGCTCCTAGGGTCCCACGTCTACCTGAACTTACCTGTCTTGATTTCTAGGGGAGGTGGCAAAGCATCACGCTATCCCCTGTGCTCTCATTCTCTTCTAAGAAACTTTGTCCTTTAAACCTACTGATACTTTCCCCCGAGAACTGTGCCCCTAGGTAGAGGTGGGACACAAGGGTCAGGATTTTCTGTGCTTGAGCTTAGAAGGGCTTCTGCAGCCAATAGTCAGGAAATGTCACTGCTGTTAAACAGGGACAATAAATCCCCGAGCTACCCAGTAAGGCAATCTCCCTCAACATGGAAAAAGGTCAGGCTTGAACTGTAAATAAATTCCTGTCACCCAGCAGCGTGTCTCTTCAGGTGAGATAGTAAATCTTCTTGGAGATAAATAGCCACACATGCCATAATTCTCTTCCTATGGTCCTGGGCTTTATCAGTTAATTTTTCTACAGCCAATCTTCCATAAAGCTTGGGCATTAATATTCCCTTGCTGTGTAAAGACCTTCCGGAACACACGGCCTGGATGAGGAGGGGTGGGAGCTGGGCTCCAGAGGGCTCTATACTCCATAAAACGTAAACAACATTTATAGAGTATGGGCTCTAATACTCTGAAAGGGAAGAAAATTCTGATATACAACCTGTGTGTGAAGGAAGGCAGAACACAGTCGATGCTTCCTTTGGTATACAAAATTCCTTCCAATTTTTTCTATCAAAGCTCTTAGAACGCTGTACGTGGAAATCTCCAACGCATTACCACATATTACATTCAGTTTTCTTTATCCTAACAGTCCGGAGGTTAGTACTTGGAGTCAAACGCCTGAAGTCTCAATTCTGATTCTCCGGCTAGTTCATCAGTACTTACAAAGCTCCCAAACTGTAAAGATGAATGGATTTGGCTGCCCCCAAAGAACTCGTGGCCTGGCTGCAGGGGAGAAACACACACACACACACACACACACGCACGCACACACACAAAATACAATATTCTAAGTGCTATAATCAGGGGTTCCCCAAAGGGCAATAGGAACACAGAGGAGGGAGCCACTAACTGGGAAATCCGGGGAGGCTTCACCAAGGGGGTCGTACCTGATCAGATTCTTGGGGAATGTGTAGTTTTCCTCAAGGTAGAAAAGGAAGGAGAAATACATACACGTAGAGAAAGGCTATGTACGAAGACCCAGAAGTGTAAAACAGCTTGGCCTATATGAATAACTGTAAAAATTTCAGTGTGATGGGAGATTAAGGTATGTGTTGGAAAGTGGCAGGAGGTATGACTTTGAAAGGTTAGCATGGTTCGGGTCAAGGCCAAGGACATACAGGCTAAAGACAACACTGCATCTAGCAGATTTCATCTTGTCTCCGCCAGCCAAGCGTGACGCAAGATCAGGTCTCCTTCTACACCTAGGACACACCCCGATCTTTGCAAAATGAAAGTGTGGTTCTGGATAGCCTGATGAGCCCTAGTACTTCGTTGAAGTCTTTTGGCTTTGAACTCTGATCACGAAGGGGTCCTTAAATAGCAGCGCATTTTAGAGGGGCCCTTGTCTTTGACCTCTGCTTTTTTTTCACTGGAAAGAAGAACGGCAGTTTTCAGAAGATAGGGCCAGGTCCTTTGAATGATCCAAAAGCTTCTGGAAGAGAGGAAGTCATTAGGGAAGTTATTCATACTTGACTTTGTTCACATTTTGGCACTGCTATTTTGTGTTTTTGCAGAGCCACTGACTTTCAAAATCCAAACTGAAAGTTTTTTTCTTTTATTGCTCAGCATTTGGCATTTGTTTTGTAACTCTTGTAAATATATGCAAAGAGGAGGAGGTCACTGGGGAGCAAGCATTTTGAAATATGTTGACGGAGCCCTGCCTTGCCAGCATCTGAGTTCTAACCAATAGCAAGCAGGGTCATTACTAATCCCTGAGTCTCCCAGTGAGACATGAGTTCAGGTCAATTCCAGCCAGCTGTTTGTACAGGGACTAAAATGTTTGCGGTGTTTCAGGAGAAGTGCTCAAATCAGCCTTGAAAGGACACGCACCCAGAGAGAACAGCGGCGTTTTCTTTTCTTTTTTTTTTTTAAAAAGGAATTCCAGTGTATGTAAAATGGACTTCTAATAGGATGGAAGATGCTGGAATGGATTTCTAAGACTCCTCTCTTACCACCTTGGATGTTTTGATCTGAATGCAGGGGTCTATTCATTTAACCTATCAACAGATACAGATCGAATTCTTCTTGTGTCAAAAATGTTAAGACTATAGTGTGGACAAGATAAGTACTCCCATGCCCTATGGTACTGCAGTCTAATTGTCTTTAAGTAAATAAAAAAGACAATTATAGGTTAGATTGGTAGACAGTAAATACACAGGTGATGTGAGAGGTAATTACTCAATTGGTGGTGGTCAGGGAAGGTCTCTGAGGCGGTTACACAGAAGCTGAGACCTGAAGAATAAGCCATAAGAGGTTACAGGGAAAAACATTCAAGGCAGATGAGGTAGTACATACAAAGGCCCTGGGGCAGGAGAGAACTCGGATTGTTTGAGGAACAGAAAGGAGCAGAGCGAGCAAGGGTAGGAATGTAATGAGATGAGACTCCTTAAGTAGGAGAGGTCATGTTGTCAGGAGTCTCAAAACCATGCTGAGTTTCTGTGAGTTGCACGGCTATAGTTTATCACAGCAAAAGGAGTCAAAGCAATATTGGCAAAGAGAAATGGTGCACAGGGTGAAGTCTGGGGGTAACCAGGCACACATTTCCAAGAGTCCTCTCCCAATGGAATTGCACAGGATAGACTTGATTTCTCCAGCAATGGGCTGTGACCAGCAAAGCTCATTAGAGACTCAGTGTCCCAGAGTTTTGTTGGAGACTGGTCACACAGGCGTTCTTCCTCAGCATACACTACAATTCCAGACTCCCAGAAGGAAAGCAGGTGTTCAGCAGAAATCACATGGTTTGCACAATGGAGCACAGAAAGCCTTTCTTACCAGTTCCGGGAGTGGTGGGAATTGTCCTGAAATCCAAGTTCCCATGTCAAAGGGCAAGCTGGCTAGCAGCCCTTTCTAGAGAGAGGCATTCTCAGGCCTGCTGCGTTAACTCCTTTCCACGCTGGTAGGTTTGTTCTATCAGCAGACTCTCTTCTACGCTTTGTGTAGTACCATTGTGGCTGGCCCGTGACCACCCTGGCCGAGTCTCAGCAAATGACTTGAGCTATCCAGACAGCAACGCAGACAGAATGGCTTTGGCCAGGCTGCAGAGCGGCAGGCAGGGAGGCCGGTGTGGCAAGTTCCCGTCTTCTACCCACATGATCGTCATGCTTGAGGCGGTCTGGATGACTCACGTCTCAACTTTGAGTTGATTTGCATCCCTCGGCCCATGAAACTTGGCTAGTTCTCACAAACGGAAACAAGCTTGCACTCCTCCAGATGCCTTTGGTGCCTCTGAACTTGTCTATGGCCCTTATCCCATGTGGTATGACATCACAGCTCTCCTGGAGGCAGAGCTATTGTTACGGGAGTATAGGCAGTCTTGCTGACTCCCCTGGACCCACGAGTAAAGACGGAGGCCATCTGGTTGATGGAACAGTTTCCAGGCCTGGGCTTCTACTCCTTAAGATAATAAAGTTTTAGATGCTCAAAAAACCTTAAATGGCGAGAAAGGACCTAGAGCTACTTCTGAAAGAACAGGCTCAGTTGGCAAGGTTAGACTAAGGTAAGGGGTTGAGACAGAGAAAGAAAAAGGCAATCCCTTGTTGGAATCGGGGTAGGAGAAGAGACTTAAAGGAGGCAGCTGCTGTAGGGTGTGGAGGACGAGATCCTCAGGACAGCGGCTTTGGGTTGTGCAAGGTCGTGTCTGGTCGTTGCTTCTTTGAAAGACTTGGGTACATTTATGCATTTCTTTTCAATATTTAAAACTGCTCTTAGATGTCATCGGACGTGTCTAATGGGGTGCAGCAGCACCCTGAAGCAGGAGGTGGTCTGGATCTGTTGCATTAGGAGCTTTGTTTGTTCTTATCTATTCCCTTAGCTTCTGGAGGACAGGAAATGTAAAGGATACTTTGTACATAGTGGATACTAACAAAGATTTGACGTAATGGACGAACACACACATACATTAACTGGCAAAAGAAAAGGAGAGTGATGTTGTTTTGCGATATGCCCAGCAATCGGGATCTAAGTAATGCCAGAAAGGAAAACACAATCTGGAAGGGTTCTTCCGGGACGAGCAAATTAGTTGTATCAGATGCCCAACTGCACTCTAGATGAGCAAGGGTAAAGGTGAGAGAGCTGTAGACAGGCGAGCTTTTGAAGCAGAGTCCTGAAGCATTTCAAGTAATAGAGCAGCGAGATTTTGAAGAGCTCTAAAAGGACAGCAGATATTGTAATCCATTAGCAATGCTGGGTGGGATATTTTTGAACAAAACAACAAAAAACTTGTCTAAAGAGGACTCAAGTAAAGTCACAACCAATTGGCTAATGTAAACTTCAGCAATAACTTAAAAAAAGCCTTTATAAAGACCCAACAAAATGATTTTTTAAAAATTTTCTGACAATTTTGCTATGAGCTGCTGTTAAATTTCATTTCACACCTGCTGCAAGCAAAGAGATCAATTCAAGATATTTTTTTGGTAAGAATGTTTTATAGGAAAAGAGAATGGCCTGGATAATCTTTGTTTGACTGGATATAATAAAAAGCAATGTCTGGTTCAATACCATTTGATTCCTGACAGACAGCTAAAAGGGTGGGTAGCAAGTTCCCAGAAGAGATCTTAAGCTAATTAACGTTTATCAGAAAATTGTTTAAGCATTTTTTTATTCAGGGTGGTAATTTTTTCCCAGAAGAAGGTTGTAAATAATCTTACAAAATGATTTTGTCCCAGACCATGTTTGGGCATTTTTTTTCCATATTAATAAAGAACATCGATGATTTTTTCCACCATATCAGTATTCATAGACACATAGTATACAGAGATCTTCAAATGGAAAGGAAGCTGTCATATGTCCTCTGAACTGTTGCACTTGGAAAAAGAATGACTTTGGTCACCATGGCAGGGAGGGACATGGAAGCTCTCTTCCCTGGAGAACATGTCACTCATTGTCAAGTGTTAGTAGGCACATTGAGTAGGTCACTTGCTGCAAGTTACGTCTTGAGGTAGCTTTAAAATAACAAAAATAATTGTAAGAAGGAAGGGTGGCTTATGGAACCCCAGGGCTAGAAGGCATTGAGGGCCTAGGGAAGGTTGCAATGGGTGCCTGGAAACCTGGTAGAAATCCAGAGCATACTCTTGCTGGGCTCTTGCTTCTTTCTATGCATCTGATATCTTCTTTCTTAGGGAAAATCTCTTCCTATCTCTCGGTCCAGTGGAAGATGGCAGCCAGCAGTTCCCAAGTTCACAAGGTCTAGCCACGCTGAGAGACTAACTTTCACTCTTGCTCCCAATTTCAGACTTCTAGGGGGCTGGGCTTCCCACCCACTCAGCTTGGAACATTCCCATTCCACTAAACAGAAGCCAGCGGATTCGGTTGTATCATCTAAAAGAGTCTGCTGGGTGCCTTGCTATAGATTGGGAAGTTCTTAGAGAAGGAAGAATTCTTCTAAGTGGGGCTAATATACTCCCAAGTGTATGACATTAGTCTTGAACAAAAGCAGGGATTATTATTTAAAAGTTCATTATAGTGGGGTGCCTGGGTGGCTCAGTGGGTTAAGCATCTGCCTTTGGCTCCGGTCATGATCCTGGGGTCCTGGGATGGAGCCCCACATTGAGTTCCCCGCTCAGCAGTGAATCTGCTTCTCCCTCTGCCTCTCCCCCCCGCTTGTGCTCTCTCTCTTGCTTACTCTCTCTCTTTCAAATAAATAAAACTTTTTAAAGAAAAAGTTCAATATAACAAGACAAAAGCTTGTAACTACTGTCCAGTCTCAGAGAACAAAAAGTCTGATCTTAGCTTGGGAAGGTGCAATAGATGTCATCCTCACAATGGCTCCCAGACCTGGAGAACCACCAGAAACAGATTTAGATTTTTAGGTTTATAAATAAATTTCCTGGTTCTCTCTCAAGATTCTGATTCATTAAGTCTGAATTCTGCATCTAAAATTCTTCTTTACTGATTCTATTAATCAAGCAGATTTGGGGATCACTCATCTACTGTATACTCTGGCCTCTGGATAGCAAAGAAATCTTATTTAAAAGTTTTTCAGGGAAAGACACTCATAATCGGAATCATTTCATCTTCTTACTTTTTTGCCTGAGAATCAGAAATTTTTTCTTTGTAACCAAATAAAAATTTCCATCTACAAATGAAAGCTACAAAGCATGTTTTTCCCTGTATTTATTCAATGCTTATTCTTTCCTAGCTTCTCTCCAAATCCTTTATGCATTTCTAGTTCTGGAACGACAATCAGTGGAGTCCTATCATATATGCATTATTCATATCCGACTATGTATATCTGGACAAAAACATTTCCTTTTAAAATATGCTAGAAATTTTGCCAGACCACTGTTCAGTTCTCTTCGGGGCCTGGGACAATCCCAGCAGCACCTTCAGTCTTGCTGGCTAGTGCCAGCCTGGATTTTGTCTGGAGGATGTGTTGGACCAGGCTTGGATGTTCTCTGGAGCGCATGTAGTTGGAGGGATGAACGCAATTTCAGGGAGCCACGTTTAGTATGAGCGAAGCTAAAATATCTGGTGTTGGACAGAGTGAGGAGGTCAGGAGCAGCAAGGGATATCTGGAGGTAGAGTCATCAGAATGGACTGGAACATACGAGTGTGGGGTGTGTGGCCAGGCAGGATGGCCCAGCATTGGTCAGGGAACCAAGCAGACTTCTTGGGGCGCCCTCTCCCTCAGGCTATGTGATGTGATGGGTAGGTTGGTCCTGATGCTGGGTCTTAGAAACTTACCATTTGGTTGTTCACTCTATGCAATACTTGTTTGATTTCCTGTCTCTCTTACTGATTTCTTTTTTTTTTTAAAGATTTTATTTATTTATTTGACAGAGATAGAGACAGTCAGCGAGAGAGGGAACACAAGCAGGGAGAGTGGGAGAGGAAGAAGCAGGCTCATAGCGGAAGAGCCTGATGTGGGGCTCGATCCCATAACGCCGGAATCACGCCCTGAGCCGAAGGCAGACGCTTAACCGCTGTGCCACCCAGGCGCCCCTCTCTTACTGATTTCTGACCAATTTTGTATTCTATAACTCATGTACTCTATTAAAAATTCCCTGGGACTTTTCTAGTTTATTCTTTCAGTATTATCACTCTGGCATGTTAATTAATCCTATTGTGCACCATGTGATGCTACATGAGTCTTTAGTGGTGAGGTCAGTAATACTAATTGATTTGATTATTCAGTGCTTTCTTTTTGTTCCAGGAAGTACAGAGGTACAAATAAGTAGGGGGTGTACAAATAAGGGGAGAGAAAATAGGGCCATAAATAGAGGCCTTTTAAAACACGATCTCATTGGAGTGCCACAGTGAATTTTTGAGCACCATGTTTTAAGGGTACTGGTGAGATAGAATAGGTTTTGGAGAAAAATGAGGGGGAAATGGGAAGGATTGAAGAGGGGGCCCCTGCCCATGGGTTAGAGAATTGGAATGGTTGACTTTACAGTTGAGAAGTCTGTGGGGTGAGGTCATATGGAAGCATAATCCGTGGGAATATAGTTTCGAGGGTGGTCTTTGCAAAGGCACGACGCGTCTTTTCGGGGCATCCAGTTATTTCAGTATCCGTGTGGGGGTGACGGAGATTATCTTTATGTGACTCAGTCATAGCTACCTCGTGGAGCAGAGGGCAAAATTCTCACAAAATGTTAACATAAAACACACAAAGAAACTTTAAGCTTTTGTCTGAGTTGCTCTGGTTTAGTTTTCCAAATCCTGGATATACATATTTAATTTTTTTAGCCACCAGGAAGCATTCCAGCTTTCAATGACAACATGGAGGAGGAGGATGGCCAACTTTCTACCAGCCCAACAGAACTAGAATTATAGGCTGCGCACAGGATTTTCACTTCAACACAAAGAAGGACTTTCTCTGGGGTGATGAAAAATAAATCAGATCCATCAACGTGAATCTAGAAACAGGAGTATATTCCTCACCTTAAAGAAAAAGGTTTCATGGAGAGGAATGGATATCCTGCCCTCCAAACTTTGGGTGGGCTTCTCTCTGAGATAGTCTCTCAGGGGGGTGTACGCTTCCTTCTTTGATGAGCCTTCTTGGCTGAAATGGAATCATGGTATAAACACACTTCTTGCTGATGATCCCAGGGCACAGGATTGAGGCAGATTTGCCCAGAATGTTGTTGTATTTAGACCTATCCGGAAGCAAATTACCAGATTAGAATGGAGTATTTTTACACTAAGAAATGCTGTGATTCCAATTGCAAAACAAATAGTACGGATTTAGGGGCTCCTGGGCAGTGCCGCCAGTTAAGCCTCTGACTCTTGGTTTCTGCACAGGTCTGATCTCAGGGTGGTGAGATCGAGCCCCGCCTCGGACCCCTCACTCAGTGCAGAATCTGCTTGAGTTTCTCTCTCCCTTTGTCTCTGCCCCTCCCCCTGCACGTGCTCACACTTGTGTTCTCTGTAAAACAAATCAATCTTAAAAAAAAAGAAATACTACGGATTTAAGTGAAAAGTAACTGTCACACTCTTTTTCAGTCTCATTTTCCGGAAGTAGCTATGATAACACTTCCTTAAGCATGTATAAGGAGATATCTACATGCCTGCACACGCACACACATTCATGATCATATCATTTACATTTCTTCAGCTTGTTTTTTTCATTTGAAATGCCCAGCATATTTACTATACACTTTCCTACTCCACCTTTCCTAATTAAGCTACCAGCAGCTGCAGAGAATTCCATCCTGTGGCTGTACCATTCATCACTTAAACAACCCCATGTTTCAGGGTATTTAAGTTGTATGGTAGCTACAGCAAGTCACTTACGAATATCCACTCCTCTTTCTGATGAAGACAACTCTGATTTTGTTCAAAATAGTAGTATCCTCAACTAAAACTATTTTCATCCCCAGACTCTTCTGTAGGTAGGAGTGCATGTGACACAGTTTTGGCTTAATGGGATGACAGGAGCCCGATATATGGGCACATCATAATTTCTGCGGCCAGTCAGAGGAAGCTCTGGACATGGAGATTGTTTTCGAATGATTGCTATTATAAAGTTTCAACCGCTGCCCATTCGCTTGATTATTTCCTTAGACCAAAGAATCAAGTTTGTGTGGTACGATTTTGAGCAGTAGTGGGCGGGGTGGGTGTTTTGAGGTGGGGACCAGGCATCTTTTGGGGGGTATTCCGCAAGCCCTGACCCTCTGGATTTTGTGGGCACACTGTGCGTTGCCAACATAATTCTCACTGGTTTTCATACCTCTATTTCTCCCTGGCTTCCTTCCTGCCTGTCTGCCTCTGGCACCTTGTGGCCAGGGGTCAGCCTCCTGTCAATGTCTCTGATAGTCTGGATGTGACTGCCATTTGAATTCTGCCCGGGTCTGTTCTGATTATTTCGGCATGACTTGGTCAAAGGAGAAGAGCCAGTGAAGTCAGTCCCTCTCATGGGGAGCCAGTTCATCCAGGCTGCAGGCAAATTTATTTCTGTTGCATCTTGATATCCAAGGTGGAAATAATTGAGGTCATACATCACAGGCAGACAGAAAAGAGAATTCTAAAATGTTTCGAAGCAATTTCATTTTATTGAAAATATACTGCAGCATAGGGATGGGCAGGGGTGATAATCAAGATACTTAACAATCGGAAAATGTGGATGTTCCTTATCAGAACGGACTCTGGCATTAAACAACCAGGCATGGTGCGTTCTGGTGTGTACCAACGAAGTATCAGCTGGTGGCCAGGGAAATGGGATTCTCCTTTTTATCCCTAGGAACCAAATTATGAAACTCCCTCCAGCTTGACTTCCTTTCAGCAGGTTCTTATCTCTCCCAACCAGTCTATGAGAATGACTCTTCCTAAATCCCCCTTAAAAAACATATATCTCTTTGATTAAATCATCAGTGGGGAGATATATATATATTTTAAAGGTCCCAACATCGGATGTATTAGAACTCTTCGGGTTGCCAGCGACAGAGCCCAATGCAGATTATATTCAACACAAAGGGGAAGTTTTGGGTTTACATTACTAGGACGTTCAGGATGGAAGACATCAGGCATGTTTGGATTCAGGCTCAATGGTATTTATTGTTGAGACTCTTCCATAATGATCTCTGTTCCTCTTTGGATGCTGGTCTCATTCTCATCTTTGGCAGGTGATCTTCTTCCGAACTAGTGGTCAAGGCCAGCCTTGTGGTTATGTGACTCTCCCACTCACAAGGGTCCTGGCACTGGAGAGCCCCCAAGCATAGTCATGTGAACAAGCCCAGCCCAGCCTGAGTCAGACCTGGGTCAGCAGAACCCTTCAGCTGGCTTATGAGCAAGAATAAATGCTTACCACGATGCAGTCTGTTACATAGCATTACTACGGCTATCGATGACAAATACAGGCAACTACTCATCCACTCCCGATGTTCTACCATCTACTGTGAGACTTTAAAACACGCATTATATGTATTTATCTTTCTGTGCCCCAGCAGTACTTAGCACAGGGCCTGACACTTAGCACTTGACCAATAAAGATTTTTGGGGAAAAAAAAAAATACTCTGTTCCTTGTTTCAGTGAAATGTCCTAAGTGACTCTTCCGTAGTTATGGACGTCATCCCCATTTCACTCAGCTTCTGGCCTGACCTCTCCATTAAGGCTGTTGTGATGGTTCACCGATGCCTTCTGTGCTGCCTGCTGACCACGATGGTCATACTTCCTGCCTTACCTCACTTGACATCTCCACAGCTTCAGGTACCACAGCTTTAGCCTCCTCCTTTCTTTATAGAACACTTTCTTCTTCCGGCTTTTGTGACACCACATTTGCTTGGTTTTTCTCTTACTTGGCTGGCTGACTTTCTGCAGGCTCTTTTGATGGCTCTTCTTTCTTCTCATTCTAAATAAAGAACTATCCCAGGGCCTTGGACCTTGGATTTCTTCTTCACTTTTCTTTCTGTTCTTCATTTGGTGACCTCGACTATCCTCATGGCATCAAATACCCTTTCTGTATTGATAACCCCTAAATACTGACTTTAGGATGGACTTCCCCAAATCTTTGTGCCTATCTAACATCTCCATTGGGGTTTCCAGATGCTGTTTTAAACCTACACCACTAAAACGACCTTTATTCTCTGCGGACCTCCCCATTCTGCTCCTGTGCCGTAGGCCCCATTTCAGTAAGTGGCACCACCACACCACCCATTTACACAAGACAAAAGTCTAGGCACAATTCTTATTTCCTCTGTTGCCCTTACTCCAACATTTACCCCTCAGCAAGGCCTACCAACTCTACTTCAAAGTCTATCCTGCATTCTTCCACTTTTCTACATCTTTACCACCATCCCAATCCATCTTTACTCCCACCCCACCATCATCTCTCGCATGGAGGACTATAACAGTTGCCATGTTAATTTCCTATTCTTTTTTTCAAAATCTTTTTATTTACAAATAAAATATATATGCAGGGGCCAGAGCTCAGGACCCTGAGATCAAGGCCTGAGCTGAGATCAAGAGTCAGACATTTAACTGACTGAGCAAACTGGGTGCCCCCTAATTTCTATTCTTATCTCCTTATAATCCATTCTTCCTCCTGCAGCCAGACACAATAGTAAAACATGTAGATCAGATTATGGTTATGTTATTCTCTTGACTTAGATGCCCTCCTTGTCTGATTTTTTCTAAAACTTGGAAAAAACATCCAATCTTTATCCCTTCTTGGGAAGCCTTCATTTCACGGCCTCTCTCTCCTTCCCTGGCTCAACTCTTAGCATCTTCACATTGGCAACAGCTCTCTAGCCACACTAAGCTTCTTTTGGCTCCTTGGAATTGGTTCCTACTGTAGGTGTTTGCATTAGCATTTTTCTCTGGAATGTGTTTGCTCTTGCTTGATCTTTGCATGACTATTTCCCATCAGCCGGATCAACTTTAATTTACATTCACAGAGAGGCCTTTCCTAGACCACCCAATCTAAGCTGACTACAAGGTCACTCTCTTACATCCTCCTACTTTCCATCCTTGCATGACAGTGATCGCCCTCTGATAATGTTCTTGGCCTTGTCTCTTTCTCTGCCATATCCTAGTGCCTAGGACATTATCTCAAATGTGGTGGACTCTCCCTAAGTATCTGTTGAATGAAAATGAGCACAGAAATGTTGAATAGTGTGAGAAACTGAATACATACCTAATTCTCCCTTCATTAAAAATGGTATTTATCACTCAAACCTGATAATAGCACTCTGACGGTCTTCCGCATAATCCACCCTTTTGAAGACAGAAGTTCAACTTTGCTTAAGAGAGTCTCTTGTTTTTGGTGACAAGGAGTTGCTGAAAAAAGAAAGCAAAACAGGAGGTATAGACCCAATTCGCTACGAACTTTTGATAAATAATTGCTATTACATATATAAAAAGCGCTCAAAAATAAAATGATCATTGGAGTTGGCTGTCAACCAAGATTCATGTAACTATCAATCTCCTCTCTCTCTCTCTCTCTTTTTTCCCATCACCATTTTTTGGGTGGATGTGATAGGATTTTAAAAGAAGAAAATTGGGGGCGCCTGGGTGACTCAGTCGTTAAGCGTCTGCCTTCGGCTCAGGGCGTGATCCCGGCGTTATGGGATCGAGCCCCACATCAGGCTCCTCCGCTGGGAGCCTGCTTCTTCCTCTCTCACTCTCCCTGCTTCTGTTCCCTCTCTCGCTGGCTGTCTCTCTCTCTTCAAATAAAAAAAATAATAATAATAAAATCTTAAAAAAAAAAAAAAGAAGAAAAATTATCCAAGTAAATATGATGCACATACACCACACTAAGAACGGTACAAGTTAGGAGATAGACACATATCCGTTCTCCCTGGTAGCAGCTAACAGGTTAAGAAGAGAACTCCATTGTGATCATGCATAAAGCAAAACACTGGAAAATGCCATAATGGAAGTACATCATTATCAAGAAAAGTGTGTCTGTGTGGTAGCAGTTGGAGACAACACGGAGGAGTTACACGTTTTGGAAAGTGTGGATCAAGTACGAAGTTAGATAACCTTATGTTATAGCATTCTTAGCACAGAGGCACCGAGATCAATAGATGACGCCATTTGTTTTAAAAACCTTTTTAGCTCAGGATATGGAAAACAAAGCAAACAAAACTTTCTTCTATATCTTTAACAAAAACCAGATAGATTCTCCTACTGTTGTCTTTGCTAGTCTAAGAGCTGAGAATGAATCAAGCTTTCCGCTGATTCCTGCAAATGCTCCAGGGGCCCCATTCAGCGTAGAGTCAGAAAAATTGCTGGTTCGGCTGGCATTCCGCAGGCAACGGTTCAAGAGCCACTAATGAACTGATAAGCACTCTCTATAATTAGCCATTTGCTCGGAATTGCAGGCCACAAATACGCTTTCCAGCAGCCCTTGGGAAAGCAGGAGAGCCCTTGGAAACGTGACCCTGTTGGAGAATTAAAAGTATCTGAGTGAATGTGCACACATTACTTGAAGGAAGACATACATTAGTCACGATATTTATTGAAGGACAAAAGAATCCCCAATTATCTTCTATAATCAAGTATCTGTTTTGGACAATTGGAGAAACCGGATATGACAATGGGTCAATAATGTTCACACTGCTGAGTGGCCTTGTTGGTGGGCTCCTTGTGTCAACAGTTTGCAAAAAGCAATTGAGATGAATGATGTCACCACTTGTCTCTCCATAATAGCTGGGGTCTTCAGCCTAGAAAAGCAAATGCTTGACTCTGTGATTGTGAATGTCACTAGAAGTTTGAAAAGCAAGTGCGATTTAGTCAACATATCACTTACCTTCCTCTCTCTCAAACCCATGACTTTTCTGACTCTTAGGTAAACAGGTTTATTGTCATTTTGAGTTGGAAATGCATTCTGAGTTCAGAAATGAAGTGTGTTTGGCCCAAGATCTCTGCATTAGATTTAATTCAAATTTTCTCTTCTTTCTCAGCCCTGTCTTCCTCAGCCTGGCAGCTTGTTGGGAGGAAAGGGTGGCTGCTACTGCTTCTTTATTTCTCTTCCTCTGGTTTTCCCTTCTCTCCCTCCCCAGCGTGCTGGCCAGTTTCTAACTTGTCTAGGGTAGGAGTCAGGGGAAGGAGAAAAAGTGAGGCGTGAGGAAGGTTCTCGAGTGGCGTGGTGGTTGCGTAAGCTGGCTTTGCCTTCGGCAGGCGTGGCAGGATGCTAGAGTAGCTTGGACCTCCCTGGGCATTTCCACAGCCGGGCTCTGCTCTCCCCTTCTTCCTTTACCCCAGGCTGATGCGTCTAGAGCACAGCTGGGGAAGTACAGCCGTGGGCCACACCCAGCATGCTACCTGTTTTTGTTAACAAAGTTTTAGTGCAACAGAGCCCTACAGATTTGTTTACGGCTTGTTAATACTGTTTCCATGCTACAAACAGAGAGTTGCGTAGTCGTGATACACTTCCTACCTCCCCCAAAGCCTATGTTATTTACTGTCTGACCCTTTCCAAAACAAGTTTGCTGACTGCCTTGTCTAGAGTTTGGGTAGTCATTGTCAGCTCCTTCTAGAACCAGTAGACATTCAACTTTCCCCTCCAGCTTCTTGCTGATAGTTTTCTTCCAGCGCTCTGGAAGGTCTTATTGCTGACCCGACTTTGGCTTTCTCCCATGGCCCAAATCTGCTTAAGGGAAACACTCATTCATCCCTTGCCTTTCACTGTAGAAGAACAGGTGACCTGCTCCCAGACGTCTTCAGGCTTAAGGCAGAGTCTTGTGGGTAGAGAAGAGGGAAGGGACCCATAGTATATCTGTAGCTCTCTAGAGGAAAACGTCTTCATAAATCTTTCACCTTTGCGTATCTTTAATCTGGCTGAGCATCTAAACTTTTTAGATACGATTTTTATATTTTCTTTAAGTTGGTTTTAAATATTTCCCTTATAAATGCTGTACGCTTACAGTGTGTCTACACCCTAGGTCTATAATGTGGGTACTTCAGTGAAACTTTGGTTGACCTCCTAAAAAATAGAATAATCTATATAGCTTGGCAAGTAGATATTTACCTACGTAGTTAGAATACAGGACTTTGACGAAAGGGTTTCACAGTCCCCAAATATTTCCCTTCTAGGGGTTGGATACTCTACCATTTGGGAATCATTTCTTCAGGTTCTTACTCCAATATAGCAAGTTTTTAAAGAACATATGCTTCATGCGACATGAATTTACATGAAAGCAGAATTAGCAAAATGTTTCCAAGTTCCAGACCATTTTCACATTAATTCAAAACCTTAAACACTTCCTTTAAAAAATTCTCCATGTAGCATATGATAAAAAGTGATTTTCTGAACGAAAATCATCTTAAATATTGTATTTTTGGGGGCGCCTGGGTGGCTCAGTCCTGGAGTTCTGGGATCGAGCCCCACATCAGGCTCCTCTGCTGGGAGCCTGCTTCTTCCTCTCCCACTCCCCCTGCTTGTGTTCCCTCTCTCTCTGGCTGTCTCTATCTCTGTCAAATAAATAAATAAAATCTTTAAAAAAATTGTATTTTTGAAGTTAATTTTAAATGTCATAATGCCCAACGATGTAAACATAAGTTTTATTTTTCTAATTTAATAACAAGTGATAAAAGCAATTTTATTTTTTTTAAAGATTTATTTATTTGAGAGAGAGACAGCATGTGAGCACGAGCCGGGGAGAGGCAGAGGGAGAGTGAGGATCTCAAGCAGGCTCACCGCTGAGCATGGAGCCCGACTCGGGGCTCAATCCCAGCACCCTGAGATCATGACCTGAGCTGAAATCAAGAGTCAGATGCTCAGCTGACTGAGCCACCCAGGCGCCCCTAATTTTTTTTTAAATAAAAATATAATATGTTAAAAATATATTTTAAAGCAACGTGTTTTGTTTGAGGAGTAAACAGTTTTTAAAATGTAGATTGAAATTTAAAGTTGTGACATGAAAATAGATGAAAGTTTTTTTTCAAAATCTGATGTTTGCATTCTTAACATCTGAGCCATAAAAGTAACTGGTAAACTTTTAAAAGAATTTATTTTCTCACCTTAATTATTTGACAGGACAGAAAGTGTTAGGCTGTAATTTTAAGGCAAATTTCTGCAAATAGCATATTTCAGTATACAAGGCCTCTATTCCCATTAAATTTAAAGCCAAATTGGGTGTAAGAGTTGCTGCATGTTTTAACATTGATCTTTTAAAAAAAGCACTAAAAACATCTTGATGCGGTATATAACATTTTGATCAGATGCATGTAACCTCTAAATCTGATGACAAAAACCATGTGATGAATTCCCTGAATTAATATAGTATAATTCAAAGCGATGGCTCCACGTCGATTTTAATTTCCATGTTTTTTTTCTTGAACCATTGGTCCATTATGGGTAAAAGATAAGTGACAAAAAATATACACACCGTAAAACTGTACAGAGGTTGAATCCACCTTGGTGGCTGGGCTAGTCTCCCTATTGTCTGCTGGCAAAACAGTTTGAGTGACTGAGCTCGCATAGCTGATCTGAAAAAAACAGACAAATGAAAACGTACTTAACTCACATTTAGAGGTTTTCAACTGTTTTTTTAAAGGTTAAAAAAAATCAATGAATTATTTTGTTGATTGCTTTTTTAGAAGTTTTATGAGCCCCAGGTTGAAAGTTTCCGTTCTGACAAGGGGGTGATTGTTGGCAGTCTGGGTTGGGGGGAGCCTGGGAGATACTGGACGAGGAAGAGGTTGGAAGTACTGATGGCATCGATGTGACATGTGCATGTCACCAACGTGACAGGTGTGCATGTGTCCCTGGGGGTGTGGTTCCAAGTCTGGGGAATAAAAAGACTTATAACAGCATAGCAAGTATTTCTGAAACATTATTTTTACCTGAAGGAAAAATAGCGAATTCTTTATTAAAACAAATACAAATACAAACAGGGGCGTCTGGGTGGCTCAGTCGGTTTAGCACCTGGCTCTTGATCTCAGTCAGGGTCATGAGATCAAGCCCTGCATCAGGCTCTGCTCTGTGGGGAGTCTGCTTGAGATTCTCCCTTGCCCTCTGCCCCTACCCCTCAACTTGCACATGCACATTCTCTCTTTCAGAAAACGACAACAAAAAACCCCAAATACAAATATACCGGGGAATAGAAAGCAATGTTTCTATAGAATTTCAAGGGAAAATGTATCATCCCAGATCTCCTAGAGGTTCCTATTCAGTTCAGAGCCCGTTTAGTCGAAAAGGGAGACTCTGAGGAAAGGATTTTGGAGGAGGAATAAATCTGGGTCCAAATTGCCTCCACTTTATTTACTAGCCAAATTACCTGACCCAAGTAGACCTCAGATTCCTCATTTGTGAATGGGGATTACCTAATTTTTCTCCAGGAAATCCTTCCCACTCCACTCCAACCCAGTTTTAGGTTTAAAGGGTAGAGTCTATAAGGCCAGGGGTGGGCTAGGAAGTTTCTCACTTGACTATGAGATGACAACAGCGGCAGATAGAGCTCCGGGCTCAGAACGAGGAGACCTTGTCCGTAGGGGTAAGAGGGGAGAGGGAAGTGCATCGAAATGGAGGGGCCCAGAGCACTGCTCCAGAACCAGAAACACATAAAACGCAAAGCTAGAGCACAGACTGTAAATATGAGGGGTTGGGCACCACGGCCTAGAACCAGCTCATCCTGCAGCTGTTACTCTAGGTCTCTGGGAAGCCCTAGGTGATGGGGTGGACCGTGCCTGAAACAGAGGATGCAAGATGGTGGCCACAGCCAGCCCATGTACTTGTTTCGTTCAGTCCACAGAGTTGTGTGTGTGTTTTTTTTTTAACTGAATCACTTGGCTATATTCAAAAATTTAAAGTATCGGCATGAAAATCAGATTTTGCCGTAGTCGCTGCCATTCCCCCTGTCTCCTCACTACTGAGAAGTCACCAGTTTTAGTTGTGTGTCTACGATTGCACCTTGCTTGTTTCATTTATTTTACCCTCCTTCTCTGTCTGGCCTCAAAGGCATTTAATTTGACCCTTAGTTTAAAAGGACAGGAAAAGAATGGACAGGGCAAATACTCTCTTAGGTTTGCTGTGGAGATTTTTTCAGATAATACACAACATGCCTGGGCAGAGCGTGGCAGGTGTGAAGTGTTCAATAAACATGGGATCCACCCCCATCTCCTTCCTGGTCATCACTTTGCCTCAGGTGTATTTTGGGGGCTGTCAGAAAGTCAGAGGCCTGCACGGGAGAAGAGAGATTCCTGTCTTTAAGCGTATACCCCTTGGCATTTACAGGAGAGACAGGCAATGTCATTGTGTCTGGCTGTCACGACGAGCTGCCAAATTCACAACGATTAAATCCTTGTTGGTGGCAGGTCCGGGTCCTAATGACTGGGGATAGGACACCCAGTGGAGTGTGTTTATGCCAGATAAGCTGTTCAAGCAAAACTGCATTTAGTCCCGCAGTCACCTTGAGGTTGTCCCCCTTCGGAGGGAATAGAAGGACGAATGTTAAGCAGAAGCTCCGACCGTCCTGGCTCACGATGCACTTGGCGGTTCTGTCATTGGATCTTGTACTTGAACCAGAGACATGAAGAAAAGATCACCCTGGGCTCTGTGTTTACTATCAAACACGAAATGAGACTGTAATTGGATCTGTCAGAGGAGTCCCTTTTAAGAAAGAAATAATGTACCGTCCCACTCCCCACCGATGGCCCTCCAGGGACAAAGGAGCTTAGGGAGAGTCTCAATAGCCGTGCGGTACGTTGCCTTTCAGTCTGAAATGCAGCGAAGAGGAGTTTATAACGTTAAGAAGAAAAAGGGACCATCCATAGTCTGTGGATATTTTTATACCTCTAGATTTTTCTCTCCCCCCCCCCCGAATACTAAAAGACTCGACCGTAATAAAATTATATCTGTCAGCAGGGTCCATTTCATGCCTCAATTTACAAAGTCTGTAAAAGTTTCCTCTTCCTAATGAGATTCTGCTTACTTGCTTCTTTCTATTTCTAGATAATTCCTACCTACTTTAAGGAGAAAATGCAAGACTTTCTTTTGCATACCATTTTGTTTTTGTTTTGTTGGCAATACCCCAAAACACGGTAAAACTAGTGATTAAACTTTTAACAGAATTTGGCCCCGTAATGCCTGGTGCTGCTCTCACATATTTGCATTACACTGGTTCTCCAGCTGTGCTGTGCAGAAGGGGCACGTGGAAGCAGCAGCCTGCAGAGAAGTGTTTCACAAGCAATGGTCTGGGACCGGAGAGAAAAGCCCTGAATTAGAGCATTTGCCCATTTTCATGGTGTAAATTCTTTCACCATGGCAAATTTCAGTCTGCCAAGCTGGCATCAACTGGCTCCCAAACTCCTAAAATTCCTGACCTTTCAACACTCTGCTATTCAAATTTGCTACCAACAGCCCCAGTACGCCACAGCCCGGAGGGCTGGGGAAAACTGATACTTCTGGGCTCCATCTCCAAAGATTCGGATTCAGTAAGTCTGGGGTGGGGCTGGCAAATTCTTCCAAGTGCAAGCGGAATTCTTCCACTCCATCTACCAAGTGGAAGGGGATGCATAGAGTAGCCTTTCCTAAGTAGGTTTCGTGGAGCCCTAGTTTGGAAAATGATAATCAATGTTTCAGGGGGGGGACCGGGTGGCTCAGTCAGTTGAGCGTCTGCCTTCAGCTCAGCTCATGATCCCAGGGTCCTGGGATCGAGCCCCAGGTTGCGTCGGGCTCCCTGCTCAGCAGACAGTCTGCTTCTCCCTCTCCCTGCCTCCCACTCATGCTCTCGCCATTTCTCTCCCTCTCAAATAACTAAATAAAAGATAAAAAAAAAAAATAAATGTTTCAGAGGGACAAGAAATAGACTTCTGTGGTTCAGTGTTGAGAAATGCTAAGGCAAGCCAAGTTCAAGAGGTTTTCTCCAGGGAAGGCGGTGCGATGCTTTCATCTGCTCGTCTGCAAGGTGGTACATCGACAAGAAGGTACTGAGTTCAGTACTGCAGACAGTATTTGATCCTGGAACCCTTTTCCCAGGCACACTGTTTTGGGGAATAATATTAGTATATACACTTCCATTTATGGAACAGTGTGAGATCTCTGAGTCATGGGATTTTGTAAACAATTTTGTTTTCACGATACTTGGCATGAGGTTGTATTGCAGACTCTTCAGAAGAAAATTGAAACTCAGTGAGCAGCAAAAGGTAAGTCCTTTGTCTAAATATAACCTTTGCCACCTCTTTCAATACCAAATCGAGGCAAGGGTTCTTGATGCTTGTGGCCGAGAGGAATTTGAATTATTCAGTTCCCAAATTTTAGAGCAAGAAGAGGCCTTAGAGATTACAGCCAGAGAACTTCAGAGCTAGATGAGATTGGAGAGGTCACCTGGTCAAAACCTCTTTTTTTAACATAGGAGGAAGTAAAAGCCCAGGGGGATTAGGTACCTTTCCCAGTGCTGGGGCTACAAGGCTGTCTGACGCCATCCACTGCTCTTTTATATTGAAATCTCTTTTCTTTCCTGGAAAAAGTTCGAGATTCCAGCCGCCTCTGATGCCTGTTGGAGGGAACAGTTAGGGGGCTCAACGTCCGAATGTCCTACCCCGAGCTGTTTTGGAATAATCCTCTGAAATTAAACTGGATATCTGCATCCTTTGAAATCCTGATTAGTGAGGGGTGTTTGATTCTGATAACCCATGAGGGAGGAAATTATGCTCCAAGGTCCAGCAGCTGCCAGAAGTCAAGCTGTCCGAGTCACACCAGCTCACGAGGTCTCTTTCTCTCCGTTGTATCAGCAAAACAGCTGGGAACAAAGGCGCGGAGGGGAGAGCTGTATGAGGAAACACGACACCGCAGAAAGCGCTCCTGGGTCCAGCTCTGTTCCTGGAAGGGCAAGAATATTCCCTTTTTTTCTTTTTTTAAGCATATTTTCTGATGTTAATTAGAGTGACATAAATATCAAACAAAACACCTGTGATGTGTAACCGTAGAAAGTTCCAGATCTGAGCTACCCGAGACAGAATGTTCTCTTGTACTCATTAAAGCAACACTGTCCGCTTTGCATTTTAAATTCATCATACCATTGGAGCACGATGGAAGGGTGTGGCCGAGTTCATGGAATAGAATAATTACTCTCACATTTCCCTCTCAATACCCCCCCCCCCCCCCCGCCACTCTCCCATCCTCGTAGATAGACTGTAGGTGACTCGGGAAGTACAAAAATTGGTATTGAGGTGATACAGTTAAAATCAATAAGGCTCACTCTTTCCCCTTATTAATGAGACACATTTATTATCAGCTATGTGCCAGGCGCTGTGCTAGGCTGGGACATCGAGCGGCAACAGGTGCCTGCTCTCGTGAAGCTAGGTGTCTGTGTAGGAGACAGTGTAAAAAAGAAAATCTATGTAAAATTGCCACTTGTGATAAATGCTTCGAAAGGAAGGTAGTTGGTACCATGAATATGTGTATAACATGGCAATGTGACCTAGACCGGTACTTCTCGAACCCTGTGTGCTGGAGGATCAGTTTTCCTCTCTAATCTGTCATGGACCGAAACTAGTGGCACTCGGTGTCATAAGACCGATGGCACTTGGACTGGTGGGTTTCTTTTTTTCTTTTTTTTTTTTTAAGGTTTTATTTATTTATTTGTCAGAGAGCGAGAACGCACACAAGCAGGGGAAACAGCAGGCAGAGGGAGAAGCAGGCTCCCCACTGAGCAGGGAGCCCGATGCAGGACTTGATCCCAGGACCCTGAGATCATGACCTGAGCTGAAGGCAGACGCTTTACCGACTGAGCCACCCAGGCGTCCTGGCACTTGGACTGGTCTTTACCCTTTTCAACAAGATTAGTCTACTCATCAGGTGCTTGGATACCATTGTAATATTAAAATACTAGAAAGGTTTCTTTTTTTTTTTTTTAAAGATTTTATTTATTTATTTGACAGAGATAGAGACAGCCAGCGAGAGAGGGAACACAAGCAGGGGGAGTGGGAGAGGAAGAAGCAGGCTCATAGCGGAGGAGCGTGATGTGGGACTCGATCCCAGAACGCTGGGATCACGCCCTGAGCCAAAGGCAGACGCCCAACCGCTGTGCCACCCAGGCGCCCCACTAGAAAGGTTTCTAAATGCTTATTTCTCAATTTTTGCATTTATCTCGTTGCAGATAGCTTGTGGACTGGCACTGATCTGTGTGGATTGACTTTAAATAGCCCTGACCTAGATGATCAAATCAAGGAAGGCTTCCTGGAGGAAATGATTTTTACATAGTGATCTGAAGAATGAATAGGCAAAACAGAGATGGGAAGGAGAATCCAGGTGTGAGAACACAGGAGAAGACCCATACTGTTGGAGCAGGAGAATGAGCGGGGGGATCAATCGAGATGAGTTAGCTGGAAAATGCCGTGCCAGGCCTGTGTGATCTTCCTGCTTTCTTCCCGACGAGGGGCAGCTCTGGGAAGATTTTAAACAGTGTACTGCCATGTGGGCAGCACATTAGGGGGATAAAAGTGGAAGTAGGGAAACCCATGAATAGACTATTCAGTGGTCCAGGGAGCTGGAGCCAGGGTGGGGGCTGTGGACGCATGAGCTGTGGGATGCTGAGAAGGAAAGTAGGATTTGGTGGTGGAGTGGATAGGGGGTTGTAGGAGGGGGAAGATGGCAGATGGCTCTTCTGGAAGCTCACTAGTCATCCAAGTCTTCACTCTAAGGCAGACAAGAAATACTGCTTCTCTTCTGTTTAGGACCCAAGGAGCCTCTCTATCCCTATGGCAGTTTCCTGGCAGGGAATGGAAGCCCAGTTCCCATGTGCAGAGGCCCTATGTCAATATTTTTAGATGTGCTTCACAACCGCCATTCTTTCTCCTTTTGACTTCCATTTATGGAACTCATTGAGTTCTTCCTTTGTGTATAAATTTTCCATTGTACGTTCCCTCAGTTTCCCCTTGGAACATTAGTTCTAGAAAATATTAATGAGTACTGGATGAAAAAGGAATCACATCAAAGAATACATTTGGGAAAGCGTGCAAGGCAGAACTTTTTTTTTTTTAAATGCAGGACTTCTCAGAGCATTTAATATGCTAATGTACATCTTCAGTTTCCAAGAGGAGAAATAGAAAACATAGCATTTCCAACTGCGGTGTTCCAAATAGAGTGTTTCCTTATTTAGTGATGGGGTCCGTTGCTCCAGGGGCATCTATTAGGCTAGTGTCCTTTGGAATATTCTTTGAGAAGTAATGCTTCACAGTCACTAGAAAAGTCTCATCCTCAGCACCGGAAGATCAGTTCTGCTTCACCTGTTTTGAGGCAAGAGGAGTTTTTTGTTTTGTTTTGTGTCACAATCTAGATCCATTTCATAAGCTGCTTTTACTGAAATGCTGAGTCTTTGGAACGGGGAATGGCCCTTTCCCTGTGCCTGAGTCAGCTTGTAGTTCCACCTCCATGGCGAGAACTGCTATGCCAAGTCTCAGTATCCAGCAGGGGCGGCATCCGACCTGTCTGTCGGGGGCGATATGTCCCACCCAGGCTGTAAGTCTGGACGGGAGAACACTGAGTGTTGCCCTGATGGACTGTGCTGACATTTGTGAAATAGCCGTAAATTTCCCATCGAAGCCGAGTGGAGAGCGGCAGAAGTTACAAACGATGTCTATGTCTGCTGAGGCTGCCCTTCTCCCCATCCTTCCTTGCTCCTGGCGTCTGAAGGCAACCAGGGAGAAGAGCAAAGAAACGCCTTTAAAAAAAACCCTGGTAAATGAGTTTTGTGCCCCTCTAACACCTGCATTTGTAAGCAGGTGATCTGGATCAGGGCCTCTCATACTTGAAGGTGCAAGAACTCGCCTGGGGATCGTATTAAAGATGCAGGTTCGGCTGCAGTCCGTCTTCGTGGG